>NC_085842.1:46110958-46456792 GCF_035594765.1 Anolis carolinensis
CGGGTAATCACCCATCTCCTCAGCACTCCCTCTTAGCATGATTCAGGGATGGAGCGCAAGGGAGCCCTGCTGGAAGTAGCCCTGTGTCATATGGTGGGCTCCAGCAGACTCTGTCTTGGCAATGTGTCAGCAGCACACTAAGACAAGGAAAAACCCCATCTGATGAGATCGTAAGTCTCAGAAAATCTAAATATGAACTGGCCTGACTACAACTCTTGAACTAATGGGAAGATCAAAATGTCATTTTTCACCAGCTTTTATACTTCCCAGATGTTCTGATTACACTTCTTGGCGCAAAGGAAATCTAAAAAGGCATATTTTAGAAGGCATGTTTTGAGCAAAAATACATACTTTAAGAAAGTGGAGGGAAAAAGTTATTTCTTCACCAGATAGGGTCATAAACAGAATACTTGAGCGCTTGGCACTGCGGTACCTTCCATGGATTATTGGGATACAGATGTCATGAATTTTTGCCATCATGGCAAATAATATAGGATTATGGAAACTGTTGTCAAATGGATTCTTTTCACACCACATTGTTCCATTTAAACTGGCATGGTTTTAGCCTATGGAATCCTGAAACTAGTGTCCTCTATATACTTGTGTATAAGTCTAGAAATTCTAGCAGAAAATCAATTCAAAAAACCTGCATTGACTTATCTATGGGTCAATGTAAGTACTGTACCTTAACTCTTACCAGAGAAGGACAATCTTTTTCTCTGAATCAAGTGGCAAAAGGTTGTAACAGTAGGAAACTCCAGTGAAAATACATAAGAGAAGCAGATTCAAAACAGGATTCAAGACACATACTGTATTTACTCTTGGGAGAACCTAAAAGAAGTTGGTCCATCTACTCTCCCTACCCCCTCAGTACTTCTGGCACTACTTCTTCCCCCCGCCCCCCGCCCTTTTGAGGCAACACTGGTGGTTATCCTTATCTGTAGTATAACCTTCAACCTATCCACAGGTCATATAAAATTTGTATTTTACCCCAGAACCTGGCCTCAACTTACACATGAGGTTGACTATGGTAATCTGGGGGTGAACTGGAGAACTCAGAGACTTCTATATATCCCTAAATTGCCAGTCCCAAGATTCCACAGGATGATACCATGACCATTAAAGTGGTATCAGAGCACTATTATGGTACAATGTGAAAGAGTCCCATGTTGCATATCCCTTGAACATTGTGTGAATTCACACTTAGACCCTGCTGAATCTCTCTGTACATTTAATATTTCTTTTGTTAACTGACAGACTGAATTATAAATACAAAATCTCTATCATTTCTCTCAATTCAAATATGCCCTTCTAGCAAAAGTTTTTGATCAACATCCACTACTTGAAATCAATGAGACTTCACGGGGCTTAACCTTGTCTGGAATTTGCTCTACAGCTGTGGTTGGTCCTATCCTGTCCTTCCATGGTTTGACAGTAATGGAATCAAATATCAAATGACATCCTCAAATATCCTCAGTTTATATCTCTAGTGTTTAGGTCAGCTTTTCCACTGCAAATTAAGAAGGTTGTGACATTTTTAGCCAATAAACACTTAATGGATACATTATGGAGATCACAGCCTCTTACTAGTGCACACAACGATTGTGCTAGAAGTACATAACGTATTATTTTGCAAAGGTCTCAGTATGTTTGGCACTAAATAAAGAGAGATACTCTCTGACATCTTCTCAGCATATTTCTTCCACTATGTGGTTGTTTCTTTTATAAGACACAAATAATCAATAAAAAACCATGAATAAAAATAACTTTCCTTTAAAACTGGATGCCAAAAGAAAATACAGTTTGCTAGCTTTCTTAGCCAACATGCAGCTCATTCTTTTGCTGAGAGACCCAAAAAGGAATATTTTAAATTGATGTCAAAGGGGGAAAAATATAAATTTAAAGATTATTAGCAAAGAATGGAGTGAGGTGGGAAACTGCTCATTTGCCTTATAGCCACTGTGTACTTCAGAGCCCCAAATCTTGTAGTCCTATCCCGATCTTCACATGTACAAGTGGTTCAAAATGTCACTAATGTTAATTGCATTTGATATTGTCTATTTAGAATCTAGAAATACATGTTATGCATGACATGGCGATGCTGTTTAAAAAAGTAGCCAGCATATTTAATTTTCTCTGACTTGTATAATGAAGGCATAGTTACCGAACCAACAGAAACTGATGGGTACTTTCCAGTCTGTTTGGAATCCTAATTTCCCAGGGCCCTGATCCAAGTGGAAAGTACCTACTGATAGCAAGGATCTCTATTTTGATCCAACTGTACCCCATAGGTAGGGGAATGATTGAACTGGGAGAGAAAGGGTGGAACTAGGGAGCTCCCCAACTCATATATATTTATAGAATACATGTCAGTACACCTATTAATGTAACTTGGTACATGATGCTGCATCCTCATGACACCTTAGTTTACTTACACGGTTGCTAGCAAAAAGCATTATCATGTCATTCTCTCAGACTAGAATGAAATGTGTTAGTTTTTAAGCTGCCACAGGTCTCTGTTATTTTTATTACCATACATCAGTCACCATATGAGATGGAAGATGTGTTGAAACATCTCATATGTCTAATGTCAGGACATGCCTTCCTTTTTCTAGCTTCTAATATTTTCAAATTAATTTCTGCTACAACAGACTCAATTACATAATTACATGCCTGCAGTATTTTTTTTTTACCATCTTCTGAAAATTATAATTTTAATACACCCATAAACTACTATCATCTGCATGGCATAATCTTGTATGGGCCATGCCATTTTACTATGACTATTATGTTCTTTGGGCTCTTCTGATTTGGGTGAATAGGAAGTACCTGTGACTAATAATATATAACAAATCTCAGAAACAAGGCCTAATGGACTGGATGAAAGCAAACAAATTGAAGCTTAATCCAGACAAGACAGAGGCGCCCCTGGTCAGTCATAAAACAATCTGGGAATAGGGAGTCAGCCTGTGTTAGATGGGGTTGCACTCCCCCTGGAAACGTTGGTTCGTGGTTTGAGGGTATTCCTGGATTCAGCTGTGAACCCAGAAGCCCAGGTATCAGCAGTGACCAGGAGTGCTTTTGGACAGTTAGAGCGAGTGTGCCAACTGTGCCCATTCCTGGAGAAGTCAGATTAGGCCAAGATGGTTCATGCCTTGGTTATATCCCAGTTGGACTCCCATAATGCACTTTACATGGGACTGCCTTTGAAAAGTGCTTAGAAACTTATGTTGATCCAAAGAGCAGGAGCCAGATTGCTAACTGGGGCTGGCTACAGGGAGTGTACAATTTTTCTCTTGCAACAGTTCTATTGGCTACCAACACAGTTCCAGGCACTGTTCAAAGTGCTGGTTTAGAACTACAAAGCTGTATAAGGCTCCAGTACAGATTATCTGAAGGACCGTATCACTTTCTATGAACCTGATAGACAGCCAGTCCCATGACCACTCAAGCGTGTTTATTGGAAACAGGAAAGAGGGCCTTTTTGGTGGCTGCTCCCAAACTGTGGAACTCCCTCCCAAGAGAGACCAGGATGGCCCCATCTCTGCTGGCCTTCTGCAAGCAGGTAAAGATATTTCTGTGCCATTAGGCATTTGGGGAAGAAGAATAAGGGTCATGTTGCTGCGGAAGTGTGGGTGGGACTGGGTGTGTTTTCAAGGCTATTTTAAGTATATTTCTTACTTTACCTTATACACACTGTATTATTTAATTTTTGTATTGCACTTTTTAAACTATGATATAAATTTGGGGTTGTTCCCATGGGGAGAAAGGCAGGCTATAAATAAAGTAAATAATAATAATAATAATAATAATAATAATAATAATAATAATAATAATAATAATACTTCCCAGAAGGCACTTTAAACTTTTCTTATTTAAAATAAAAAAATGACTGCTAAAAACTACATTAGATTCTGAGTATTTTAAGAATAAGCAAGAAGTACTTACAATCCCTGTAAAGTGATGAACTTTTAGTTCTAAGATATTTAAAATTAAACAAATATTTATTTTAGTAGTAAAGAATTGTACTCACCTTCTTTCAACAGTGTTGAAGTATTTTGCTGATCATTTTCAAAACTCTGTGTTGTTCTAATATTTTGTTTATCTGTCTCTGCTTCTGACATCTATGGTGGTAGAAAGTAAGAGAACATCAGCAAATTGAAGGAAAGATGAATTTTAAAGAGAAAAGCTATACTAACTTAAAACATTTCTATATCACATTTATTTCAATAAGGAAGTTAAGGACATGATTTCATTCTCCCAGGCATTTAGAACATTTTAGTTATGTTAGAGCTATTATTTTAATCTAGGTTTTAGTTCTTGATTATTTGTTTTAAGCTTCATATTTTCTGCTGGTATGCTTTTACTAAGTTTTAACCTGCCCTCTTTTTATAACTTTGATCATTGTGTGCTTTGTAAATTGTTGCACAACATGTAGAAAACTAGTTTGATGGACCATTTAATAAATACAATAAACACATAAATAATATTTAATATTATCTACTGTCATATTTAGAACATGCAGTGTAATAATAAGCACCTTTAGTATCCTCCACAGGAATAATTGTTTAGAACTGCATGTCTTGACAAGGAGTTCTAACTCAGAAGAAAGTTCCATTATATTCAGTGATTTACTCCTAAGTAAGTGAAGGTAGGATTTCAGCCGAAAGTACTTTACTTTGGATGAACTGTACCCATTATCACTAACTACATAATGAGCTGTTTATGTCATGCTAAGTAATGAGCATCCATCCTATTTTTAAAGCTCATATATGCTGGAAAATCTTTTACGTTAGACTAATATGCCCTTTCATGCTGCTTTATTAATATTACATGTGTTCTTTGATGGCAGAGCGATCAATTTTATGTTGAAGATGGATTAATGATGCTTATGTGGAAATTGTATCACATAGATACGCTGTGCTTGGAAAGTATGTAGATCCAAGTCTATCGAATCTGATTCTAAATAGCAACAAAGCAAACTATAAAAGTGATCACACACAATAAAGTTCAGCAAAAGTATAATCAAAATTTCCCTTACTGCGACCCACAGCCACCTAACTCTTTGCCAATGAGAACCATCAAGCCCTGCATCATCTCCTGCAAAAATATTCAAGATTACAGTACCTGGGAGTATTATGTGTTCATGAGCCTGCTGAGTATTGAAGTGGATTGCCTGTTGTAGCTTAGTTCCTCAGATTGCTAGAGGGGGAATACTAGGTTGTCCTGCCTTTTTCTAATTGATTTTCATCTTCTCAGAGTCGAGTTAGTTCACCCATTGCCACAAGGTTACCAGTATATTCCATACGAAGGAGGTGAAGGTAATGATGTCCAAAAGCTATTGTTCAATCCTTCCTGCAGACTCCAGAGTTGTGTAATGTCCAGCATTCCCTTGCACTGACAAATCAGAAAGATGAGCAAGGCACTCCTTTCTTTTTCGTCTCTTCTGCTGTGTTGTGCCAGATTTGACTCTCAGCCAGAATCAGCCAAGTTCGTGCTAAAATGATTTTTTAAAAATATTCTTCCTACTGGAAGTGTTACCAACTTGGACACTTGACAAAACTTTGTGATGCAAAGAACGGTCCTGACCATAGATGTCTCCTTGCAATTCATCCTGCCGCAAGTATGTGTAAGGGGCAAAGGAGGGAGTAAAAAAAAAAGCATGTGACCAGTAGTGCCAAATCAAAATGCTTTTCCTTGGAAATATGTAAAATAATTTGAGAATTATTATATTTTTAGAAATGATTTAATTGATGTATAATATTTTTGATGGAGGATAAAAGGTTTTTGTTTATATTCAAAAAGAACAGCTGAGATTGTGTCAGTATCTGAGCCTGAAATACATAATCTGTTTCTGAGCTCTTGCAGTATGGATGCAATAAGCCACTTCATATGTAAATGGTCCATTGGTCCATCCAATAGAATTGACTGTGGAATGGGAGATCATCACAAAACATTGTTGTTTACAATACCTTCAATTTGATATGCTCTCTGGCATTGTGTTCTGCCTCTTCAAGAGAGAAGAGGCCTCCAAGCTGGCAGATTTTGTGGAAGGAAAAGAGGGGAAGGCTTTCAGTCTTGGGATGAAGCTAATATGACCAGTTTAGGTTCATCATTATATTTTCAAGGCCCACATACATTTCGTTAAAGTCAAATGTTACCCTGTTTTAAGAGATTTTAGAAAGTCATGATAATATTTTAGGCCACATCTACACTGGCCACTTAATCCAAGGTTAGTCCAACATGCTCTGCACTGGACCCAGATTGACACACAAGGCAGAACTCTCTGCAGCACTATGTTGGTGTCCAGTCAAAGCAGCCAGCCAAAACCACATTGGTATCACTGGTCCATCCCCTTGTAATCTGTGTTGCTGCTGCCACTCCTTGCTGACCACAAAGCTCCCTGCAAAAATCTGACCATCGCGGTTGTGTCATAACAGGGCGAATCTATGATTAGCAAGGAGGGGTAGAGCAACATTCTTCTTACAGGTTGAGTGGTCACCTCGTTCGTACCTCAACAGATGTGACCACGATGGCATGTACTTGCACAGATGTAGAATGACTTGTCCCTTCCATGCACTGATGAGTTTAGGGAAAGGACGATAGTAATGATGTGTGTGCAGGGGCGGTTCAACCGTTAGGCAAACTAAGCAGTTACTGAAGGCGCCATGAGTCGTAAGGGTGCAGCCTGCCTCCCTCCCCCTCCCTGGCTCCCCTGCCCTCTTTACACCCTCTGACCTCCTCCCCCCTCCCCGAAAGTCACTGCCACCGAGAGGAGGAAGAGGCAGAATAGGCGGAGGTGGTGGGGACAAAGCAGCGGAAGGAGAGGAAGGCCGCGCCTGTGCCTCCCTCCTGGTCCTCCACCCACAGCGCCCTCCACCCAGGTGTGGCCTTCCTCTCCTTCCGCAGCCTGGCCTAGCCCACCTCTGTGGCCTGGCCTTCACCCTCGAGGCCAGGTCTCTGGGGTGCCTGGCCATGTTCCAGAAGCTTTCTCTCCTGACAGTTAACCCACACCTTTGGCAGGCATCCTCAGAGGTTGTGAGGTCTGTTGGAAGCTAGGTAAGTGGGGTTTATATATCTATGGAAAGTCTAGGTTGGGAGAAAGAGCTCTTGCCTGTTTGAGGCTAGTGTAAATGTTGCAATTGGCCACCTTGATTAGCATTTAATGGCCTTGCAGATTCAAAGCCTGGCTGCTTCCTCCCTGGGGGCATCCTTGGTTGGGAGGTGTTAGCTGGCCCTGATTGTTTCCTGTCTGGATTTCCCCTGTTTTCAGAGTGTTCTTCTTCATTTACTGTCCTGATTTTAGAGTTTTTTAAATACCCAGGGGCCAGATTCCCTTTCAGTGGCCTTTTAATTCCTATGGATTCTTAAGGACCCTCATGGCTCTTCCACACAGCCATATAACCCAGAATATCAAAGCAGAATAACTCACAATATCTGCTTTGAACTGGGTTATCTAAGTCCACACTGCCCTATATCCCAGTTCAATGTTTGGTACTAAAGCCCCAAATATAGTAATTGGTACATAACATTACCATGTATTGAACTGCTTTTTCTGTTGATTTGTTGTAAAACATGATGTTTTGGTGCTTAATTTGTAAAATCATAATGTAATTTGCTGTTTAATAGGCTTTTCCTTAATCCCTCCTTATTATCCAACATTTTCGCTTATCCAACACTTTTATTTTTCAGTGATTGGTTTTGGGGGGGGGGGGCACCAAAATTCTGTTTGCTTACACTTGAAAATTACCTAGGGCCAGCCCTGTGTGTATGTGTACAACAAATTGGGCTAAAGTGGCCCTGGTCCAATTGTACAGATGGCTGCAAATCCCAAGGATACTCTGGAGTTTCCTGCAAATTCTAGAATATTCCCCAACTTAGGTCAGAGCAAAGTCAGGTAAAGGGATTAATGAAAATCAGCATACATTGTGCACTGCCAGTTCTGGATTCAGGGTGAACCTGGGGAGGGATGTAGACTTGGTCTCAATCTAGTACTATTTCCCTGAAATAAAACCTAGGATTTATTAGAGCCATCCTCAAATTTAGCTGTGCTAAAGCTCTATGGGAGTTCCTGTTTGGTTTTCATCTTATTGACATAGATAAATTGGCTAGCAGCTTCCATTTTTTAAATAGCTGCTGGATGTTTCATTGGCTGTAGTAGAACAGGTTGAGTATTGGTTATCCAAAATGTTTTGAATTTTAGATATATATTTTTTGGATTTTGGAATTCCTGGTTGTTGTTGTTTTTCAAATATATGTACATAATATAGAGGCAGTCTCCGAGTTACAAACATCCAACTTATATACAATTAATCATTAAGAACAGGGGTGAAATAACAGGAATTGAAAGAAATCTACCCCTAGGACAGGAAATCTCCTTCTATGAACTGGCACAGGCATTGAGATCTGCTGGGGAGGCTCTTCTCTCAGTTCCACCACCATCTCAAGTACAGTTGTTGGGGATGAGAGTGAAGGCCTTCTCAATGGTGGCTCCCCAGTTCGGGAATACCCTCCCTAAAGTAATTAGATTAGCCTCAATTCTTCAAGCCTTTTGGATAAGTTTTAAAACATGGCTCTTTAGACAGGTCATTGACCCTGTTTAATCTATGATCAGTTCAATGATTCACCAATTGTGCCATTCCACACTTTGATTGTTACTGCAGATAGCCAGCTTTATTCACTGGTTCTACTGCATTTTAGGATTTTTAAAAATGTATAATTATTACAATTTTATGAGTGGGATTTCATGTGTTGTTGATTTTATACTTATGCCACTGTGTATATACTTATGTATTGTTATTTATATGTGACTTCTGTGTGCTGTTCTGAGTCCCTTTGGGGAGATGGTGGCAGGGTATAAATAAAGATTTATTATTATTATTATTATTATTATTTTCACTCCTGAAAGCATTAACATAGGGAAAAGGTGGCTCCACTAAAACTTTATCATCAATTTTTGTTTCATAGGAACAGAAAGTGAGGCGAAATCTTCTGAACAAGGGCACAGATAGCAAAACAAATACCATAGGGGTGATAAGCCTTCCCTATGCTATCCAAAACTTTTATATATATGACTGGAGTTGCATTTAAAAAATGTACCTATTCCGACTAACATGCAAATTCAACTTAAGAACGAACCTACAGAACATACCTTGTTTGTAACTGCCTGTATCTTGGAGATGGACCTAGGTCTAAACACAATATTCCTTTTTGTTTCATATACACCATATGCACATAGCCCAAGTGTAATTATATGCACACTATATTTTTACTAATGTTTTACATGAAACCATGTTTGTGTACACTAAACCATCTGAAAGCAAAGATGCTATTTCAGCTACCCATGTGGACAATTTTGAATTTTGAAGTATTTTAGATTTCAGAATTCTGCATAAAGATGCTCAACGTAATTGTGTTTTTAAATTTTATTTCTGTTACTAGGGTAGTGACCTGATTACTTTCTGGGGCAAGCTTCCTTCTTATCATTTGTTATCATCATCCACTAGTGTAGTCCCCTATGATTGACAACTCTTCTAATATACATTGTGAGTGATTGATCAGATATCAGATTCCATCTCTTGTACACTGAGCTGCTCTTAAAACCTGTTCAAAATTTAGATGGATCAAACACAATGTATACTTAATAGGCCATACCGTAACAACAGAAAACACCAATTCTCCCCTGTAAAGGTGAGTTTTGAGACTATTTATTGTGGAATAAATTCTGTGTTATCTGCCTACAATATTTACAAAATCTTCTACAGCATTTGTCACCCAATATTGTAATCCAGGATCCGTGTACTCATGTTTGTCCAATAAATAATAACATATTCCTTTTGTTATGACAGCAACAGCTTCTACTGTCCCATCATATGTCATTTTCACTTACAGGGAAAATGTTTTTATATTTTTGTGTGTGGATTTTTTCTCTATTATTTTTATTTTCTATTTCATAGGCAACCTACCATCTCTGGCTTATAGTAAACTGCACAGCGGTGAGTAGATTAGAACAGACAGATTTAATGTATAATTTTGGAAGCAACTTATGTAAGAGCAAGCCTGTTTGTCCCATCCCTGCACAGTGCCTGAAGGGTTTATGCATATGTATTTCTATATCTGCTTGCAGGATTCATGCATATGCATTTTTCCTTCTAGTTCTTCACTTATCTAGCATCAATAGCTGATCAGGTGAACTAGTGTGATCAATCATGCCATGTTAGCTAATAATGTGATCCTAACTTATTGGGAAGGACGTTCTGTTTAAATCAATGGGCCTTAATTCCAAGTAAATGTGTTGAGGATTAAGTGTTAATGATTACTCCTATGCTGCACAGTTGCAGCGAACCATAGAAGCAAAAGTTGATTCCTCCATTTCCATAAGACCTCTTCTTCCTTGTCAAGTAGTAACCATTAACTTGATTTAGATATAATGCTAAGATATGATTTAGTACGAGGAGAGCAAACCATGACCCTCTGCATATTGTTAGATTACAAGTCCCAATCAGCCTAGCCAGTAGTAAGGTATTATGTGAACTATACTCCAGGATCTGGAAGGTCACGTGTTTCCAATTGTGGATACATCCCTGGCAAGGAGACACCTTGATCACGAAGGAGGTTTTCCCAGGATGAGGCTCATCCATTGCACTCTGGGTGTGCTGACCAGAGGCGGTTCAACCACCAGCCCAACTAGGCAGTTGCCTGTGGTGCCATCTTCTTGGGGGCACCATCGAGGCAACTCCTGTCTCCTGCAGCCTGCCTCCGCTGCCACGCCTCCCTCCGCAAGGAAGGAGCTGAGGTCGCCACTTTGGGGAGCAGAGAAGCGGCACTTCTCTGCTCCATAAAGCCCCGGATGCCTTCCTTTCTCACCAAGAAGGCATTTGGGGCTTTGCAGAGCAGAGAAACTGCTAAACGCCTTCCTAGCGAGGCCTTCCCCTTTTGCCCAGTGCTCCAGCGAACACCAGGTGGCCCAGCACTTGTTGGAGTGCTCGCGCTGGGCCTCCCAGTGCCCGTGCTGGGGCCTTCAGAGATTGTGAGGTAAGTGGGGTTTATATATCTGTAGAAGGTCCAGGGTGGGAGAAAGAACTCTAATTAATCACCTTGATTAGCATTTAATGGCCCTGTGGCTTCAAGACCTGCTTTCTTTTTGCCTGGGAGAATCTTTCTTTGGGAGATGTTAGCTGTCCCTGATTGTTTATTGTCTGGATTTCTCCTGTTTTCAGAGTGTTGTTCTTTATTTACTGTCTTGATTTTAGAGCTTTTTAAATACTGGGGGTTATCTGGGTTATCTAAGTCCACACTGCCCTATATCCCTGTTCAATGTTTGGTGCTAAATTCGCGACTATAGTAATTCCTACATAACATTACCATGTATTGAACTGCTTTTTCTGTTGATTTGTTGTAAAACATGATGTTTTGGTGCTTAATTTGTAAAATCTTAATGTAATTTGATATTTAATAGGCTTTTCCTTAATCCCTCCTTATTATCCAACATTTTCGCTTATCCAACGCTTTTATTTTTTAGTGATTGGTTTGGGGGGGGGGTGCCAAAATCAGCTCGCCTACACTTGAAAAATACCCAGAGCCGCCTCTGGTGCTGACCCCTGCAATTTCCCCAACTGTGGGAAACTCGGCTGCATAATTTAATTCATTAAATACTTAATCCACACCAGAAAAATTGCAAGGAAACCATGCTCTCCTAGATTTCACAGATGAAAACCGGTTGACCAAGCAACATCAAAGTGTGATCAAGAAAGCAGCATTTATTTCTAAGGAAGAACACATAAGGTATGTGATGGTGCAGCATTTTGTTTGTATGTGAGTCTATCGGGAATTACAAGTTTCCACTCACTCCACTCCTCCATGTTGCATTAATGGAGTGCAAACTACTTTTGCATTTTGAACTCAATTTGTAGTAGTAGTGAAAGTATGTTGAAGACAAAGGAAGTGGGAGGAGGAGAAAGAAACTTGGACATCTTAAAAGTAGCTGAGACAGTAGGACACTAAAGGATTCATAATGACTTCTTTGTCAAATTGGGACAATTGGAGGGTATGGGAAATGTTTTTAAGTATGTCATTTCTTAAGTGAATGTAAGTAAATGTAAATGTAATAAGCAGGCTCAAGCATGCTATGAGCAGGGGCGGCTGAAGCTATAAACTGTGTAAGCAACTGCGGGTGGCACAAAATCCGCTAAGGGGCACCATTGAGGCACCAGGATCTAGAGCACCCAGGAAGGTTTGCGAGGGCATCTCCCCATATCCTGGTTCAGCACCGAGGCCTTGCCCTCGGCTCAGAGCACTCAGCCTCAGCCTGGAAGGGAAGGAGGAGGAGCTGCCAGAATGACTGGTAGCCCCTGGCTGTCCATCATTCAGGTGGCTCTGCCCCTTCCCTTCCCTTCCTGGCTGGACCACCTGCCGCCATGGTGAAGATAACCTTCCAGTCGCCCTTCGTCCACAAGGATGAGCCCAAGAAGGAGACCATGGACGTACTAGTGGCCAGCAAGCTGAGGGGAACACAGCCAAGGCTTTTGCCTACACCACCAGCTGCTATTTTTGTCTGTGGAAAAACAGGAAATCCCTGGATGTAGAGTGAGGGAGAGCAGCGAGGGCAGCCCCCTCCTCTTCTTCCTCAGGAAAGGAGACCCTCGGGGCACAAAATGGTGGACGCAGAGGAATAGGAAGCACCCCTCTCCCTTCCTTTTCCTCCTTGGCACTAGTTTGTGTGGCTTTTAAATATATACACATTGAGTGCAATAGAAAAGCACATTTTGATTCCATGCACAAAATTATTTAATTATTAGGATCATATCTTGGGTCCGAAAATAAGGTATATATAAAGTTGTGATGTGTTATATATATATATGGTATATATGGGGCCCCTGGTGGTGGCACAGTGTGTTAAAGTGCTGAGCTGCTGAACTTGCAGACCGAAAGGTCCCAGGTTCAAATCCCGGGAGCGGAATGAGCGCCCACTGTTAGCTCCAGTTCGAAAACATGCCAATGTGAGTAGATTAATAGGTACCACTCCGGTGGGAAGGTAACAGCGCTCCATGCAGTCATGCCGGCCACATGACCTTGGAGGTGTCTATGGACAACGCCGGCTCTTCGGCTTAGAAATGGAGATGAGCACCAACCCCCAGACATGACTGGACTTAACGTTTATACCTTTATGGTATATACAAATTGCATATTATTAGGATCATATCTTGGTTCCCAAGATATGGAATATGTAAAGATATGGTGTGTATATTATATAAAAAGTGTATATTATAATGAGGATCATATATTGGGTCCCAAGATGTGGTATATATAAAGATAGAGTGTATATAAAGATATGGTGTATATGGTATATGGTATATATAAAGATATAATATAGATAGATAGATAGATAGATAGATAGATAGATAGATAGATAGATAGATAGATATGGAGTGTGTGTATATATACATATACATATACGTATACGAATACATTATATATATATATATATATATATATATATATATATATATATATATATACATACACATACACACACTAGCTGTGCCCGGCCACGCGTTGCTGTGGCAAAGTGGTGGTGGTATTAGTTTAAAATTGTTGTGTAATTTTTATTTGATGTTATTTGCAATTTTTTATTAATTTTATTGTAAGTTATATTTTTATTTATTATATTTTATTATTTTCTTGTATTATTTTTAGTTATTTTCTGTTATTATAGTATTTTATTGTATTAATTTTTAGTGTTTTTTAATATTTTTATTGGGTTGCTAGGAGACCAAGTTGGAGGAGCTTAGCCTTCTAACTGGCAGCAATTGGATAAAAGCAATTATTCCTCTCTCTCTAATTAGGACTTTATTTTTCTTTTCTTTTTGTTGTATCAACCTAGAGGCGTGGATGATGGGTTGTGTTGTCAAATTTCGAGGTTGGGGGGCCTGTAGTTTTGTTGTTTTGTGGGTCGCCGTGATGCCATCACTCTTTTATATATATAGATATATAGTGTCTTTTTCAGTGATTCGTTGTAGGGGTTAACCAAAACACTGTTTACTTACACTTGAAAATGACCTAGGGCCGGCCCTGGCTGTGAGTAATGAGAATCAATTCACCTGGTTAATCATATGTAATTAACAACCACAGTGGAGCAGTTGTAAAGGTACTAAAGGAGTACAAAGCTTCTATGTTGTTTGAGGGTTGATGTTGGAGGAGAGTTGGTGTTGAAGTTGTATTTGAAAAAAGCTGCAAAGTCCCGAAGAAGAAGAAGAAGAAAGCCTTTTGCAAGTAAGAAGAGTTCAGGAGAGGGGGCGGCGATGAGGAAGGGACGGAGGCGCTTGAACCAGGACAAGTCTGCCAGCAGCTCCACCATGTCAGACAGTGACTTTGGAGAAGACGATGGGAATATATCTCAGGATCCATTGCAATCTGGCAAGAGGAAACGAAGGGGCAATCTCCCAAAGGAGTCAGTGAAGATTCTCCGAGAGTAGCTGTATGATCACAGATTCAATGTGTTTCCCTCTGAGCAAGAAAAACTCAGTCTTTCTGGACAGACAAGCCTCTCTGTTCTCCAGATATGCAACTGTTTCATCAACGCCAGGCGCAGACTTCTACCTGATATGCTGCTTAAGAATGGCAAGGACCTAAACCAGTTCACCATCTCTCGCCGAGGCACAAGGCTGGTGACATAACACTAACCCGCGGAGCTGCCACAGGGTCTGGACTCTTGATGGTGCCACCTCCTTCTACTGGTGCTGCCTCTAAGGTGCTGTCCATGTCGATGTGTCCTCCAATGATCTGCCACACTGGGTGGCCTGTGGCGGGTAACTTGAGCTCAATTGCAAGTGAGCAGGAACATCGGCCCACCTTCCATCAGGTTGAGCTGGAATCTCAGGCCAAACAGCCTCCTCTGAGTGCAACGGGCAACACTTTGGCTCTTCTGACCAGGGCAGATGCTGCCAGTCCTACGAGTGGACTCTTTAATACGCCCCCTCCAACACCGCCTGAGCTCTTTGGAGAGGACTTCAGCAGCTTTCAGTTGCTGGTGGAAGTAGCCCTGCAAAGGGCTGCAAAGCTTGACTCACAGAGGCTGAATGGGCAGCTACCTCCGTCACTGCAGAGAGAAGGTCCCACTCCTGCTCTTTCCAGAAAAGCCAACTAGCTTTGTTTGATCCTGGAGCCTCGTGTTTCCTCTTGGAGTCTTTCATTTCATTTCTTGCTTTCCAGGATTTGTGTTCTATTGGCCATTGTGGCCAGGTGGTCCTCTCTTGGCCAGCCATTACCATGGTAAAGGGGTTCTGTATGCAGCAGTTTCCTTTAAACTACGAACAGAACAAGTCAGTTCCTTTGTGGTTTTCATATGGCTTTGTGCTGCTCATCTCTCAAAGTTTGAAGGGTTCAACTCCTTTGGATTATCTGGCAGAAGGGTTTAAGAAGAGTTCCAGTATTCTGCAGTATTGTAAATATTCTTTTATATAAAGTCCTTTTCTACTACAAAGACAATTGGTGTATGTCTACTCCTTAAACCAGAGAGGGAGAGCTTCTGCTGAAAAGAGGATTGTTTCTGTTGCTGCATACAGAACCCCTTTAATTCCATCGTGACACCGTTTTTGTTCCAAATCTTACAGAGTGATGAATTGTTCCAAATCTTACAGAGTGGTGAATCTTTGTCATGATAAAGTATCCTTCCCTAAACGGATAACCTCCAGATGTTTTAGAATATGGTTGCTTGTTGGAGCTGATAGACAATGTAGTCATAAGTAACCAGGGGTATCAGTTTGAGGAATACTTTATGGTTTTATCTAGCTTCCACTAAGATTAGTTTCTTAAAGAACTAACAAAGGCCAAAATCTTTAATTATAATGAGACATATTACCAATTGCAACTTAGCAAGATGGGTTTCTTCCTTTCACACTGCCTCTGAGTACTAGATGCCACCATAAACATATCTTAATGCTTTATTCATCACAGTTTTGTTGTGTACATTTAACCACAATCTTAATAATATATTTTTTTAAAGTCAACTTTAGATTCCCACAATTTGTTGAGCTGAAACAATGGTTTGAAAAACAGGAATAGAACCCGGTTACACAAGAACTGTGGAGACAGCACATCTAATACTTATTCATTTCATGTTCACCAGCTATTATCAGTATTCTGGGAAAGAAGGATCCATTGGTGCTAACACAAGACATTTTGATGCCTGATGCAGAGCCCAAATAGATTCCCACATTGACAGTGCTTTTTAAAAAAATTACTTTAGCCATCAATTCATTTTTCACACTCCTCATAATATGGTTGATTTTTTTTATCCTAATAAAACCTTTTACTCTTCTGAAGATAGGTTCATGCAGAATCCCCATCTGAAAGAAACATTATCCTATTTGCATACTGTAATTAATTGATATCATTTGAAGGCAAAATGTTTTCATAAATAATTTTTTAAAACCCAGCAGAAATATTTCATATGCAGAATGAGGTGTATTGCTGTTAATGATCTTAATTTTCCTCCTCCTATCCATTAGCATTTCCTTAAAGCTTTTATTTTCTTTGTCAGTATTAGGTAACCATTCACTAGGGTATGTTACTATGTGCAGTTTTTTCATCTTTTAATTATTTTAATTTAGATAAAGCATCATATAAATATCTCCGCATTGTAATCAGCCTTAAAACAGTTAGCAGAAAAAGTGGATTTCAGTAATTCGTTTTACCTATATCAAGCTTTGATTAAAAAAAGAAAAGAAAAGAAAGAGAATAACATTACACAAAAAAGTTATTATTATGCTACCATAATGACTGAAATGGGAAAATCATGATAGGGTTTGAAAAAGCCAACTTTACTTTTCTGAAGTACATCTATAAAATAATCAAGAGGCATTTGATTAGGAAATAGGGCACTAATTAAGATTTTTAAAAGGACACTAATTAAGTTCTGAAAGGACCCATTGCAGACTTCCTGATTTCTGTATCAGATGCACTCTTCCAGAAGCTGGAGCAGCTCTAGCCCAAAGTCTCAATGTGGCAAGGCAGCCGTGAAAGAAGCTGGAATGCCTGAGTCTTGTATACCTGTTAGTACCAGAGTTCCTGAACAGTGAAGAAAACTGATAGAACCCCCCCTGAAACATGGTGCTGAAAAAGAGTTACAATGAAGATACAATGGACTGCCAAAAAACACAAATAAATAGGCCAAGAACAAACCAAGTCTGAATTCTCCTTTGAAGCCAAGATCACTGAATTGAGAATATTGTACTTGGGACATATCATGGGAATATAGGAGCAGACTGAGATATCAGCCCTACTGTATTCCACAGGTGAGAAACAGCTGGAATGAGCCCTGAACATGAGAAGAGGAAACCATGAAAATCAACAAAGTCTGGCTACCAGTATTAAAAAAAACTCTAAAATCAGAACAGTAAATAAGGAGCAACACTCTAAAAACAGAGGAATTCCAGACATAAATCAATCAGAGGCAGCTAACGACTTTGAACAAAGGATTCCCCCAGGCAGGAAGAAGCCAGGAGATTAAGCTATTCAATGCTAATTAACGTGATTAACTACAACATTCACACTGGCCTCCAACTGACAAGAGTTCTTCTCCCACCCTGGACCTTACACAGATATATAAACCTTCCTTTCTTAGTTTTCCCATATACCTCACAACCTCTGAGGATGCCTGCCATAGAATGTGGGCGAAATATCAGGAGAGAATACTTCTGGAACATGGCCATAAAGCCCAGAAAACACACAACAACCCACTGATCTACAGTTTCAGAATGTGCCAATCCTTACCTAAGGACAAGGTGGCGCAATGGGTTAAATCCTTGTGCTGGCAGGAATGCTGACCAACAGGTCAGCAGTTCGAATACCAGCTCCCCATGCGGGGACATGAGAGAAGCCTCCCACAAGGATGGTAAAACATCAAACATCTGGGTGTCCCCCGGACAATGTACTTGCAGATGGCCAATTCTCTCACACCAGAAGTGACTTGCAGTTTTTCAAGTCGCTCCTGACACGAAAATAAAAAACCCAAGGACAGCATGTTGAAAGAATGTACTTCTGTAAGGAAGATGCTCTCAGGGTCTGACAACGCAGGGTGATTCTGGTGGCCGTGTGACAAGGTAGCAAAGTCAGGCACAGAGGGAACCACTGTGATGAGAATGGGAGGCGGTCAGTGAACCATCTCAACTGCTTATGCAGCCCCAAAGTCATTATTTGATTTGACCCCTGACTTTAGTTAATGCAGTTCAAAACAGCGTTAAGCGGTCTTGGGTGACATTAAGCCAAATCAGCTCTGTATATTATGCATCCACCACGGAGCTGATTCCACCCTTCAACTCGCTTTAAGGAATCACTTTTAAGTTCTATATAGAAAAAAGCTTTTCCTTGATCCCTTCTATAACATTCAGCTTTGGGGCCAGGTATTAGAACATGTTCCGGCCTCGCAGTTTCTGATGTTCTCATATGAAACCAATTATCTAGATCCATTTCAATTTGGTTTTAAACCTACCAAAATTAGGCAGAGACAACTTTGGATGCCTTGGGCGGTGTCCTTCACTGGGGACTGGGCAGGTGGAATGTATGCCTACTGGACTTTTCAGTGGCTTTTGGTACCATCAATCATGATATTCTTCCTGCCTGGCTCACTAGGATGGAACTTAGGGATATTGTTTTTACAGTTGCTCTATTCCTTTCTGGCACGACACATTCAGAAGGTAGTGCTGAGGAATTTCTATTTGATTCCATGTTTGCTGGGCTCTTGAGATGCTTAGGGCTCTGTTCTGTCCCCCATGTTATTCAACATCCTCATGAATCCACTGGCAGAGGTTGTTGATGTCTGAAAATCAGATGTTATCACCAACGACAACTCTATTTCTCCTTTCTACCAAATTTCAAGCCAGTTTTGGGTTATAACCAGCTGATATTAATAACAAACTGGATGATGGCAATCAAACTGAAGTTTAATCCAGACATAACAGACGTGCTTCTGGACAGCTCCTTCTAAAGACACAGTTTAAGAGTCTGGCTATTCCCTCTGGACTCAGCCTCAATCTTGAAAGCCCGTGTTCATCATGTATCCAGGAGTATTTTCCATACTTCATGCTGTTGTGGCATCTTGCCTGTATTTACCCGATCTAACCATTGTAACACTATCTTTACGGAATTCCCATTTGAATTAGTGTAACATGCTCAATATGAGACGCCCTTTGATAAGTGTCTGGAAACCTCCTTTGGTCCAAAGATCCACTGTCAGATTGTTAACTGTAGCTTGCTACAAGGGCTGTAACCCCCTTGTTATAACAGCTACAATAGCAGCCATTCTGTTTTTGGGCAAAGATGAAAGATGTGATTGTGACCTATAAAGTGTTATATGGATGTCCAAATTAAGTGGCAGACCATATTTCCCCATATCTATTTATTTATTTACGACATTTCTATCCCGGCTTTCTCCACCTGGAGGGGACTCAAGGCAGCTATTTGATGTCTTAAAAACAATATAAAATTAAAATGAACATTTAAAATAGAATAATAAAATACAATTAAGACAATTAGAAACATTTTTAAAAATACAATAACTGTTAATCACATAATCCATAGTGATCTTTCTGGGCCCTGAGACCTTCAAGAGACTCTTCAGCATCACAGGCATAGCTCCTGGTAAAGCAAGACACAGTCTTCTTGGTGTCTGACTGATTCTGGAAATCCCTTCTAGGTATGATCAGAATAGATGCTCCTTGTTGTCTTCCCACTAATCAGTAACACTTTTTTATACTGGCAGGCTTTTAGGAACTGAAGATTTAAAGGAAAAGGGTTTTAAGGAATTGTTGTATTGTTCCCCACTGTATTGCTTTTTTAAAAGTTGTTTTCTGTCATTTTAATTGTATGTTTTAAATTACTTTGACGGTTGTTAATAGTTTAATTCTAAATTAATGTTGATCTTTTGTATGTTTCATCTGTATTCTATTGTATTCTTTTTTTCTTTCTTTTTTTTGGTAAGCTGCCTTGCATCCTGGTTTGGGAAGAAGATGGTATATAAATAAAGTTAACAGCAGCCAAGCACCAATTGATAAGGAATCTCTCCAGCTCATGGGCATGTGATAGAGAAAAAACACTCTGCTCAACTGTTTGAGAGATTTTAAGATTTTTTCAATCTGGAAAACATTTGCCTGAAAGCATAAAGCCAGAACCAAACATTTGTTTGCATGGAAATGGAAGAGTTATATTCAAATGTGAATATAGTTCATAATGCAAACCAAGCTGACTTTGGGCATTTAGAACTGCAAGATGAACAAAATGGACTGCTGAGAGGCTGCTATCTTAAAGGAAGGGTGAGAAAGAGCTGCATTTCCGATAAGGATGTAGGGGCCTAAGGGGTGTTGGTAAAATGTCAAACACTAAAGGGCAAGAGTGTATTTTTTGTAATGGTAATTATTTTACATCCTGATTGTAAAATAAACCGATCCTGTCTAATCCAAGCAGACCTCTTCCCCGTTTCCACAGGGAAGGTAACCTTAACTTGGTGGATGACAGTGTTTTGCTTAGATAACAAGGATATGCAGATAGCAAGCAGCACAATGAATCAATTAAACTGAGGTTCTATTGATGCTTCAGGACCTGATGACCATGATGTATTTTATAGGGATAAAAGCGCTATATTTCTCCCTCCAGTGCTCTTACTGGTGACCTTCACCCTCCTTGCTACACGAATCTCTCTGTGCTAGAGGTGTATGAAACAAAGGCCAAGAAGCAACGTGTTAAGTTCAATTAACAGGTGAAGCATTGCACCGGAGTTAAGAAAAAAGCGTATATATTTTCCCCTCACATAAGCAAGAGGAACAGAGTTACTGCAGCCTCAGCTCTAGCAGTATCTTATGCACAAACAAATTATGCATGAGTTTGCCCAAGGGACTACTCAGCTACTCAACAGTAATGGGTAATTGCCCTAGCAAACTTATACCTCATATCACACCAACACTTATGTTAGAAAGAAGTGGGGGAGGAAAGCCCACAAAGAATAAGTTTCAATGTAAAACACATCATCATTAGTAGTAGTACTGTTTAGAGGTATTTAAACAGAGGCTAGATAGCTCTCTGTCAATAGTGCTCTGGTAGTGTATTTCTGCATGGCAGGGGGTTAGACTAGATGGTCCTTGTGGTCTCTTCCCACTCTATATTCTATTACATTGGCTCCCAACCTTTGGTCTTCTAGTTGTTTTGGAATCTACTCTTTTCCTAACATCATCGTTGTTGTTGTTGGGGAACAAGGTTATCAAGATCATCTACATTAGTGCTAATGAAAGTGGTGGTCCATGAACTATTGGCTACTGGTTTACAGAAAAGAAAGGAACAGTTGTAGTTATTAGATACAGATATGGTGAAAGTCCCAGGGATGTTGAGGTGGAAATCTGCTGATCCTCCACATTAGATAAGCTAGGCCTGATGTACAGTATGAGTGAGACTTCATGGAAGAAAATGTTCACTCATAACCCTCCATGATATGCAGATCATTACATATTACAGTAAACAGAAATGATGATCACTGCTGGTCTGTAACTGAGGGTTTTGCATTTTAGGCCATTTTTAGGCAAAAGGCAAGCTGAAAATCAGCCCAATTAATTAAAAAAATGACTTCAGGAAGCTCTGGGAGATTGCCAGCATTTTGGGTGATCACGAAAGTGAGATTCTGGATGATATGCAGCCAGTGGGACACACTTTTCCTACCTCTGACCTTGAGAACTCATCACTAAGAAAATGCTAAATTCTAGTTATTTCTGGTCTCAATAGAATGTGTATAAATGAGCCATCCACTCAGGACAACATCTGCTCTTAGAAGTGATACAATACAATAAAAGACTAATGAAATGGCTGAGTGCGTCCTTGTAAATAAAAATTGGGCCCGTGGCCTGGGCTGGTAATCAGCCTCCAATCTCTCAGTTCAGAAATGTCAGTTCCTAGGCATCTCAGAGTATATTGTCTCATTGAATTCTCTGTCTGTCCTCATCAATTTTTCTCTTGCTCACATAGACATGCATGCACAGCCACTGAAAACATTTGTTTCTTGCTAAAATAAACAACCAAGAGGGTTTTTTTTAAAAAAAAAAAACCATTTGGTTTTACACATTTTTTGCACAGTTAAGTAATCATTAGGAAATCTATTTAGGGTCCTTCTACACATGCTGTAAAACCCAGAAGTAACAGGATTTAGGGGGTGGCTAAACAATGTTTAGCCAAAGTGCCAGAGGGATTAGGTTAGGAGCTAAAAAGCATGTGTTAAAAAGGTGTGCTTCAAACCTGGTTCAGCCTGAAAAAAGTTCACCTTTGCATGACTGTATATCCCTGCAGTCATGCCAAACACATGCTTTCCTTCTCACCCTCCTGTGTAGACTACTTCAGCACATTTTTCAAAGCCCGAAATAGCTAATCTATCAAACAGATACACAGGTCATAGTTTCAAGCACTGACATTGTAGCCAGCAACAAGGTGTCATTCTTGAGCTCCTCAAATCCTACATTCTCAGATGTTACCTGTTGCTGGCTCATTTCTCAGCTAATCTTGAGGACCTGTACAGCAGAGACTTCTCTCTTCACACGTCTATAAAAACTGATAGTTAATTTATCCTCAGTCTGCTCAAAGAAACTTATTTATTTTATTTCATTTATTACATTTCTATACTGTTCCCTCCCTCACAATGAGGGGGGCTCAACTTGCTTGCACTTCTTCTGCAGGCTGAGAAGTAGTGGCTACTTTCATGCATTCTACTTCAAAACCTGACTAAAGGAGTTGTTGGGCTCCAGCTCTCCTATTCCTCACTTTCTGAGCTATCTAAAACAATATGAGTTCATTTAGTGCAGGATGGGTGTCAGGACATCCGCAGGATTTGGGCCTTCCCTGAGTTATATTAACCCAGGGTACAGCTGCATTACGTGTTTCTCCCCAGGTTAATCCAGATCAGCCACATGCACTTTGTGGCCACTTTGTGTCCCCACATCAACCTAGATGATCACTGTAGATGGGGCTATAGACATCACCCAACACCCTCATTTGTACCCCACAGATTAAAGTTAACATCTTTTCCAAAAAGCAATCAGACTAGGCAGCCTTGTACATTCAACCTGTCCACATCCCTGGATTCTGCATTCACAGGTTCAGTCATCCATGTATTTATTTATTTTTAAATTACAAAGAGCAGATACTGGTTTTGCCATTCCATATAAAGGCGACCACTTTATTATACCACCATATATATACTGGGACTTGACCATCCACAGATGTTGATATCCATGGGAGGTCCTCGAATCAAACCCTAGCAAAAGGCTCCACTGTATTCAGAAGGAGAAGGACATTATTTCAATTTATCAGCATGATAAATATTAGGCTTGTGCATTTCAGGTGAATCATTATCCGTTTCTGCTTGCTGGGTACCAGAAGCTCCCAACATCAGTTTTCCAGCACCTCCCAAAAACGGGCACGCTGCCCAATGGGCATTTTCATTCTGCATCAAAAAAAAATCCAGATCTTTTGGCCTATTGCTGTCAATGGGGAACTAATGAGATTCCCCTTTTTTCCTGGGAGCCTTTCCTTTCTTCTCTTCAAGGGAGCCTGGGTGTCAGTAATGGGGTTAAGAAAGCACCCTATCCTGCCCATTATTGGGGGGGGGGGGAGGAGACGACTTCCCACAGGCTCCTCTTCCATATCCTATATTAAATCCTGGATTTAAAAAAGTATCAGAGTTCCCACTATTTCTGGATCTTTTCCCTTTGTAGAGGAGGAAACTGGGTTTAACTTCTTAAAGCTGTTCTACTCTAGAGGAGATACAGATGTGCATGCTTTCACTCCCAGCACCAACACCATGCCACACAGTTTGAAGACGGCCCAGAAGCTCCAGCTAGTACAACGGGCAGCAGCCAGGTTAATAACGGGAGCGGCCTACAGGGAGCGTACTACCCCCCTGTTAAGCCAGCTCCATTGGCTGCCGATATGCTACCGAGCCCAATTCAAAGTGCTGGTTTTGACCTACAAACGGCTCTGGTCCAATTTACCTATCCGAACGTATCTCCTCCTATGAGCCCATAAGAACTTTAAGATCATCTGGGGAGGCCCTGCTCTCGATCCCACCTGCTTCACAGGTGCAGCTGGTGGGGACAAGAGACAGGGCCTTCTCAGTGGTGGCTCCTCGGCTGTGGAACTCCCTCCCCAGTGACATCTGGCAGGCTCCTTCCCTTCTAGGGTTCAGAAAAAAACTAAAGACATGGCTATGTGCTCAAGCGTTCAATGAATGAACTTTCGAGCTTGACACAGTCGGTTTTTAAGATTCTGGATTAACAAGGTCTAGTGAATGAAAGGACATTACCTCGGTGCATGGTAATGTTTTATTATTGTATATTGGTTTTTATGATGTTTTAAATGTTTTTAGTTTTTAATGCCTTTTGTATTTTATTGTTGATGTGATGGCACTGTGTTGCCAATTTGTTAGCCGCCCTGAGTCCCCCAGGGGAGAAGGGTGGGGTAGAAATACTGGAAATAAATAAATAAATAAATTTTCCAAGGCATTTTAAGGAGGCTCAGGGAAGGTAGAGCAATGACCTGGAGTTCAGTGGAGCTATCCTCCTTGGTCTACATAAAAAATCCCATCTTGCCTGTGCATGAGCAAGAGAGCAGCTTTGGATTGCCTTCTTCTTTGCTGGTAAGTAAGCCATGAGGCATGGAAGGGAGATGGCAGGCCTCACGGCTGCAGATCTTTGGATAGTGGCAGCAAGAGGCAGAGGAGGGAAAGAAAGGCAGCCAAAAGCTGCGGGAGCATTGCCTCAGTTTCTCCATGTGTTATGTTAAAGTTTTCCATGTTGATGGTGATGGAGGACTAGGTGGGGGTCTCTTTCACTGACAGAGACAGCAAGGCAGGGACCTGGGGGTTTTAGACAAGGGCAGGCCCTGCTGATCAGTGTTTCTCCCTTTTGCCTGGATGGCTTTATTATTATTATTTATTATCTTTTAGAAGTATTTTCTAAAGGATAGGAAGAGATGGAGAAAAAGAAGTTAAAAGGGTTTTTTTCATGTCAGGAGCAACCCGAGTTGCTTCTGGTGTGAGAATTGAGTTAAAAGGGTGAAAGCCCCAAACGTGCGCACACACCCCACACACCATCCCTCAGGTCCCCAACTCCCAGTCTCACTAAATTAAAAAAACAGGAAAATAAAGGAAAATCAAAAATATTCAACTGTGATGCCGAATAGGGGAGGAGGATCCGGGATCAGCTTCTGCTTGCTTTAGTTGCAGGCAGGTTTTCGTACCGGGAGGGTCCTTACCATTATGTGCTCTTGAAGGTACCAAAGGATTCAAAGGAAAACAGGTCAGCTCACAACTCTAATAAATATTTCAAGACTAGATTTGAAAACAAATCTTGAAACTGGTTTAAGTTTCAGGACATTCTGAGGAGAACCTTAGACTGATGAGAATATCTGCATTTTGGGGCTTGTTCTGAACAAACTTTGCACATGATTTTGTGCAGAAAACTGTACATAAACTCCTGCTTCTTGTGTGCAAAATGCTCTTTTCTGTACAAAACAACTATTTGAGAATTTTGTGCAGAGCAGCTCCCAAACTGCAGAAAAATATTTGCACAATTTCTGAAGACTTTCTGACAGCAGAAATGCTAAAGTTAGTCAGCTGAGAAGAAAGTTAATATATGACTTATTCTACTTTAGTCTGTAAAAGCTCCTGCTTCTCATTTTTAATATTGATGTGAAGGCTCAACTAATATACCAGCTGAAGTATTGATCTATCAGACTATCAAAATCTAAAATTTCAGGATTAGATTTCTTGAGTTAAAACCTACTATAAAACAGGTTGTTTATATGATAATATTTTTCAGGAATGCCCAGAGTGATAGTTGATGGCATATTTGCTCTACCCCCCCCCCCAAAAAAGGGGGAGCCAAGTCTCTTCATTGTTTAAACAATGTTTGTGTTTTTATTGTATCTTTGGATTTCATATTCAGAACTAATTTATTTTCATATTTCCAAAATTAGGGGAAGAGAGGTATAAAAATGATCTGAATTGACTGCTTTTGCATCTCCTTTATAGCCCGAGCTTCAAAGAAAAAGGACATAAAGATTATTGAAATATCTTTTTTCCTTTAACAGTAATCCTTACACTCCAGGTCTTAATGTGGAAAGAAACATCTTTATATAAATATCATTTCTGCTATCTGGGAAAAACTGTGACTCATATTCATGTTTAGAGAGTAGGTTAAGTGAATAGAGATCTAGCTTGCCAAAGACACATTTGTCAAAAAGCAAATTAGGACATTCATCTCCTTGAAGGAGGGAAAAAATGTCTAGAAATGGCAGGATTGTTTCTAAGCTATAGTTATGTGATTATTCTTGCTTGACTGCCCTCTGCTGGAATTGCTGAATGATACACTACAGTTACAAAATGGCATCATAAGGCAACTTGATAATTGGTATGAGCAAAGTTTATTGTGTCACAATTGTCTTCAGTAAACATATATCGTCTGAAACTCCATATAAAAAGCAAGAACAGAAAGAAACTGTGGTTTGGTTCTTGACTTAATCAGTCTCCAAATAGTAGATAGCTGGACTACTTAAAGAAAAATGAATTAAAATAATAATGGATAGAACAACTGATAGGGCTAAAAACCATTGTCATTTTCTGAATGAGAGAGTACTTATTCACTTATTCACTGATAGTAAACATGGTGAAGGAAGTTGTTAAATATATGCAACTACCAGTATTATTGCGTTACTGAGTCAATGGATAAAATGTTCATTGTTTTTGGCTGTTTCTATTGAGAGGAAAATCTATTTCATAATTGTTGCACTCATTGTTACTCAGCTATGCAAAAGTATTGACAGGGTAGCTATAGCTGAGAGAAATGTTTACAACGAATTTGTTGTTGGCTTATTTTCAGCATTAATAATTGCCTATTACAAAACTAAAAAAGAGGCCAAGAAAGGACATAGTGAAAGACGCATAATGTATTCCATGTCATATTTTATATATAAAGTTGCATTTCAAATAAATACAAATATTGAAATATATGTCTAATGACCTAATACTATTGAGTTGACATAACTAGAATAAATCTATAGTTTATCTATTGAATAAACTATGGACTGTTAGGTCAACTTAGAGGATTTAAATGTGTCTATTCTAGTTGGAATAACCATAGATATTCTCCCATACCTTTTATATTTTGGTATATTTACCCATCCCATAGCTTACTAAGAAATGAAAAAGTGAAGAGGAAAAAACCTAAGGTATGTTAAGCATAGTGTCCTCTTCAGCTAGACTTTTTATCGCTACCCATCTCAAATAATCTATTAAAAACTGTAAAGCTGGAGACATGCCCCAATGTGTTCAAACTTTTTTTTTTTACTAGTTAAACAACGTCCAAAGCATTGTGGACGGTATAAATTGTCCAGACTGTCCATGGGGGCTATTTAGGATTTCTGGACCAGAAATAATCACATCATTTACTGGGCAAGTGAAAACATTTGTCTTTGGATCCAATCAGATACAGGTGTCTATACTTCCAAAAACGTAGGATCACTCTGAAGTTTCCCGTTGACCCACATTAATGGCTGGATGCATTCGCTCCATTGCAAATCTAGCCATGTGTCATGTTGACACCCTGTAGCATCTGAGCTGTGATTTCTCATTATGGAATTCCTCAACCATGGCCACTATCTCCCATTCAATCTGAATTTTTAAAACGTGTGAGATTCTAGGATTTTTTTTTTATTCTGTGTGTCACCAGCATGTACCAAAAGGAAAACACATCTATTTAAACTAAAAGATCTTCTAATTACAAACCAACCTGAATTTGAACTTCCAAAATCATAGAATCGTAGAGTTGGAAGAGACCTCGTGGGCCATCTAGTCCAATCCCCTGCCAAGAAGCAAAAATATCGCATTCAAAGTGCCTCCGACAGGTGGCCACCCAGCCTATGTTTAAAAGCCTCCAAAGAAGGGGCCTCCACCACATTCTGGGGCAGTGAGTTCCACTGCTGAACAGGTCTCACAGTGAGGAAGTTCTTCCTAATGTTCAGATGGAATCTCCTTTCCTGTACATTGAAGCCATTGTTCCTCATCCTAGTCTCCAAGGCAGTAGAAAACAAGCCTCCTCCCTCCTCCCTATGACTTCCTCTCACATATTTATACATGGCTATCATGCCTCCTCTCAGCCTTCACATCTGCAGGCTAAACATGCCTGGCTTTTAAGCGGTGCCCAGAATTGGACACAGCATTCCAGGTGTGGTCTGACCAAGGCAGAGTAGACGGGTAGCATGACTTCCCTGGATCGAGACACTAAACTCCTATTTATGCAGGCTAAAATCCCAATGGCTTTTTTTGCTGCCACATCACATTGTTGGCTCATGTTTAACTTGTTGTCCACGAGGACTCCAAGATCTTTTTCATACGTACTGCTGTCGAGCCAGACATCCCCCATTCTGTATCTTTGCATTTCACTTTTTCTGCCTCAGTGGAGTATCTTGCAGTGGATGAAATCACCCAGTGTTTAACACTGAGAAAACTGCCTTTGCATACTCTTCAGCCATCCCTAATTGGAAGAGAGTCCCAATTAATCATCTGTCATTCCACTTTTTCAGCTGCATTGGAAATGTCCCAGGCCCCTTCTACACTGACATATAATCCAGATTATCAAACTAAATAATCCACATTATCTGATTTGAACTGGATGATATGAGTCTACACTGCTATATAATCCAGTTCAAAGCAGAAAACTGGATTTTATATGACAGTGTAGAAGGAGCCCCAGTTTTTCAATTTTGATTCTAAATAGCCACTGAGGAGGCATTAGAAGTATAGGTAAAGGTAAAGGTTTTCCCCTGAAATTAAGTCTAGTCGTGTCAGACTCTGGGGGTTGGTGCTCATCTCCTTTTCTAAGCTGAAAAGCCGGCGTTGTCCGTAGATGCCTCCAAGGTCATGTGGCCGGCATGACTGCATGGAGCACCATTACCTTCCCACTGGAGCGGTACCTATCGATCTACTCACATTTGCATGTTTTTGAACTGCTAGGTTGGCAGAATCTGGGGCTAATAGCAGGAGCTCCCCCTGCTCCCCAAATTCGAACTGCTGACCTTTTGGACAGCAAGTTCAGCAGCTCAGCAGTTTAACCTGCTACGCCACCAAGGGCTCCCATTAGAAGTATTCTCAGGTCAAAATTCCATCAGGTTTTCTTATTAATGTAATAACCATCTTCTGAACCTCTTGAGATGTGTCTCTAATTCCTTCTGTTGATTCCTTTGGATGCTGCCCAGTTTTGTTTGCTCTGCTTCTTTTGTATAAAGAGGTTGGTAATGTAGAGACAGCAAGGGTAATGATCAGGCAAATGGAAATCACTCCATGTAGCATGTTGGCTCACAGATGCAGTGGAAGGCAATTTTTCTGCCTGTCCTTTCCCTGTCCCCCTGTCCCCATACACACACACACAATTTCACATCTACAACAGATAATCGGAGAACTCTGGGATTCTAGAGGTAACACAGAAGGCTCCACAGGGAAGGAAGTGTTGAGGGGGAAATTATCTCATCTCTCTCCTGAGTAGGAGTTTCCCATGGCTGAGAATAAATTGCTGCTACTGTACTTTTTATACATTACACAGACACACACACACACACACACACTGTGTGGACTTACCATGGAAATGTAAAGATGTAAAATTTATACTCAGAGAATAGTGAACTTTATTGAAATGAAGCATACATAGAACCACTCTGGAGGACTGAGGTGCCATCTACACTGCCATATTATGCAGCTTCATAATGCAGTTTAACTACTTTGAACTGCATTGTATGAGTCTCTACACTGCCATATAAAGTAGTTTCATAATGCAGGAGTCTTAGAAAAAATCTAGAGAGAACATCTTTCTAGCATGTCTAGGTCCTCCAGCATAATTCTATGGTCAACTTCCAGAAAAACATACCATAAATGAGATTTTTTATTTTTATTTTTATTTTAAATCTTTTTGCATATGGGAAAATGAAATAATGGGTTCCAGTTCCATGGATATTTATTTCATTTTCCTTTCTCTCCCCATTGCATCTCCTCCTTCTTCTTTAATCCCCACAAAAACAATCTCTAATTTGCCAAAAGGAGAGAAAAGGTTTACATACTGTTCACAAAACAAGCAAATCTTCCCTATCAGTCCTTAGATATTTCTCCGAAATACTTCTGAAAGGTATATGCTTCATTGTGACATATATAAAGCAATATATTCCCTCCCCCAAATTGGATTGGTTTAGATTAGAGTAAGTCTATAGAAAGTGCCAGAATTTCTTAGGATTTAGCAAGTGTAGCTCAAAAACAGAATACATCCAGAATGTGTCAAGAAGGGAAAGACTATATAAATAAGAGCAGTTCTACATGCTCTTAAGTTGTCACACATCACCTGTTCCGTGTGTCTCCTCAGTGGCACTAGCACATTTACATACACTGTCATCGAATTTCAAATTGCACCTCAAATCAATGCCACTTTAAAATTGCCTTTCAGCTCACTGCTGTATTTTTCGCTCTTTTCTTTTTTTTTTTTTTTAAAAAAAAGGAATGCTCTCTCTGTATTAAATAGTAGAGCTGACCTGCTTGTTTCAACTATAGGTCAGTGTTTAGTAACAACTTACAATGGTTGCCAGTCACATATCTTAGTTTAGTTTAAGGCAGGGAGAATTTCAGCTGTCATATTCCTAAGCCCTTTTTGGACAACTGCAAGCAAAACTGAAAAACAAAGCTCAAACGCAATAAGTACAACATGGCTTGTTTTAGAAACCTCAGTGTTAAATGCTAGACAAGATACTGGATTACCAGTCTGCTTGCTTGTTTGTTCTCTTGCTTTCTCTTTTTCTTTTTTGCCAGTTTCTAGGTAATTTCAAAATACAACTACTAAATATGCATCTTTAGAGAGATAAAAATATTAAACAAAAATCACCAGACATTTAAGAGGGCACTGCTTTAAAGTTTTTGACAGCGGAGACATGGGACACATCTACACTGACTCATTATTTCTAAAAGGGGGCAAATTAGCTCTGTGACAGCCAAATTATGCATGGTATTGATTCAGTTAATCATCGAACCATGCTAACAAAAGTTCCCAACAATCCAGAACAAACCACAACTTTGGGCCCATTTTACCAATTGGGCTAGTTTTGAGATGGAACCAGCCACAACTGTTTGCAAGGCCATCCCATTTTCCCTGGATTTGGAGAGCCCAGGGATGCAGGATGGTACTCACCATCTCCCTCCCATTCTTGTCGTGATAGTGAATACAACATGGGTAGTGTCCATACTCATTGCCTGGATTGATGGTAGCTGGAGCAATGTGATCAGAAAAAGGGTGGAGGAGATCCTGAGTAATGCCCCTCCACTCCCCACGCTCACATTGTTAAAGAAGGCTTAGGGACTAGGGTCAGAGATATTTATGTATAAGTCAATTTCATATATATATTGGGGTTAGGTTTGGGGACCAAAACCTGACCTCAATGTATACATTAAGATGTGATCCATCGATAGTTCATTTTGATACTCAATGGTCATTCTATGCTCAGAGGAATCATAGAATCATAGAATCATAGAATAGTAGAGTTGGAAGAGACCTCAAGGGCCATCTAGTCCAACCCCCCGCTAAGAAGCAGGAAATCGCATTCAAAGCACCCCCGACAGATGGCCATCCAGCCTCTGCTTAAAAGCTTCCAAAGAAGGAGCCTCCACCACAGTCCGGGGGAGAGAGTTCCACTGCCGAACAGCCCTCACAGTGAGGAAGTTCTTCCTGATGTTCAGGTGGAATCTCCTTTCCTGTAGTTTGAAGCCATTGTTCCGTGTCCTAGTCTGCAGGGCAGCAGAAAATAAGCTTGCTCCCTCCTCCCTATGACTTCCCCTCACATATTTGTACATGGCTATCATGTCTCCTCTCAGCCTTCTCTTCTGCAGGCTAAACATGCCCAGCTCTTTAAGCCTCTCCTCATAGGGCTTGTTCTCCAGACCCTTAATCATTTTAGTTGCCCTCCTCTGGACGCTTTCCAGCTTGTCAGCATCTCCCTTCATCTGCGGTGCCCAAAACTGGACACAGTATTCCAGGTGTGGTCTGACCAAGGCAGAATAGAGGGGGAGCATGACTTCCCTGGATCTAGACGTTATTCCCCTATTGATGCAGGCCAAAATCCCATTGGCTTTTTTAGCTGCCGCATCACATTGTAGGCTCATGTTTAACTTGTTGTCCACGAGGACTCCAAGATCTTTTTCGCACACACTGCTGTCAAGCCAGGCGTCCCCCATTCTGTATCTTTGATTTCCATTTTTTCTGCCGAAGTGAAGTATCTTGCATTTGTCCCTGTTGAACTTCATTTTGTTAGTTTCGGCCCATCTCTCTAGTCTGTCAAGATCGTTTTGAATTCTGCTCCTGTCTTCTGGAGTGTTAGCTATCCCTCCGAGTTTGGTGTCATCTGCAAACTTGATGATCGTGCCTTCTAACCCTTCGTCTAAGTCGTTAATAAAGATGTTGAACAGAACCGGGCCCAGGACGGAGCCCTGCGGCACTCCACTTGTCACTTCTTTCCATGATGAAGACGACGCATTGGTGAGCACCCTTTGGGTTCGTTCGCTTAGCCAATTACAGATCCACCTAACCGTAGTTTTGTCTAGCCCACATTTTACTAGTTTGTTTGCCAGAAGGTCGTGGGGGACTTTGTCGAAGGCCTTACTGAAATCTAGATATGCTACATCCACGGCATTCCCTGTATCGACCCAACTCGTAACTCTATCGAAAAAAGAGATCAGATTAGTCTGGCATGACTTGTTTTTGGTAAATCCGTGTTGACTATTAGCAATGACCGCATTTGTTTCTAAGTGTTTGCAGACCACTTCCTTAATGATCTTTTCCAGAATCTTGCCTGGTATTGATGTGAGGCTGACCGGACGGTAATTGTTTGGGTCGTTCTTTTTTCCCTTCTTGAAGATAGGGACCACATTCGCCCTCCTCCAATCTGCTGGGACTTCTCCTGTTCTCCAAGAACTCTCGAAGATGATTGCCAGTGGTTCTGAAATAACTTCCGCTAGTTCCTTCAATACTCTTGGATGTAGCTGATCTGGCCCTGGGGACTTGAATTCGTTTAGAGTGGCCAGGTGTTCCTGGACAACTTGTTTCCCTATTTGGGGTTGGATTTCCCCCAATCCTTCGTCCATTCCATGTTGCTGAGGTTGAAGATGGCTTTCTTTTTGTGAGAAGACCGAGGCAAAGAAGGCATTAAGCAGTTCTGCCTTTTCCCTATCCCCTGTCACCATCACCCCATCTACTCCTTGCAGTGGCCCTATCGCCTCCTTTTTCTTCCTTTTTCTACCAACATAAGCAAAAAAACCTTTTTTGTTGTTTTTTATGTCCCTGGCAAGCCTGAGCTCATTTTGCGCTTTAGCCTTGCGAACCTTTTCCCTACAGGAGTTGGCTATACGTTTGAATTCTTCTTTGGTGATTTCTCCCCTTTTCCACTTCTTGTGCATGTCACTTTTGAGCTTTAGCTCAGTTAGAAGTTCTTTGGACATCCATTCTGGCTTCTTTGCACTTGTCTTGTTTTTCTTCTTTGTTGGCACTGTTTGCATTTGCGCCTTGAGTATTTCACTTTTGAAAAACTCCCATCCATCCTTAACTCCCTTGTTTTTTAATATCGGCGTCCATGGAATGCCGCTCAGTAATTCCTTCATTTTTTGGAAGTCAGCTCTCTTAAAGTCCAGAATGCGTGTTTGACTTGTCTTAGTTTCAGCATTCCTTTGTATTGCAAACTGCAGGAGCACATGGTCACTTGCCCCTAAGGATCCAACCACTTCAACTGTATTGATCAGGTCTTCCACATTTGTTAAGATTAGATCAAGAGTTGCTGATCCCCTTGTTGCCTCTTCTACCTTCTGGACCATAAAATTATCTGCAAGGCAAGTGAGGAATTTGTTGGACTTTGTACTCTTGGCTGAGTTTGTTTTCCAGCAGATATCGGGATAATTGAAATCGCCCATGACTACTATATCTCTTCTTTGTGCCTGTTTGGTCAGCTGTTGACAGAAGGCTTCATCAAGTCCTTCATCCTGACTCGGAGGTCTGTAGTAGACACCCACGACAAGATCTTTTTGAGTCCCGGTTCCCTTGATTCTTATCCAGATGCTTTCAAGCTGGTTTCCCGGATTACAGTCTTGCATTTCTTCTGCAACGTAACTGTTTTTGACATATAAAGCTACTCCCCCTCCTCTCCCCTTTGTTCTATTTATGTGAAAGAGGTTATAGCCCTCAATGGTTAAATTCCAGTGATGGGAGTCATCCCACCAGGTTTCAGTGATGCCTATGACATCGTATGTGTGGTGCTGTGCTAGGAGTTGGAGTTCGTCTTGCTTATTTCCCATGCTCTGATGCTGGAAAGCACCAGCATCAAATGTATCTAGATTAAAGAAAGGAGTAAATTGTTCTTTTCATATATTTTTTTTTTTTTAAAAAAAAACACTCTTTGGAAGCTTTGATTGTATTGCATTCATAAGAAATTTTAACTTGAATTTAGATTAGTGAAGATGAACTGTCCAAATCCAGTGCCATGTTCAAGACACTGTTGACCTCGGCAACTACTTCCATAATCTGAACCTTTGAACATATTTTTCCATTTGTTCTATTTTCATTTCTGCCAGACTTCTACTGAAGTTCCTCAAAATAGCTAATAGTATAAAACTGCCTCTGTGAAGAGGATTGTTTCCTAGCAGCAGTAATAAATGGGGAAAATAGAATGTGAAAGAGATGAAAAGGAGATGGATGGTGAAAAGGAATAGTGCACTGCATTATAAGTATTACCACAATATTCTTTAAAGTAGCAATTTAATTTTTACCTTGTTTACATTTCAAACCACTTATATGCATCACATCTTCAGAGGACAATTCAATTAATTATATAACTTTCCAGCAATGTCAGAGTATTTCTAGGTTGGATTTAGTTCTGGACTAGGTCAGGAGATTTTCACTAGGATGGTTGTATATGGAGAGAAGTGGTTTAATCTTTTGCTCTTCAGAGACAAGCCCATATATTATCTCCTTTGTGTTGTAGTTTGTGACAGCATCGGCCTGAGATTATGATAGTGATGATGATGATAATCCCCTGCCTGATTTACTGGGCAGGGTATTTGCAGCAACAGACACTCTTCTCTGTGTGCCATCTTTGGGAGTTCCTTTTTTCTAGAGGGCTCCTGAGTTTCTCATGGCGCATGAACAGCCTTGCAGCTAATCAGGGCGAATCTTGTGGCTCACTCTGATTGGTTTGTTTGGGTAGACCTGAGTGAAAACTTCTTCACTCAGGTATGCCTGCTGGCTATAAAAGCTGGCAAGGCTGCTCCTCTAGCTCACTTGTCTTCTTGCTCTTCCCATCCTCCTCGTTTGGTTATTGTTTCTGCATTATATTTCATTGTCACAAAGTGGGGACATTTGGCATGGATCCCGAATTCAATCCTGGCTTGTTCGCCACCCTCTTTGCAGCCATCCAAGTGGGCAGTAAGGGGTGTGCTGGTGTAGGTACCGATGCGGTGTTGGATGGAACTGGCACTTCACCCCTGACTGTTGCCAGTGCCAATAGTCTAAGCTGTCCAGATCCTTCTGGAGGCTTTTCTCTTGGTGCCACTGTACCAGCAGCTGGGCTATCTGAGTCTGTGATCCAGAATCCATGTATGGCTGTCAAACCTGATTTCATCTGTAACCAAAAAACAAGTTGTGGCCTTTGTTATTTCAATATTTGTGTGTGGCTGGTTGTTATTGTGGGTCACCCTGTGCATGCAAATAATAATAGTAATAATAACAATAATAATAATAACAATAATAATAAGCATTGCATGGACAATTCCTTGACAAAATTGAAGGAAAAGCTGATAAGGAGAAAACCTGGCTATGGCTCACTAATGAAGTAGACAGAAGACCTGAAGAAGGAGACAGAAGGCCTGATTCTTGCAGCCCAGAAGCAAGCAATCAGAACAATGGTAGTTAAGGCTAGGATTGAAAAATCAGCTAATGATCCAAAATGCAGACTGTGCAAGGAAGCTAACAATACCATTGATCATATCCTTAGCTGCTATAAGAAAATCGCACAGACGGACTACAAACAGAGGCACAACTATGTGGCCCGAATGATTCATTGGAATTTATGTCACAAGTACCACCTGCCAATAGTAAAGAACTGGTGGGATCATAAACCTGTAAAGGTAGTGGAAAATGAACACACAAAAATACTGTGGGACTTTCGAATCCAGACTGACAAAGTTTTGGAACACAATACACCAGACCTCACGGTAGTGGAAAAGAAAAAAGTTTGGATTATTGATGTCGCCATACCAGGTGACAGTCGAATTGACTAAAAACAACAAGAAAAATTCAACCGTTATCAGGACCTCAAAATCGAACTGCAAAGGCTCTGCCATAAACCAGTACAGGTGGTCCTAGCTTTCGATGGGTGAAAACTTGGGGTTATGTCTGTTCTTATTGTTCTCTAAAGCTAACTGCATTGTTTTATCTATTTCTGTAAACCGCTCAGAGCCAAATTGGGAGTAGCGGTATACAAGTTCAGTAAATAAATAAATAAAATTGGTGCACTGGGTGCTGTGCCAAAAGATTTCAGCCGGAATTTGAAAACAATTAACATTGACAAAATTGTGATCTGTTAACAGCAAAAGGCCACCTTACTGGGATCTGCGCACATCATCCGAAAATACATTACACAATCCTAAATGCGTGGGAAGTGTTCAACTTGTGATTCTGTGATAAGAAATGCAGCATATATATCTCATTTGCGGTGTCATACTCTGTCGTTGTGTCAATAATAATAATACATTTTATTTGGTAGTCACCTCTTCTCATGGCTCAAGGCAGATTACTCTGATTTTAACTGTTTTTAATTTACTGTTGTTATGTGTTTTATTTAATTTTATACCTTGAATATTTGTGTCGGGTTTGGTTCCCCATGTAAGCCTCTCCGAGTCCCCTTGGGGAGATGGAGGCAGGTTATAAAAATAAAGTTGTTGTTGTTGTTGTTGTTGTTGTTACAACATAGTTAAAATATAAAGTTAAAACCCAATACCATGAAAATACATATTTTAAATGTATAGAGCAAAATTTAATAAACTGTAAAGACAAAACTCATAGTTTAAAATGTACTTGGTAGGCCTTCCAGAAGAGATTCAGACTTGCTTTATAACATGGGGGGGGGATTCTTCCAGTGTGATGCCTCTTGTTCTCCATCATGCACAATCAAAAGCTCACATGAAGGCATTCTTTTCAGATATGCTGCACGATGGAGAGGAACTTGGTGAGACAATAGCCCAAGTCCCTTTCAGATTATACAGTTATAGACCTATGATTCCAGTTTGTCATAACTCCATCCTATGGGATCCTGGGATTTATAGTGTAGGGTCAGGTATTTTAGAATTTATGGGCCCTTTCCACACAGCTGAATAAAATCCCACATTATCTGCTTTGAACTGGGATATATGGCAGTGTGGACTCAGGCAACCCAGTACAAAGCTGACATTGTGGGATTTTCTGCCTTGATGTTCTGGGTTATATGGCTGTGTGGAAGGGTCCATAGAGAGCTCTAGTGCTTCACAAAACAACAATCTAAGATTCCATATGCTGTTGCCATTGCAGTTAAATTGGAATCATAGTGCTATAACTGTGTAGTGTGAATGGCCCTCTAATATGCAATGCCATTAAGGGAAGATTCCAGTTTTCCCTCACTCCTGTTTCATCAGGTAAATGCTATTCATCAGGTTGGTCAATCATTTGGGGAAAAGGGACCAATTTTTATCACTGTGCCAGCCACCATTTTCATTTGACATCTAGCCCACATAGACTTTTTATTGTGGTGTTGTAGTATTTCTATTGTAACTGTCATTGAGCTGTACAGCGCCTATATATATGAATGTTAGTCTGTGTTGAATCAATCTTCATTCTTAGAGACCTAATTTTCACAATATAATAAGCTGAGCTATTCTTCTTGATGGAGGAGGAGACTTGAAGGAAAGAAATGCATTTTATCAAATCAAATCTGAAGAGAAGAACTGTCTCATGGTGACTTTCTTCCACCTGAGAAATAACAATGTAAATTGGCCCTGAGTCAATATCAGGAAGGGGAAAGCTGGATTAGTTAAAAGCTATTTCAGGATTGCTTTTATTTTATGTCTCAGGTGGAGACATGAAAAGGTATCTTCAGTGCTAGCCAGATGCTACCGCAGCAACATGTGGGTCTGTGTTTATCATTTTTATAAATCATTTGATACCATCTCTGCTCCTTCTCTCTCTCAATTAGTTTTCAATTCTTTTCTGTAGGTACTTACTTTTGTCCTTTTTTTTTTTAGAATATACATCTTTCTGGTATTTTTTAAAAAATGTGTATTGTGAATTTTGGCAATCTTGTGTGAATGCTCTGTCTCGATTTAAATCTCCTTCTCTTTCTCTTCCCATCTGTGATGCAAAAGTGCAATAACAGCAAAGTGAATTTTTGATGCCTGGGAATATAACTTCATCTCTGCAAAGAAATATTTCCTATACAGAAAATATTGTTTTAGCCCAGAAAAATAGCATATAATTTGTTCATAGATGCTATTTTTGGTGGGATCTTTGTTATTTTGGATTCACATTTATGATCGTCAATGACTGAATGTGACTCCAAAATGTTATCTCCTATGCAAGACATCACTCTAGCTAATGTGTTTTTGAATTTTTGCAGGTTGGAGCACTGGGAAACTTTAGTGCTCTACTAGTTGTGGGATGCACTGAGACAAGCAACTGCAGCAGGACCCAGAGTTTCTCCAGCTACCTGTCTCAATATGTCTCACATCTGAGGCCCCTTTTACGCTGCCATATGAAATCCAGATTATCTGCTTTGAACTAGATTATATAGCAGTGTAGACTCATTTAATCCAGTTCAAAGGAAATAATGTGGATTATCTCCTTTGATAATCTGGATTATATGAAAGTGTAGGAGGAGCCTGAGAGACTGCTGAAGCCATAATTTCCCAGTGCCCTGATCTCCAGTGCCTTGGAAATCCTTTGGTTTAAGTATTGCCTGGCCTATGAAGAAATATTTGGCGTGGGAAAACATCAGCAGAAATAAATATAATCATGAAATGTCATCATTGTAATCACATGGAGTATTTTGTTATTTGTTCTTAAGACTGTGGTTAATTGACTGATTTGTGTGTTTAGTGTACTTATGCTCATTATTGTATTATGTTTTGTTATATGGTTTCAAGTTGTTGTATGGTTTCCTTTAGGAGATAAGGCAGTATATAAATAAAGTTGTTGTTGTTGCTGTTGTTGTTGTTATTATTGTTATTACTTGTGATGCAGGATATTTTCTGTCCAGAAAATGTTGTTTTCTGTGCAAAAAAATCCATGTGTGAATTTTGTGCACTTTGAGTCTCAGACTGTGGAGATTTCCATCCACACAGCTGTATAAAATCCACATTGAACTGAATTATATGGCAGTGTGGATAATCCATTTCAAAGCAGATATTGTGGATTATCTGCCTTGATACTGTGGTTATAGGACTGTGTAGAAGGGCCCTTAGGGTCTTGTGTATTCCCAACAGTTAATCCATTTTCCCTTCCATAGTAGGATGTCCTCAGCCATGCACCCAACAAGAGTCAAGCTTGTGAATTATACACATTCATATGACCAGTCACAAGATAAAGTATGCTAAATGTTAGATATAAAGATGAGGAAAATCATATACTGTCACAAACTCCTACAGTCAGTGAGCCGTAGTGCTTCACCAAATAGCAAGCTCTAAGATTCCATCTGATTTTCCATAGCAGTTGAAGTGGAATTGTGCAATGACTCCTTGTAAAATGTGATAAATATGTTGCCTTAGTTTGGCCCTGAGATAACTATGAATTAATAATAATAGCCCATGGATGCACGGGTCCTTTTATGAAGATTTCCATGGGCAGTAGCTCATGAGAATACTGTAAACTCTATCTCCACCACGCAAATTGTGAGAAGGTTTTTTGGCCAACACCTATAATTGCTATTGTATGGAGTTCAATACAAAAGTTTTCTTCCATCCCCCTCTTAACTTGGCTACAATTCAATCATGGGTGAAGCAATGACTATATATAGTGTTTAAAATGCTTAGTTCTGTGCAAGAAATACTGTATATATGTAAGCTATTATTACTATTATTATGATTAAGGTATCATTACTATAACTTTGTTGCAAGTTGCAACAAAGCTATAAAAAGTTACATGAGAACAGCTAATAAAGGCACCGCTGAAGCGGTAACTTACAACACAGGGTTTATTTTATCTGGCTCTTTGGATTAAACACAGTCCAAGACATAGCTGGCATGAAGATTTAGACTTTCTTAATGGAGAAGTCTCTCATAATCACATCCCCCTTGCATCTAAAAAGCCTTTTATTTAAAAGAGTAACTTTGGTCACACTGTGTCTTAAACACCATTCAGTTCCATCATGCTGTTTTAATCAACCATCCCCTGTTTTTTCAAAAAGGTAAGAGTTAGAGAATAATGCATCTTGATAAGATATTTTAATAAAATATGTTTGCCACCTCCACATCATTTTAATTTTCCACTGCATTATCCCAAAGTGAGCCCTTAACAAAAAAGAAAAAGAAAAAAGAAGAAGGGTGTGTTAAGAGAAGTAACTGAACATATCAGAAGGCTATTTACATCTTACTTTTTCCATAGGGGGTTCAGCCATTATGTTATCTTTCTCTGCGGTTTTCTCCCTCACCTGCTGGAGAGAATTTAGGGCATGCTCCAGCCAAAGCTGAGAACTTTTCAAACTATACTAATTCCAATAGAAGGAACTGTTAAGCAATTAAGGCTGGAAGCAGTGGTTATTGTAATGAATTTTGCACCTTAAAATCTGCTAGACACGCAACTATAAACCTTTGACTGTTTTAAATATGTCTTAAATGTATGTATTTTACCAGATAAACATCATGTTTGGATTACGCCTGTTTAAATCTTTCAGTAATCATTTTTTCTTTATGGAGCTTACAAATTTACCCTTGAAAACAGCCAAGTTATAGTTCCAAGAATCTAAACTAAATACTCATTGTATTGGGTAGAACTGAAATATCAGCCCTATAATATCCTCCCAGGTGGGACAAGCATCTGGAGACACAGACAACAAACAATAACTTTGGCAAAGTATCTACCAAGCCTCAATACTGCTTTCAGTCAACCTACTCACAGCATTGGTCAAGATAGTTAGTTTATTTCAAGCATCAATAATTTATAAAACTTCAGAATTACACATCAACGACATGCGCATGAGCAATATCTAATGCATGTATGGTAATACTTTTCTGAAGTCAATGTGGCCAGTACAGAATGTACAAGAGCTTTTTTGTTTTTGGGTTCTTGTGTGTTTTCCAGGCTGTATAGCCATGTTCCAGAAGCATTCTCTCCTGATGTTTCACCCACATCTACAGCAGGCATCCTCAGAGATTGTGAGGTATATGTTCTGGATGCACACGATCCAATGCTCTCTTCCTGTCTTTTGGAGCTCAGCCCTCCTGCAGAGATCCTCCTCAGCGATGGAGCGATTGTTTTTGTTTAAGAGGATGTTCTCAGGATCTGGCACTGTACGTATATTGCCATACTTTCTGGTTGTTGGCCCTAGGCCAATATAGCAACTGCAGAATTTTTAGCATAATATAGTATAATAGTTGTTACAATATATTGCCATTTTCAAAGAGGGAGAGAAGGAGAATACCAACCCCTGACATTACCTTAGTGTCAGCATGCCAGCACAGAAGTGGAATAGGCTCATCTCACTAGGTAAGTGATGGACACATGGTATGGCCTGCAGCTATTGATGGGTTATTTATAGGAAGCTAGCACAGAGTTTTTCAGACTGTGCTCCTCCAGATATTTTGAACTTCAGCTCCCACAATTCCTTACAGCTGGTAAACTGACTGGGATTTCTAGGAGCTGAAGTCTAAAACACCTGTAGGAACACAGTTTGAGAAACACTGAGCTAGCATATTGGCAATGGGATGCACATAGCATCATGCAATGGGGACCATCACCTTGGTAACAGTCCTATATCAATGTTGGTTGGCCACCTTCATTCGAAAAAGTCCCAGGAGTGAAGACCACCACTTCCAAAGGAATGAGGCACAATGTTTTGTTTCTTTGTTTGTTTGTTTCTCTCTCCACAAGTTGTATAGAATTTTCTACAGGCTTTTTGAACACAACTTTTAATCACAGTGAATTCACATTTTTGGATTTTCTGTCATTTATTGTTCATATATGATAAGGATATGACTCTCCATCACAGTTCACAGTAGCATCAGACACATTCAGTGTTTGATGTGGGAGGATTATTTCAAAGTATATAGGATATTAGGAACAAGGGACTAGATTATGATTTATCTAATGAAATGTTAATTTTTGACCAAGAGAAAGGTTATGTGGAAGAGAGCAGATCGGTTAAGCCCAGAAATGATTAAAATGGGATTTGTGAAATTTCAGAGCAGTAATTTCTATTAATTCAGGCCCATCTTAGTTTATATGCTAAAGGTGATGAGACTATTGAGTTTGCAGGCTTCTTCTGGAGACTTACTCTGGGAATGTAACAAGTGAAAGGAGGGGAAAGCCTTTTTAGTAAGGAGCCCCAAGAGAAACAGCGCCAGAAAACCTTGACATAAGAAAATCTAACTAAGAGACAGCTGATTTCTCAGCTGGGAAGTACTTCAGGAAGGGATGGCATCTTGCCTTCTCCACCTGGACTTGGTAATAATTCTCACTATTCATGAACAGATGTCTTGGTTAGATTCCTCAGGTGTAACTGAATTTATTAAAGGATCCAGGGACTCAAGATTAATTTCAAATCATTACATTTCATAGTTACCTCTCAGGACAACAAAAAGCTGAAAGGTGGGGTGGGGGAGCTATGATACGAAAAATATTCTGAGTGATTACACGGCCCTATCCTCAGTAGATTTATGTTTTTAGTCACTCAGTTTGTTACTACCGGTAGGTTGTTTGGTTAGGAACTGGATTTCAGGCTAGCAAATTGAAATGGCAGCAATGTGTAACTTCTACCATCCCCCTACCCCAGCGAGGACAAGAGACATTGCATGCTAATACAGACATTTTATGTTGGCAACTCAAGAACATAATCAACACTGATGTGAAAACTTTGTAGCCCGGTACTCTTATAAGTTGTCATACAGTATTGCATTCACATATTTCTAGCTTAGAGTTATGGATCATAATTACTCTGTATTTAGTAAGATAATATACATGTTATCCCAGCCCACCTTATGAGCGAGCAATCATATTAGGTAGAGGAGGTCTGTTCAGCTTCCAATAGGGGCACAAGAGGAGAAGGCTTCCATTAATCTCCCTCCATCCTCAGTGAGAGAGGTCATGACAATCAGAAGCTGGACCTCATTTGCAAATCCTCATAGCAGATTTTTGTGTCATGTCTTTTGGATCACAATTGGAAACTCAACTGTCCTCCTTTGCTCAAGCCAGCTGTTGGCTCTTAAGTTCAGTTGGGCGGGGCTAGATCAGAAGTTCTAGTTTAGTAAGGCACCAGAATTCTTTGGAAGAGAAGGCTAAAGACCATGTCAAACAAAAATTCCCATTTTTCCCGAGCATTGAGTCATGGCAGTTAAAGCGATCTCAATCTACATTAATTCTACATTGTAAATACATCCTGTCTTCCTATCCTTTTCCCATGATTCTTTCTCATCTTTCTCCCTTGATTCAGCATAACCTCTTTTATTAGCAGTTTCTACCAGAAGACATAGTCATTTCTAAGGTATGATTGATTAAAAGTACCCAAATGTTCTAATACAAATAACATCTAGTTCTGTAATGACCCTCCTCACCCTTCAGCCTCTCCTCCACTTTCTACTTCTTCTCATTACATTTAAGTTTTAGTTTCATGGCTGCTCAATTTTAGGGGTACATGTAATAATGCTGCTTCCTTTACAGAAAATATTGAAGGATGTGCCATTCAGCTTAACAGTTTGTTTTATCCAGAGATTCCTGTATAAATATTTTATTAAAAATATTTTCTTTCAAATTCAATTTCTTTTCCATAGTGCAAGTTTTGGCTTGGGAATGGTAGAGTGATACGTTCAAACAAAGGTGTAGAACTAGTGTGAAGAAAACATCCTACAAGAAACTAACTTTTATTATCAGCAAAGACTCCAGACAAAAATAGAATTTCCTCCTGCTTATCCCATATTATTCAGTTACCTTTCAAGACATAGCATGCAGCATTTCCCTCCCTCTGAGCCAGTATAGAAAGAGGGCATTATTTAGGAAAAATACTAATTAAATTTCACAATAGAAATGGCAGCCCTTGTGTTTCTAAAATTAGAGACGGGTTATTTGATAATACATAGCCATTTCATTGTTATTAACTTTTAAGCTCTGCTATCCATGTCTGACATAAACATTGCAACACTGTTGTTCTCTTCTCCTTTCTAAACATGGTTTGTCTCCAGAGCTCTGCATTGTTGGCTGGCTAGGTTCTGCCTGCAATATGATCTGTAACTTCTAGATCTTTTGTGGCAGAATTTAATAAGACAGTCTTTAGCAATTAGTTTGAATTTTTTTTAAAATGTTTTGCATGAAGAACTTTTCTATGATGATATTTAGAAGTGTTTTCATTTCAATAGTTCCTGATAATATTGAGGAAGCCCCAGTGGCACATTCTTTTTGGAGCATGCTGGTACCTCAAATAAACCTAGTGAATGGGTCATTAAATAATGAGATACACATGCAGGTTTGGATGACACCCATATTGGCCCAAATGAAGGTTCTGTTACATTTTCCAAAATACAGTGAATCCTTGGTATCTGCTGGAGCTTGGTTCCAGGACCTCTGTGGATACCAAAATCCATGGTTGTTCAAGTCCCATTATATACAATGGTGTAGTAAGAGAGTGCCCCTTGTATAAAATGGCAAAATCAAGATTTGCTTTTGGGAATTTAAATATATATTGAAGCCATGGATGGTTGAATCCATGGTTGTACGACAGCTTGTTATCTGGGTAATTAAATGAATTATGTATTCTGCGCTTCTGAGAATACAAGCTGCTATGAGACGGATGCAATTTTTTCAGAAGTATAATGTCTTTTGGAATGGCCATTCAGATTAGTGATTACAATGGTGGAAACTACCCCAAGCTGCTATATTCAGGTTGGATCCAAAGGTATGTCAGCCAAAGAACTTCTGGTGGCCCAGCTATACACTGCATCCCATATGCTAATAGAATCACACTGCTGTATTTCAATTTTCATTTTTTTCTTACAAGGACATATAAAGTCAGAAACTAAGAAACAACACCAGGGCAAGGGGAAAGACTGTTCTGAACTCAAGATACATGTACACTGCCATACAACCCAGTATGTAATCCCAGATTATCTGCTTTGAGCTGGATTATATAAATCTACATTTCCATATAATCCAGTTTAAAGCAGATAATCTAGGATCAGAAACTGCATTATATGGCAGTGTAGAAAGGAACTCACTTGAGTATCTGTTTTGAACAACTTGATTTCTTTGTTCAACTGTACCACATTTTAAACAACCTCATGGCTCTTCCAGACAGACCCATATCTCAGAATCGGTCTTGGTTTTACCTGAGGCATCCAAATGAGGCCTCAGGTAAAACTGAATTAATCCAGAGAAAACTGGGATTTCCCAATTTGATCTGGATGAATAAAACACCTGTAAAAATCTGGACCTTAAACTAAAGTCCAGATCTTTCCAGGAATGGACCCTGTGGGGGTTGATTCCCAGTACTACTTCTGCAGTCCCGGAGGGTCAATCCCAACAGCGATCCCAGTTCTTCAGACTCTTGGACTCCGAAGGAGCGGGATGATGCCCCCTTCCCTCCAGCCTCCCATATCTCCCAAAAAAACCCATATCTGACATGCGAAAATGATGTGTCAGGCAGTGGGGGTGTTAGAAGTACATTTTCATGCATCAGGAGTACTCTGCAGAGGGGCACGCTTTGCTGGCAGGCCCCTCGGGTAAGGTTTATTGAGGGAAATGGGGTGCTGGGGGTGCTGGGTGAGCTGGATGCCATCCTGGGTCAACTTTTGGCATCTATTCACCCCCTGAGGGAGAGCCTGGGGTTTGGGTAGGGAGTGGGGATGGAAATTTGGGAGGAACTGGGTTAAAATAAGCCAGTTCCTCCCAGATTTCTGGCCTGTCTGGATCAATCTCAGGCATCAATCTATGTTCACATCAATGTTTCCCAAGATATACATTCATACATACACAATCTCATTTGAGGGCCAAAATTTTGGATTTTGATACAACCCATGGATAAATTGAAGATTATTCTGGGGAGAAGGGAAAGCACCATGCCACCTTGGGAGTCAGCTGCCCTTAGCCCTCGGTGCTATTTCATATCCAGGCATTCAGAAAGGTCAGAAAGTCGTACCACAGGGTAAGGGTGGAAGAGGCCAGTGCTTCTTTTAGATTCTCCCAAAACAGATTCAGCTCTTGCCTTATGCCATTCAGAAAAGTATGGTTCTTCTAAAATAAGAATTATGCTGCAGTACTCATTTGACCCATAAATAAATTTGCAGTACTCATTTGACATTTCAGAAATAAATTATTGTGGTTCATAGTTCCAATACCCAAAATGTTACCCAGTATTTGTTTGCTTGTTTTTTAAGTTTTCTGTCTTTCAGAGATATTCTCCACCGTTTACCATACACTCAAAACTATACAGTTGCAAAAGAGGTTATTTGCTATTAATGTAGCTGTTCCTTTGTTCCAGACAAAAGGAACAAATTACAAAAGACTAATTATGTCTAACTAGTTAGTTCCAAGCCCTGAGTTTCTTCTCTCAATACCACTCTAAAGACATCAGTTTCCAGAAAGATATACAAATTGTACATTTCAGAAGTAAGAAAGACTCTGGACAAAATGATACTGTATTTTGTATTTTTTTGAATACTGGAGTAATTACAGTATTGCTTTGTCAGTGAAGGTAACTAGAGTTTTGGAAGGTCCAGGTATCAATGTGGACAAGAAGAAAACAAAACATGGTGGAAGGGGAGCTACAGGGAAAAGGAAGAGGGAAATCAGAATGTTCAAGGGAAAAAATACAGATAAGAGGGCAAAGGAGGATCGGGAAAGAAAAAGCAAGAGAAACTATAAAAATTCACTGCTGTCAGCTGAAAATTGGGGCGACCTTGTCAAAAAAATGACAGGAAACAGTACCTTTCTTGGCCGTCACTGACAACATTTCCAGCAGCTGCTGTGAAAGGGAGGTGAATGGCGTGTGGGTGAAAATATCTAAGACACTGTGCATTTATTTTGTTGAGAAGAGAAAATTTAGGCTGAGAACAAGGATTCATCTGTCATTATCATATCCTCTGTCGAGTGAATGTTGCCCTTGGCAATGGGTACGTGGTTGCTAATTTAGTTTTAGTTGTTCAGCATCTCTGTTCTTCTCCTTGGTTCACTTAGCGACTGTGATTAAATACGCACATACACAAGCACGTGCACACAATGACAAAATAAAATAAATATGTTTTCATTCCTCAGGCCCCACTGTTGGGTACTCTAAAATGTCAGATCCTGAATAATATCCTTGCGGTTTAGATTGCAGTTATATAATAATGCAGGGGAGGGGCACCATTTCTCTGTTGCTGTTTGAGCTATTTTAAACAGAAATGTGTCAAAGAGCCAGATGCAAGAAGGACCTCTGTTCCCTGCATGCAGTGTGCTGCTTCAGGAGGCATATTTCCATCACCTCCTTAAGATGTCCTTTTATTTTGCTGTGGTATAGAAATGACCATAGTTGTCATTTAAAAGTTTAGACCAATGATTCCGGCAGTTTTCCTAGAAAACGTAGTTGTGGACTCCAGCTAGGGACTTAGTGTGATTTTGCCAGAGCATGCAGTCCCAAATTCCCTTCATCAGGCAGCATGTCCTGAGTGTCAACCTCAATTATTTTGATATCCAACAAGTTTTACATCCAACCCTTCCCATAATATAAATTGAAGAACAATCCACAAAACTAAATGAAGCTAAAAAATAATTCATACGTGTATTTAAAGTAAGGCATACATTCAGCTCTGCGGCAGATTGTTTTGGTTTTAAAATGATTTTTTTCAGTAAAATAGGACTTCTGGTAGCAGTAGGGATGTTTCACACAGTGGATCAAAATAGAAAACTGAATTTCCAATTATTCAAAATTGCCCACTTCAGGGGTCTTTTCATAATTATAGCATTATGATTTCACCTTACTTGCTATGGCAAGGTGAAATCAACTAAAACCCTCAACCAGAGAGTTTTAGTGCTCACCAAACTACAAAATCCATGATTCCATAGTATGTCACCAATTCAATTAAACTACTGTCATGCACTTTTTCCTATTTAAGGGGCTTCAAAAATGGGAGGGGGCATTAGATTTGATGGAATCTTAGATTTACTAATTTTGTTTTGTCTTTAAAAAACGGTCTTACCTCCAAGACAGGAAGAGGAGGAGGAGGAGGAAGGGCTCCAGTCCCAATGGCTCTGCAAAGTTCCCACCATTTTCTCCTTAGCCTCAGGCAGATGGCTGTTTATCCTTTGAGCTAAGCGCCAGCTCCGGCTCCAGCTACCGATCCAACAGGCTCATAGTCCTGATGAAATATGCTCATGTAGACAATATCACTTCTGGGTTTCTTCACACTCTCTCTTCACCCCACAGGAAAGATTGCCCTACAAAGCCATGTTGAAACCACCACCACCCCTCAAAAAAAAAAAAAGGTATCGAATTCTCACCATAAAATGAAGAGACCAGACACAGGAAAATGAATCTAAAGACCCATTTCCAGAAGAACATGGAATAAATAATAATGATAAAACTTTTTGTATCATGCCCTATCTCCCCATGGGGACTCAGGGTGGCTTCCATCGTGGTAACAGGGAAACATTCAATGCCTATATACAAAAAATTATAAAAATTTAAACAAAACACAAAACTAAACATTATACAGTGAATTAAAATAAACAACTGCATTAAATAATTATCATTAAAAGCAATTAAAAAATTAAAGGGGACTCAAGCTGGGAGAAGGAGGAGAAGGCACCCGTCGTGCGTGGAACGTTCCTGCCACCTATGCTACTGTTGCACCTCAGCACTGGTTCACCTTGCTCTTTACACACACTCCAGCACAGCAGGCTAGGTTTAAACAGTTTATTGGCAAAAGATAGCAAAGTCTGAATAAAAGCAGTAAAGAAAGCAAACTTCCAAATACAATGGCAGCCATTAAACGCAATATAAGCCAATAGTAAAAGCAATTTGCAGAATATAAATCCAAGTCTCTGATATAGGAAATTAGTCCTGAAACCAAAGCACCATGAACGTCAGATTAAAATCCAAAACACAGTTTCCAGGCATTAACATAAACGAGAATCCTTTTCCATGAGCTAGGACAAGGCAGGAGATGTACTTCCCAGAATTAATGTTGCTTCGTCTGAAATCTCCCTCTCTTTCCCCTGCATTTACCCATGTTTACAGCCAAAAAGGCATTTCTCTGCCCATGAATTCCCATGCGTTTGCCAGCTATTCTAAGGGAGCATCTGGGGCAAACCTTTAATTTTAACCTTGTAGCTCTATCTAAGGGAAACTCCTCTGAGTCACTGCTCAAAACACCTGGAACTTGTTGACGTTCGAACTCCTGGGAAAGGTCACCCTTATCTTTAGTTTCTGTTTCCTTGCTAGCCACACTGACAATTCACCATTTCCAGCATCAGACAATTCAACATTCACAGCATCAGAGCCTTCGAGATTTCTCTCTTGATCATTGCTTTGGTCAGCCTGCAAAACCCTAAATCCCCCTTCATCATCAGACTGAATCACAACAGCTACTAGATTAGAAGGAAGGAGAGTGCCTCCTTCTGATCTCCTTTCCTGGAACTTTATCCCCTGCCTTCTAGTCTAATGCAAAGACAAGGAAGACTGACAAGAGATGAAGCAGCATCAGATAACTTGCTGCTCTGCTCTCACCACGTGTTTGGGCCAGTGAGGACAGCTGGCCCCAGCCAAGTCTGGCTCCTCCATGGGGCTTTAAGTCTCCCTCCCCCATGCCTTAAGTTTCACCTCTCACTGCGGGTGGGGCTTGTGCATGCAGAGGAAATTCTAAAAGATTTTCCTAAAATTTAAGCTTCAAAAATGTAGTACACCTTACATTCAATGGCACCTTAGATTTGATGAAGTATAGTGTTTTCATATTACACAATTATAGCATAGACATTCTACTGTTCACATGGGGAGGGGGGAGTTTACTTCCAACCCCACAAAAGGTGGACTGTGTCCTGCAGCAGTTCTTTGTAGTACCTTTGTTATCCACTTACTGACTATAATAGAGCTAAATTCCACCAGTTACTTTAGCTTCACCGACCAAGAAGCTGCAGCATATTTAGATACAGCTGCTATACATTTCATTCTAGCTGCATGAGAAATATAGGTTAGACATAGTTTATTTAAGAATGAAGGATAACCATTAAAAGGTTCCTTTTGGGTGAGTGCTCTGTGTAACCCAGAATTATAAGAGCAGATTTTTAAATACAAAATCTGTCTGGGCTCTCAACTCATTTAGAGCTGCAAAGAAGCAATAAGTGGCACTGCTGGATATGATTGTAATAATACCAGCGAGTCTTAGGTATCCTATGCTTTCGCCTCCTACATCTCCAGATGACTCTAAGTCATGCCATGAGCTATTACTTTTACTGCACATAATTTCTAGTATCCATTGAGATCCAATCACTCTTTTGATAAAGTCATTTTTGGACTATTCCTCCCACGCTTTCATAGCTGTTTGTGGATGTGTGTGTAATTTATCTGTTTATTACAATTCTGATAAGTGAAAAAGAAAGTGAAATGCTATTAGGGATCCCAGCGTGCTAATCAGTTTGTTGTTAACTGTGGTCATGGGAAGCTTTTTAAAGACTCCCATTTGGCTCCAAGGCACAAACTATGTTTTCAAAGTTGTAGGAGATTTCAAGTGGTTCAGTACTTTGTACAGAATGAAGTGAAAGAACTCTGGATGAGAAATCTGTACCGCGAGAATAGAAAACCTCATAACTTTTAATAAATACTGTTTAATGAGAAATAGTTTCTGAAGCAGTTCTTTATGGATGGTGCTAAAGGAAACTTCAATCACATGCTTGGGAGAAAGTTAGGGTTTAAATAAAAAATAAATGAAAATAATTTGCCCCACTATCCCAGTTTTTTAAAGTCATTTCATACTATCATAGGGTTGGAGGGGACTGCAAAAGCTATCTAGTCCAACCCCTGCCATGGAGAAATAAACAGTTAAAGCACAGCTGAAAATAACCTCCAATCTCTTTTTAAAGACATACACCGCACCAAGGAAGGAGAATCCACCACTTTCCGACAGCAACAGAGCAGATGGTAATAGACAGACAGACAGATAGACAAGCAGCTAGCATTCAAGGACACATGGATGTATCTGGGCCAAAGGGAAAATGACCATCAGAAAATTCTGAAAGATTTTACAATACTGGGAGAAGGTCAAGATCCTCATTCAGATCTATAGGGATTCATTTTTCAAATTTTCAAATCTGCACCATCTACTTTTTCAGCATAATTTCCCCATTGCTAGTGTTTACCTTCTCTTTTGTCCAAAATCTGAGGTATCTTGCAGAACAATATTGTTACAAAAACGGCCGGGCTGTGGCGCAGCTGTTGAGCAGCTGCCTTAAATCACTCTGACCATGAGGTCATGAGTTCGAGGCCAGCCCGTGGCGGGGTGAGCACCCGTCAATTAAAAAAATAAAAAAATAGCCCCTGCTCGTTGCTGACCTAGCAACCCGAAAGATAGTTGCATCTATCAAGTAGGAGATAAGGTACCACTTATAAAGTGGGGAGGCAAGATTAACTAATTTACGACCTGGAATGAGGAAGTGCCGTCAGTGTGGATGATGAAGCAGCTGCTCCCCCCTGTGGCCAGAATCGAACATCCCCTCAGAAGATGGTTAACTTGCCTCTGCGTGTGTCTCTCAGTCTCTGTTTGATGTGTTTATGGGCATTGAATGTTTGCCCTATGTGTGTTATAATGTGATCCGCCCTGAGTCCCCTTCGGGGTGAGAAGGGCGGAATATAAATACTGTAAATAAATAAATAAATACTCACAAAGTTTTATTGTTGCTTAAATCACAAATTTGTTCTTCTATATGTTTCTTAAGAGGTCTGGTTTTCTGTTCGTCCATCCACACACACACCCAGCCCACACACAGCCTGTCTCTTATTTCTTCCATAGATTTAATTGGATTCCCCCAGTTTCTGCTTATTTTACGTTCAGTTGGGTTCTGCCGGGAACATTTAATGGATTCACAGCCCTGCTGACATACATACTACCATCCACTACTGCTGACTTCTCTTCTTCCCTGTAGCCTCCTTCATTTCCTGTTAATCCAATAATTTTCAACAGATTTTGAGAGTGCACAGTGTGTGCCTACATATTGAGCACAAGGGAGAAGGGTAAATTTCCCTCTTTACCATTTTACTAACAGAAGTGATTTGATTAGCAGAAAAGGTAATCGATATAACACCCAAACTCTTTTGATTTTCTGTTGCTGTTTGGTAGTGTAATGAACTAGGACTCTAGAGACCAGACTTTGCAACCCCACTCAGCCATAGAAACCCACTTGGTGATCTTGGGAATGCTCAGCCCCAGAGGAAGGAAAAGGCAAATCCCCTCTGAGCAAATCTTCCCTGTTATAGGATTACCTTAATGTTCCCATAAATTGGAAATAACTTGACAGCACACAACATCAATTTGGTGATTGACCTGTGATGGTATTCCTTAACTTACTCCTTTTAAAACATCCTGGAATTTCATTGTTTAAAACATCCTGGAATTTCAAGTGTTTTCCAGTTAAATAAATACAGTATAGAAATAAATCTATGTGATAAAGAATAAGAAAAAAATGGTCTCCCACTGTTGCATTTTTGTTGCATCAATAAATGAAGACTTGAGAATATTTATTTGATGAAACAATGTATAATTCTGCCCTTAGCTAACAACATCTAATAGGTAGGCATCTTAATTGTGTTCAGTGTAAGAGCAAGGTGTTTGACTCTCCTCTAACACCTAAGGTAAGGACAAGTTTGTTGAGTAGCGATATCTTCCAGTTTGATTATGCATCTTGTCCAGAGGATTCAAAGATCTGATAAGAACCTCTGAAAACAGAAATGCATATTGAATTTATTTATTTATTTTGTACATAAAGTAGCAAATGAAACCTGCCTGAAAGAAAAGATGAAAAAAGAATAAATTTATGCATACAAAGTTGATCAAATTAAAATGTAAACCAGTACACAGTCAAAGGTAAGACATAAAAGTATTTGCAGCAACTGTAGCTTCCAGGAGAACAATCATAAAATTAATTTCCTGACTTGCACAGCAATATCAATGTGAACATTTCATCAGTAAGTGCCCAGATTGGTTTCTAACATTGATGGATATGAGGTGGGAGAACTATTGAATTTTCTTTCTAATTAGCTTTTTTTTTTTAAATGAAATTGCCTTGTAATAATTTTCCTTCATGTCTGGTGCATAAAGGTATCTGTGTATAGGAATTTAATTTATATGCCAATGATGTTTTATGCATTGTCTTCTCTGCATCTCATTAGTGTCATTAATAGGCATTCCACTACATTGTGTTACAAGGTTAATTGGGACGAATCCAAAAAGCAACATTCCCTCCCTTTACACAGTAAATACAACATTTGTAGCTGCATAATCCACCTGCATGGATTCAAACTATAGGATATTTCACAAAAGCTTTCCTTATGGTATTGTACTCTATGTCTGTAAAGTGTTCAATAAAGCCAGCCATATTGACAATGGTATAATAATAGCACTAGCACTGCTGTCAGTTGCTAGGTATGCTGATGATGATATGTACATAATTATAGAATTAATTTATTTACTGAGTGCCCTTTTAATAACCTAACTACTTGGGAGGGGGCACAAATTAAAATAGGTAGGTAAAAATTGTGCCGAGTCCCCAGCCCCAGGCAACTCTGAATAATCCAGCAGGCAAGGAGATTCAAAGCAAGTAAATAAGCTCCATATAAATTGTGGCCTATCCATCCTGAGACAAATGGTGGTGATGGAGAAGATAGAAATCTTCCAGGCTCATTTTCCTGTTTACTGGCATGGTAATAGCAGGTTGTCCTCTTTTCAAGCCACAATTATGTGTGCAGGGGGCTGAATGGAATTAGGATGGGTAGTGTCCAATAATTCGATGGAAAAGGATGATGCCTTATGTATCTTCAGATCAGTGGGACATGTGGTTTACAAAAGAGGCAATGGAGATGGTTGATTCTTTCTGATTATCTCACTTCCTGGCTAAGAAGTTTCATTTCAGAAGGAGGTTATATCTCCTCGTTGGTTTGAAAGACTTTCACACTGTGATAAAAAGTCAGGTTTGTACCAAACTGACAGAGAACTTCAACAACATACCCTACAACATGTCACCAATGAAAACCAGTATATATGTCATCAAGTAAGCTACTTCAAAGTGTGGTCAAAATGATTAAAGTTGTTTATGAAGAGCAAAACACAAGATGGGAGAGGCTGTAGCAGTTTAATTTTGCCAACTGGAAAGGAAAAAGCTGGCTCTTTTGTTAGCTAATCTCAAGGACCTGCACATCTGAGACTTCTCTCTTTGCAGGTCCACAAAAGCTGGAACAGTTAATTCTTCCTCAGCCTGCTCAGAGGAACTCATTTGCACTTGTTCTGTAAGCTGAGAAGTAGCAGCTATTTCCATGGGTGCTATTTCAAAGCTTGGTTAAGGGAGCTCTTGGGCACCTCTGGGCATCGGCTTGACTGCTGAGCTTTCCATCGGCATTTCCTCATCCTCACTTTCCAAGGTATCCATGACACCACCTCTATTTCTTTATCATTGAGAAAAGAATGGTGGTACATTTTCAATGTCCTCAGCTTCTAATACTTCCTGCTGGAAAGCATGGCCCCACACTGCTTCAATCTCCAGTTCCTCAAACTCAGAAAGACCAGCATTAAGAAAAACACATTCTTGAACAGTCAACCGCTTTGTGTTATGTACCATCTGACTCCAAAGCCTGTGTTATGGGTGAAATTAGAGAAAGTTTTAAAAGCAGCTCAAAATGTGGGGCAACAGATGATTTATTGAGATGCTCCATGCCAAATTAGAACAATTGGTGACATTATTTCTCATTACAAATGACATATGGGATCATTCCTGTATGGAATGAAGTCCAGCCCAAAGCATTATGTCCACACAACACAGTTTTACTACTTAGTTATAACTTTAACTGCCATGACTCCATCCTTCAGAATCCTGGAGTTGGCAGTGTAAGGACATAATTCTTTGCTGGAGAGTTATAGTGTATAGAATCATAAAGTCATGGAGTTAGAAAAGAACAAGGGCCATCCCGTCCATCCCCTGCCATGCAGAAATACAGAATCCAAGCACCCTTGATACATGGCCAACTGGCCTCTGTTTAAATGCTCCAAAGAAGAAAACTCCACCATACTCTAAGGCAGCATTTTTCACCATCAAACAGTGCTCACCATCATGAAGTTTTTACTAATATTTAGGTGGAATCAGTGTCCTAGTCTCTGAAGCAGCAGAAAACAAATTTTTGGAACTAAAGCATGGCACAAAATTCCAACTATGTCAATAATCAGTAAATCTCATGACTCTGTATCATGCACTGAAGAAACAAAAAGAAGTAGGCTTTGGTAAAATAATATATGTGGTTTACTCACAACTTCATGTGTTCAGCACAACACAGGTACATAGCTTATCAGTCCAGTGAGAGATATGTTTGAGATAGTTTACCTGTGTAGATGGCAAAGGGCATATTTCTTACAATCAACAACAGGCAAGTGTCTGCTCTTAGCAGTCTAAAATCTAATCACTCTGGTGTCTAAAATGGAGTCTGAGGTCTGAGCAGGCCTAATCATGTGGCCTGCAGACCCGCCCATAACTTCTCAAGAAGCATAGAGCAAAGGGAAAAAAAGCTGCATACCAGAACATATATACAGTAAGTAGCAACAGGATTATAGACAAATTACTAGAGGAGGCTTGAAGAAGGTTGTAATTTCCAACATTACATGAATAAAAAAGTACTCATCTTGAAGCCAATGCTAGCAGTCTTCATAACACAGAACAACATCTGATTGAAAATCTGGACTTTTTACCCTTTACTCAAAGTTGCTCATCAGTCAGCAAAGTCAGGTATACTACAAAATTTTGGGAAACTCCTTGATGTCCTCAGGTTTTGCGGCAGTGTAAGCACCTGGACTGGATTCCATTCAGCACAATCAATTGTCCATACACAGACTGATGCCTTGTCTTTATGTCACCATTGCCACTGCCTTGTTGGCCAAGGAGCTCCCTGCATGACCCTGGCCACTGCGGTTGTATCTACTGAGATCAGAATAGAGTGCCTGTATAATAAAAAAAAAAACACAATCCAGTGGGCTGGACTAGCTAGACACTGACACAGAATTGCAGAGGATTCGCAGTGTGTGCAGCTGCCATCATGATTGATTCAGGACCAGTATATAGCATAATTCTTTGAGCTGCCCCATATTAAACAGCCTGATTCAAACAGAAATAAGCCACTTTGCCTTTTTGACAAGTGATGCAACCTCACCATAACAAGTACCCTTAAGGTGAATGCAGAAAAAGTAGTCCAATTTCAAGCAATTCCCAGTTTCTGACAAATAATCTAGGAAACACATTGTAATGATGAATTTGTATAGGGGCTATGATATTCAGACATAACAAATATAAGTAGAAAACAATGGTGTCCAGAAATATTTTCTTTTTAAGTAATTAGAGAAAACAACCTAATTAGTAAAAGAAGGCCTATTATTTCCCCAAGGCATACATTCTGGTTGTAAAGACTTAATCTTAAGCATCCTCTAAATTGCTCTGTAATGCAGTATACCTTAGTCCCTAATTTATTGGTATTACAAACAAGCTTTATTACTGTCATGTTATCTATGCTGTTTTGTTGGTGTTACTCCCTGAACATCAATTAATATTTGTATGTCGTGCCAACAAACAATTATTTCCTTTCATGTCCCATTTACATTAACTAATATTAAATTGGCTGGGGAAAGTGGCTGCATCTTAATAAATGTTTCTCCTGGAGTGTTTTTTTTAAAAAAGAGAGTCAACAGAGGGGAAAAATTAAAAGAAAGAATAATAATATTTGCCTTGGTTAAAAACATTGTTATTAAGATTTGTGGAGAGAGGATTTGGTGGGGGGGGGGGAGAAGGAGAGGGGAGGAGGAGGAGATAGAGAAGCCATTTCATTCTGAATAACTTCTGAAACCATTTCAGGCAATTCTGCCATTTTCAGAGTGATATTTTATATTTTTAGTACTATTACAGTATTATATTTGCTCTACAGATGTACCCTGAGCTTTGGTTGAACTAAGCTGAATTGAACAGGGATGATTTTCCTGCAAATATTGTTTAAAGGCCTTATTTTGAGAGATTTTTCAGAGATTATTTTGAAAGGAGTACACAATTTTCAGTCTGGTTGGAGCCCCAGAACTAGGTCAAAGATGTGGTGGGGAAGAACAGGGAAGCTATGCATACTTTTCATTATTAAGAAAAGGAAACCACACCAGTTAGCAAACAGGGGGCAGGCATGAAAATCCAAAAATAGACTCTGTTTTTGACAGCGCCCCTTCCTTTATGCCCACACAACCTTCAATTTATGATGTCCACTGCACAAAATGTCAGTAGCCATATATCAATCCATTCAGCTCTGCCCTAGTTCTATAGAAAAGTAAAGGTAAAGGTAAAAGTTTCCCCTTGACATTAAGTCTAGTCATGTCTAATTCTGTGGGGTGGTGCTCATCTCCATTTCTTAGCCAAAGAGTTGGCATTGTCTGTAGACACCTTCAAGGTCTTGTGGCCGGCATGACTGCATTCTATAAAAAGTGTCCATAAATTTTAGGGAAATGTGAGAGAGGTCTAGATCCTTCCATCAAACTGTGGCTCCCGGGAATGAACACTGAATTATTGTATAGTGGACCCTAGATTTGGTTCCAGGACCACAAAATTGTTGGATGTTCAAGTCACATTATATGCAATGGTCTTGTGAAATTTCCAAGCCATGGAAGGCTGCATTCATGAATGCAGAATTTGTAGATATGGAAGGATGATCATCTGCAGGGCATATACACAAATATAATACTAAGGTGATTTATGTGATGCTTCTTTTATGTTCTAAGTGATTAACCAAAGCAGGGAGTTAAAAGAGAATGGGGGACGGAGGCAAGCCAAAACAAGAAGACATGTTAACTCACCTTGTTGTATCTCAGGATGATGATCTCATCTAAATATTAGAATGGTTGTTGTAACAGGAAAATAGTTTTGGCATTTCTATGGGGAAATGAACAGCCAAATTCCCATTAGAAATGTCTCCTTAGGCCTTTTCTGTATTTTTGCAACTCCAAGGTAATTCCCTTGTGAAGTCAACAGGATCCATATAAACAGTATATTTCACAAGGGTATATTAACTATCCATTTCTCTTTCATGATTGGAATGTGAAACTAGTGAGAATAGGTGAGAATATGTATTAACTGAAGAAGAAACTGTATTGGTAACACCCAACTGATCAAAGTTACATTTAAAGTTTAAACAGTTCAAGCTTTAAAATGGAAATCATTTCCAGAAGAACTATTCAAGGGAGCTTCCACCATGAGTGAAGATAACAAAGAACGCTTTAATAAGCGTGACATGCTGGCTGCAAAGAGATTCCAGCTCTCTAATGTCTGCTTGTGAATTTCTTGCTTAAAATCCTTCCTTTTTTCAACAGTTTAAGAATTGTATTATGTCAAATAAAAAGCCTTGGCAGATGACTTTTGCAAGGCTTGGCCGTTTCCCATTCTTCACATTCATGCTGTACAACTGAACTATTGAAACACGCTTAAATGCAAAAGGGAATCTACATATACATACCAAATGTGCCTTGCACTTCAAGGTCTCAAAACGCAAGACTCCCTGCTTGTTAACAATTGCTCATTCCTAAGCATTCACAACTTCTGAGCAACACAAAAAAGTAGGATAAAAGTGTGTGCATGTGTGTGTGTGTGTACACACACAAGACATAACTCTCGTCAGAATTTTAGCAAGATTTGCAAAACTACTCTTGGAACCATAAAAAGATTAAACTCTTAAATAAAATACAATAAACCATGGTTACCACATTTTCCAGACTGTTATTTTCCTGGGGTTTCATGTCTCAGCATCCTACTAATAATCAAGCTTTGGGGTGGAGGGAACTTCCTTCCTTTCTTCTGCTTACCAACCACTCTTCCTGTTGTTGCTGCTTCTGTTATTTGTAAGAGGAAAGGAAGGGGAGAATGCATGGACCTCAGAAGAGGGGATTGGAGGCTTGAGCTCAACAAGACTAAGCTGGGAAATCTGAGCCCTCATCTGAAATACTCTGGCAAAATCGGACCACCAAGATTTTTATGTAGTTCGGACTCTTCAAGCATTTACAACCAGAACTATAATAAATAATCTAGCCCCATAAAATATTAAAATAGCAACTGTCACTGAGCCCTGTAAAAGTTGCTAGCAAAGTATTCTAGGCCTTGTAGTTTGTGAATAAGCTACACAGAACACAGGGAAGGTATTTCGGTATATGTGTTGTGCTTCAGAAGAGTATTTGTATGATGATGGATGGAGAAAATAATTTGTCCTGCCCTTGGAAGTATCTAATAGGCCGCAAAATTAATAACAATCTGCCCATTATTACTGAGCACTCCTCACAAAGGAGGGGAGATCTCCTGGCCATGTGGCTGCCTGTGATAGAATGTGGTACCTACCCACATGATCAGGAAAAAGAAGGGGAATCATCATGCAGAGAACCTGATATCAGCAGAGGCACCTGTGATGATCAAAAACTTGCATGGAACCCTGTAGCCAGCTAGGAGTGGTGATGCTGACAGGGGCATGAGTGGAGGGAAAGGGTGATGGCCCTGGTGTCCCATCTGTACAGTTGTTTGATCTGAATCAGATCCTGCTGTCTGGACTTGCCCAAAGCCATAGGATATGCCAGAGCTTTCAGAGTAGCCTCCAACTTTGCCTAAAGTTGGGCAAAAGCACTTTAATCTCCCAAACCCTAGGATACTCACTGGAAGTAGCTGTGAATTGTGAAAACAAACAACCTTTCACTTAGGGTAAATCCATGGTTTTTGACTAGTGTAGAGAAAAGGTCCAGGAGAATAATATGGTGACTGTGGTAGATAGTTCAATGAAAACATAGATCTATTGTGCAGTAAAGGAGAAATACTGCCCGGAAAACACACAACAACCCTGTGATCCCGGCCGTGAAAGCATTCAACAACACCGAAATATTCTTATATAGCCACCTAGAATTATACTGCCCATTGTATCATGTAAACACATGATGCAATAGGCAGTGTAAGTGTACAAAGCCATGATGAGACCATGATACTTTTTCCACTGTTAGAACCACCATTTCACTCTCTCTGGGTTTAGCATCAGTATACATAGTAGACAATGGAGTTATCTAACAAAGGGCACAATCTTCTATCACATGCCAGCATGAGTATTGCTAGTGTACCAAAGCAGGACTAAAATTACAATTTTGCCTTCCCTCCATCACCAGCAGAAAATCCTAGAAAATTATTAGAAATGTAATACTGCTGAGGGATGCTGAAGTTGTACCAAACTTTAGGAGACAAGGACATTTTTCATAGTACTTGGATTTTCCTATCTCAGGTGCATTGCCTGAGAGAGACCATTGGAGAAGGAAGAGGGGGAACTCCCAGCAGATTGGAGGTCTTTATTAATGGCTTAGATGAAACAATATAAGACATACCAATCAAATTTGCACTGGAGGGGAGTAGCTAATATCTCAGAGAACAGGGTCAAAAATCAAAATCATCATGACAGACTGAAGAACTGGGAAAAATGAAATGAATTTGAATAGGCATAAATGAAAGGCCTATGTTTAGGCAGGAAAAAGGAAAGGAAAAGTACAGGATTGGTGACACTTGAGTTGAAAGGAATACATCTGAAAAGAATCTGGATGCGTTAGTAAACCACAATGAGTCAAGTGGCCAAAAAAAGCCAATGAACCAAGATTTCCAGTCTAGTCCTATTGACTGGAAGAGGCTTAAAGTGGTGATCATTTTTTTTCAACATACATTCTGCTGCCCCGTTCATCCCATCCATCCCAACATCAAGTCTAAAACTTCCTGCGTAAAAAGTGTCCATCAAAATTAATGGCAAATGAGATCTTGAAGGCAAAGTAAAAGTATGTATGCACCAAAACACTCATATCTGAATGCAGTTATTCGCATAAATTGGTTGGCATGATTTAGCTGAGGTTTGTCTCAGGAATAAAACTATACACTGTTCTAAAATTCAAAAGGAAGAGCTACCAAATATGTAACAATGATTTTGGAAATTTTAATTTCAAAGCTTACATTTTATTAAAAAACATATAATAGTAAGATGTGGAACTATAATTGCACATCCAGCTACACATCTCTAAAGTGATTATTATTTATGCTGAAGTGTTTAGAAGACACAGATGTAACTTGAGAGATGTGTTTTATATGCACTTATAATATTTTATTACACACATGAATTAGACATATGTGGCAATATGTCAAGAATGGAATCTGAATCTATGTGATAAGCTTACAAATTATAAATATCGCACAAAGCGAGATATGGAATATATTTCCAGAGGAAAAACACACTCTTTATGTTTCTTTTTTTTTCTTTTCTTCCCCCAACAGTACAGGGCTCCAATTCCCACTATGGAATATATGTTGGCTGAGAACATAAATTATGCTCCTGTATGTATACAGGTTTATATTTCCCAAGAGTAAATATAGTTACATTTGAAAAAGATCAATGGCAATAAACCTGAGATCAATTGAAATTTCACCATTTGGCTAAATGCTTTAAAGTCTGTGTACAGTTTATCACCACAAGCATTGCTTTACGTCTAGGGAAAGTATATAAAGGCAGTAGGTGGCGTCTCTCAGAAAGTGTACTTGCAGTAATATTTAATGATGCACATTGAAGGACTCATGGAATACCTATGCCAAACTTTCAGTGTTATTTTCCTTGCACTCTCTTCAGATGGCTTTCTTGATCTATGGAAAGCATTAGAGAACAGTCACTAATTAGCACTTTAAGAGTAGTCAATGGCCATGTTGTAAGCTTCCTCAGTTCTCCATTGCTAATTTACAATTCTTTTCCAAAATAGCTGTCATTATAAAACCGGGTCATGATAAAGACAGGAATCTATAAATACAGAGCCTATGTCATATCCCATCTCATCCAAAAGGAACATGACCCCTGCCTGTTTAAAAGAGGTTTACATATTCCTTATAATAAATGTATGATAAATTAGGCACTCCTTTCCAGACCCTTTAAATGGAATGCACTGAAAACACAGTAATGATATAATTAATTACAGTCATCGTCTTGTTAAATTTCCTGTGGAAAAATTACACCTTTTTCGATTAACGTGAAATATAAGTGTCAAATCAGTAATAAAAACCTGATCAATAAAACAATAATAACCATGTTGTTAAAAGCGGCCCCAGAAAGGTGTTCCCTGCAACATATTTTAGAGGTTAGAAACCCTTTTAAAATAAACGGATTTCATCTTTACACTATGTCATCTAAATCATTACAATGTTTGTGTATACAATTATCATCAGACGATAAATTGCAGCTATTGAATGGATTAAGTCTGAACCTGTTGACCTCATAAATCGGAGTTTGTCATAGCTTTAGAAAATGCTTGTGTAACAATCAGTTGATTACATGGCAGGAGCAGATATATGCATGTTAACTGGAAAATATGAAAGGGGCAGGGTAATTCAAAGTTCACTGGTAAAGTTTATAAAATTCCTCTGACAATGCTCCAAAGTTAACACTTTCGGCACACATTGCGGTGGCAAGAACAAAAGTGTTTGCTTTTCTCCTTTGTATATAAATTAAATGTTAGAGATTATATATCACTTTCTCCAGCCTGAAGCATGCAAAGTAAGCAAGATTGAACTACAGTCGGCCCTCCACATTTGTGGATTTGATTATTTGCAGATTTTATTAAAAAATCTAGGAATCTTGAGCTACCTCGTTAGATGGGGCTTACTATGCTGGCATATGCCAGTTCAGCCCTAGTTGACCCACAGAGCCCACTAGCTCCCATTTCATGATACAGATGAACTTCCAGCAAGGCTCTGTGCATCAACTAGAGCAGAGCCGGCATATACCACTGTGGCGTCAACACGGTAGGCTTCTGATGTTGCACAGGAAGCAATGGTGGGAAGCTGTGCGGTCAATGCTTCCTCCGGTGGGATCAGTTTCCTGGTAAGATTGGTGATGCAGGGCTGGGGGCGATGGATTCCCTATGCCCCCCCCCCGACAGTGGTTGCCGGATTCTCTACGACATGTGGCAATTCCGGTGGCCTGTGTGAAGTTGTGATGACTCATGGGCCATGTAGTCCCGTTCCTAACGCTGTTGTGACAGATGAAGAGGAAAACTTGGGTTTTCCACCATTTCAGCCAGAATTGGAACTTTCCCAGCCTGAATTGGAGCCCTTGCACCTGCAAGAGGTTTGTCTTCCAGAAATCTGCCAAACAAGCCCTGAGTCAGAATCTCCCCCATTTTCTCGCCGTAGTTATTATCAACAACAAAAAGGAGTTCAACAGGCTAATCGCAGAAGCCTGAGAATCGCAGCCAGGCATTCAGCTGATTAAGACTGCTTCCATGAGAAATTCTAGGGAGTCATGCATCTGGACACAGAGATTGACTTTCGGTTCTGGTTCCCCAGAGAAATGTTCTTTGGTGGGAAAACGAGACCCTATTTAGGTTCCTTGCCCCGAAGGAATCTTGCGGAGTCAATTCGTCAGCAACTGGAGTAGGTTGTGTGTGGACAGCGCTACTCCCGTTTCCAAGCCTTCGTTCCTGTTTCCAAGCCTTCGTTCCCGTTTCCAAGCCTTCGTTCACGTTTCCAGCCTTGTCTTGCTTCACGAACCTTGCCTTGCTTTTCAGGACCTTGCCAAGTATTTACCACGGATCTTGTCCCTGTTCCTCGTACCTTGTTGCTTTGTATCAAGCCTTGTGTTCCAAGAATCAAGTTTACTTCCTAGCTTTACATCAAGTTCCTTGGACTAAGAACCTTGTCATCTCCCCTCACTTTGCCTGGCAAAGTGGGTGTTTCGGTTATTGGATTACAACTTTGGACCTTAATATTTCATATTGGACATTGTTTCTTTGGACTAATTTTGACCTTTCCTGAAAGGTCTACTTCTGAACTATTCCCTACACTTGCTTTTATTAACTTTATATATTTCCTTAATAAAGATATTAGATTGATTCTGGCCTCTGTGTTTGGTTATTGGTGCCCTGCAGCCTGGGTCGTGACAGTTTGACTCCGCCACCCTAAGCACCAATTAACCTAGGCCAGAATGTCTACCGGAGCCGGACCGGGTGGCCAGCCGCTCAGCTACACCATCGACAAGGATGAAGTGGACCGAATCCGTGATAAGCTCAATGCGCAGGAGGGAGAAATAAGGGGCCTGAAGGAGCGCGGGGTTCGTCTCCCGGCCTTGGCGTTGCCGACCAAGTTTTCTGGAGAAGCTTCTAAGGTTCATGTTTTCCGTCGCCAATGCCAGGCTTATATAGAGGCCCGTAATGCCGAGTTTCCCCAAGAAGACATCAAGGTGGCGTGGATTTACAGTCTCCTAGACGGGCCAGCGGCCAACTGGGCGACGGCACTGTTCGACCAAGTCTCCCCACATCTGAGATCAGCGCAACACTTCTTGGATCACATTAAGGCGACTTGGGGGATCGAGGACAATTTGGAGGCGGCCGGCCACAAACTCCGGCGCCTCTCCCAAGGGGACAGACCCTTGTCCCAGTACATAGCCGAGTTCCGAGTGCTGGCCCATAACACCGGCTGGAACGACATAGCCCTCAGAGGACAGTTTCGGGAGGGTCTCAACATCGAGATGCTGGAGGAAATCTCCAAGGTGGATCCCCCCCACTCTCTTGAAGGACTCATTGAACAATGTTTACGAGCTGAAGTCATGCTTGCCAATAGAAAGCAATGGATCCGAGGCCAGAGCGGTAGGGCTGGAGCGAAACCTCCCGCTCCCACCGGCATCCAGGCGCGTCCAGTGTGGAGGCCCCCGCCACCAGCCCCATACCCCAGAGGGAGCGAGGAGGTGCCGATGCAGCTGGGCAATGTGCGTCCCAGGTTAGATGTTGCCGAGAAGGCCCGCCGCCAACGCCTAAATCTCTGCTGGTACTGCGGAAACGGGGGCCACTTTGCAAGAGAGTGTCCAGCCAAAGGGAAGTCCGCCGCCCGTCTGGCGGCGGCGTCCTCCACGGAGGCGAAGACGTCTGAGGCGGCTGGCGCGGAACCGGCGGGGGAAGCCAGCGACCGGGCGTAGAGAGGCTCGCCAACCCGGTCAAAAACCCCACTCAAGAGCCGCCAACCGGGGTCCTATTTCTCCTAGTGGTCACCCTGTGGTCAGCGAAAAAAGGACCCGTCATGATCCATGCCATGATAGACTCAGGAGCCACTAACAATTTCATTGATAGAGAGTATGCCGACTCTCTGGGATTACAATATCATGATTTCAAGAACGCCCGTGTGGTGCAGGCCATCGATGGCCACCCCCTCAAGACAGGTCCAGTAAGTCAATGGTCAGAACCCACCAGAATGTGGATAAGGGAACACATGGAAGAGATTTCCTTCTTTGTTACCGAGGTTCCCCATTTTCCTGTGATTTTGGGAATTCCATGGCTGACCCTCCATGACCCAAACATCTCCTGGTCCAACAGAGAACTGCAGTTTGCTTCAAAATATTGCCAAAACCATTGTCTTGTAGCCAAGGTCTGCCATACCACAGACGCCGAGCCCATCATCACCTTGCCCAAGAAATACTCAGACTTTTGGGATGTATTCAATGAAAAAGAAGCCGAGAGACTACCCCCGCATAGACCTTATGACTGTGCCATTGATTTGGTGGAGGGGCGCCCGATCCCGCGAGGGCACCTCTACTCCCTGACTGAACCAGAGCAAGAAGCTCTCAGGGAGTTCTTAGAGACAAACCTCCGCAAGGGGTTTATCAGACCCTCTCAATCCCCAGCCGCTTCCCCAGTGATGTTTGTGAAAAAGAAGTCAGGGGACCTGCGCTTGGTGGTGGACTATAGGGCATTGAACAATATCACTAAACGAAACCGGTATCCCCTGCCTTTGATCTCGGACCTCTTAGACCGGCTTCGAGGGGCCAAGGTTTATACCAAACTGGATCTTCGAGGAGCTTACAATCTAATTCGCATCAGGGAAGGGGACGAGTGGAAGACCGCCTTCCAGACTAAATTCGGTTTATTCGAGTCCCGGGTCATGAATTTCGGTTTATGTGGAGCTCCCGCAACGTTCCAGCATTTTGTCAATGACATCTTTCAGGATTATCTAGACCGGTTCCTGATTATCTACTTGGACGATTTTTTGGTGTTTTCTAGATCACAAGCGGAACATGAGAACCACGTCAGAATGGTGTTACAACGATTGCGGGACCATGGACTTTATGCCAAGCTGGAAAAATGCGCTTTTGACCTACAAGAGGTAGAATTCCTGGGATACCGTGTCTTGCCACTAGGGCTCACCATGGACCCGGCGAAGGTTTCAGCAGTATTGGAATGGCGGGCGCCAACCAACAAGAAAGAGGTGCAACGTTTCTTGGGGTTCGCGAACTACTACCGCAAGTTCATTCCAGACTTTGCCCGCTGGTCTGATCCAATCACCAGCTGCATCCGTGGGAAACAGCCTTTCCGCTGGACGGAACAAGCAGAGAAAGGATTCCAGCAACTAAAGAAATTATTCACGTCCCAGCCAATCCTTCAGCACCCAGATCCTGAAACCCCTTTTGTCGTGCAGGCGGACGCCTCCGATGTGGCAATTGGGGCTGTACTCCTACAACCAGTGGGAGATCATCTTCACCCTTGTGCCTTCTACTCCCGTCAACTGACCGCTCCAGAGAGAAATTACACTATTTGGGAAAAGGAACTTTTGGCCATAAAGGCAGCCTTTGAAACTTGGAGACATTGGTTAGAAGGGGCCAAATTTCCCATTGAGGTCCATACTGATCATCGGAATCTAGAGCATCTAAGAACTGCCCGCAAGCTGAATCAGAGGCAGCAACGCTGGGCTTTATTCTTTGAACGTTTTAACTTCCAAATCCATTATGTAACCCCAGCCCAGACCAAGCAAGCAGATGCTCTGTCACGGAAACCGGAATATGCTGCCGGGCGCAAAGAGACCTTTGAGTCCCAACTGCTGCAGCCCGAGAACTTTGCCACGCTCACAGTGGGAAACACTAAATCCATTCCAATTGAATCAACTCCCTCTACTCCAGGGCCCCTTTGTGCTCAAGAAATCAGGGCCAGTCAACAAGCAGATGCCTGGGCTCAGGACCAACTTCGCCAAGGACTACATTTCCCCTTTTCGCTTAAGGATGGGTTACTTTGCTATAGAAATCATGTCTACATCCCTCCAGGACCGGGCAGGGAAAAGGCACTTCGTCTGTGTCATGACTGCAAGCCAGCAGGGCATTTTGGACTATTTAAAACCATGCATTTAATCCTAAGAGATTTCTGGTGGCCCAAGATCCGCAAGGATGTGGAAAAATATGTCAATACCTGCCCAGTATGCCAGCGCTCCAAGACAAGAAGGGAAAAGCCCTCAGGGCTTCTGCATCCCCTTCCTACCCCACCTCGCCCATGGGAAATAATCTCTGCGGATTTTATCACTGATCTACCACCTTCCTGTGGATTCACCACGATCCTAGTGGTGGTGGACCTTTTTACCAAGTTAGCCCATTTCATTCCCTGCGATGGCCTTCCCACGGCCAAAGAGACTGCAGACTTATTCCTTCAACATGTTTTCAGATTGCATGGGTTGCCCAAGAGTTTGGTCACAGACCGTGGGTCCCAATTCACCTCTCGTTTCTGGAAAGCACTACAAAAACTATTGGGCATAGACTCTCGTTTATCTTCGGCGCACCATCCCCAAACGGATGGGCAAACTGAGCGCACCAATGCCACTTTGGAACAATACCTTCGCTGTTATGTGAACTACCAGTAGGACAATTGGGCTTCCCTGTTACCGCTGTCAGAGTTTGCCTATAACAATGGTGTCCAGGCTTCAACTAAAGAAACCCCGTTCTTTGCAAACTACGGCTTCCATCCACGTTTCTTTCCTTCTGTCATTGAAACCTCAGAAGTTCCCGCAGCAGAGGACTGGCTGCAGGAACTCACAGCGGTGCAACAACTTTTACTCCAACAACTAGACCAAGCCAAGGAGGACTATAAACGCCACGCTGACAATCATCGCCAGTCGGGCCCCGAAATCAAGGTAGGAGACCGGGTTCTTCTGTCCACTCGTTTTTTGCCCTCCCATCGCCCTTGCCGGAAGTTAGATGCCCGTTTCATTGGCCCCTATCCAGTGGTGGCGCAACTTAACCCCGTGACTTTCAAACTTCAACTCCCGCGCTCTATGCGCATTCATCCAGTGTTTCATTGCTCTCTGCTCCTTCCGGCGGATGGTGTGCGCCCTGATGTAGACCGGCCGGCCCCCGCCCCTGTTTTGGTGGACGGAGAGGAGGAGTTCGAGGTTCAGGACATTTTGGATTCTCGCTTTCACCGCCGCCGCCTACAATATCTCATTGACTGGGTGGGTTTTGGTCCCGAGGAACGCTCTTGGGAAGACGCTTCCACAGTCCATGCCCCCGATTTAACCCGCCGCTTCCATCAGACCTATCCCGCCAAGCCGCGACCTCGCACCTCGGGGAGAGAGCCCCATTTTGAGAGGGGGCTTGAGGAGGGGGATAGTGTGATGACTCATGGGCCATGTAGTCCCATTCCTAACGCTGTTGTGACAGATGAAGAGGAAAACTTGGGTTTTCCACCATTTCAGCCAGAATTGGAACTTTCCCAGCCTGAATTGGAGCCCTTGCACCTGCAAGAGGTTTGTCTTCCAGAAATCTGCCAAACAAGCCCTGAGTCAGAATCTCCCCCATTTTCTCGCCGTAGTTATTATCAACAACAAAAAGGAGTTCAACAGGCTAATCGCAGAAGCCTGAGAATCGCAGCCAGGCATTCAGCTGATTAAGACTGCTTCCATGAGAAATTCTAGGGAGTCATGCATCTGGACACAGAGATTGACTTTCGGTTCTGGTTCCCCAGAGAAATGTTCTTTGGTGGGAAAACGAGACCCTATTTAGGTTCCTTGCCCCGAAGGAATCTTGCGGAGTCAATTCGTCAGCAACTGGAGTAGGTTGTGTGTGGACAGCGCTACTCCCGTTTCCAAGCCTTCGTTCCTGTTTCCAAGCCTTCATTCCCGTTTCCAAGCCTTCGTTCACGTTTCCAGCCTTGTCTTGCTTCACGAACCTTGCCTTGCTTTTCAGGACCTTGCCAAGTATTTACCACGGATCTTGTCCCTGTTCCTCGTACCTTGTTGCTTTGTATCAAGCCTTGTGTTCCAAGAATCAAGTTTACTTCCTAGCTTTACATCAAGTTCCTTGGACTAAGAACCTTGTCATCTCCCCTCACTTTGCCTGGCAAAGTGGGTGTTTCGGTTATTGGATTACAACTTTGGACCTTAATATTTCATATTGGACATTGTTTCTTTGGACTAATTTTGACCTTTCCTGAAAGGTCTACTTCTGAACTATTCCCTACACTTGCTTTTATTAACTTTATATATTTCCTTAATAAAGATATTAGATAGATTCTGGCCTCTGTGTTTGGTTATTGGTGCCCTGCAGCCTGGGTCGTGACAGAAGTGGTTGTAGGTTCTCCAATGCAACTCTAGGGTTAATTTCTGCTGGATGTCCTAGAGTCACACTGGAGAACCTATAGATTTCTAGAGAGAACATTTTAATTGAATCCATGAATAATCAAATCGGCAAATGTCAAACCCACAAATGTAGAGAGCCCAATGAACATCATATCCCTCAGATTAATATGTTTAATAGGTTCTCTTTAGGAATCTTCTCCAGCTGAAGTTGACCATATAAGAGAACATAAACATTCACAGGAAAGTGTTTTTTGGATTTAAAAAAATGCTTTTTCTGATTCACACTTTTCCACATTTACAGGGGTTCAGCACTCTTAACAACAATCAATCTAGAGGGCACTTTTTTTGCACATTTTAGTGTATTGCTAAAGTAGACTTTCAAAAGAGCTTTATCAAATAAGAATTTATAAGACCGATTTGACTTGATTCTTTCTAAAATTCTGACTGCTGTAGCACTTCAACAAATAAACTGAACCTTTTAAATTAAAAAAACTGGATTGTACTATTTTAAAATCTGACTTTTTTTGGCCAAATGTAACCAGATTCTCAATCCAGAATGAAATATTCCAAAATTTCAGGGAAAGAAAAAAAGAAAAAAATATATTGTGAATTATTGCTAAAGAGGACTAATGAAAGAGCTTTCCTAAATAAGAATTCTGCCCCTCCAGATGAATTTTTCCTTCCATGGGACCTAAACCCCTCAAATATAAAAGTTCTAGGTCTGAACAATTTTCATGATGGGGTTGTTGTATGTCTTTCGGGCTGTGTGGCCATGTTCCAGAAGCATTCTCTCCTGACGTTTCGCCCACATCTATGGCAGGCATCCTCAGAGGTTGTGAGGTATGGAGAAAACTAAGCAAAGAGGTTAATATATATCTCAGATATATATTAACCTCTTTGCTTAGTTTTCTCCATACCTCACAACCTCTGAGGATGCCTGCCATAGATGTGGGCGAAACGTCAGGAGAGAATGCTTCTGGAACATGGCCACACAGCCCGAAAGACATACAACAACCCTGTGATCCCGGCCATGAAAGCCTTCGACAACACAATTTTCATGATCTTACTAAATTCAGTATTAGTAATTTAGGGACTGAAGAAAAATTCATCTGTGGAGAGAATGGAATGACTACTTGCTAAGACAGAATTCTTATTTACAGAAGCAATAACCTTTCCTAAGGAAACAAGAGTCAACAGTATTCAGAGATCAGTATCACATCCTATTTTAGTGCAAGGACATGTTGATTCCCCAATTGTTTGAAATCTGCACCTATTCAGTGCTTCTATGAAATCAAAAGATAGCAGTGAATTATAAAACTGAGGGCATGCCTGTACAGTTCTAAACAAACGTAATAGTAACTTTGCATATTACAGCAAGGAAAGAAATCTAATCGATGTGCCCTGGTGATTTGCACTTTTGCTTTATATGCTTCTGGATATTTCCTGGGCGTTAGTATATATGAGTTTCTCCTCTTCAAGTGATCCTGAAATGATGCTGTTGATATCCAGTGGAAACATTGGTCTGTCTTTTCTACCACCTTTCTGCCACTAACAAAGTAACACTCAGTTTTCTTGTTCTTTATTTTATTTTATTAGTTAATTTTAACAATTTTTCATTTCTTCTGGCCAAACTATTTGCAATTATACTGAGAATTAGGGATAATACTCTGATATCTGTAGATGTCAAATACTCTGATTATTCTATTCCTTTCCATTGTCATCTACAAACTTCATACTTCATACGGGTCACAAATCTGTAATTGTAGCAGTAGTGAATGACTGAGGATGGTGCAATATCGCTGCTTTGCAGCGTTTTAATTTTTGTATACTTTTTATCATGTTTTTATCATGTTTTTATCATGTTTTAATTGTTTTGTTTTTATAGTATATTTGTTGCTGGCCCTCGTGGCAGAATGTAAGCCGCTCTGAGTCCCCTCGGGGAGAAGTATAAATGCATGTAATAAATAAATAAATAAATACTTAAGAAACATGCAATCAAATTACAAACATCCTTAATGTTTTAAGTAAGTTTAAAATTTTGTGTTGGACCTCATTCATAGGCAGACAATATAGTAATTTGAATGTTAGACTATGACTCTGGAGACCAGGGTTCAAATATTTGCCCATCCATGGAAACCCCCAGGTGACATGCTGAATCTGAGAGAACTTTCTCAGTCTGAGAGGAAGACAGGGTCTGAACAGAATCTTACTGAGAAAACTTAAAGCAAACAACAACAACAACAACAACAACAACAACAACAACAACAATGGATATACCCCATAGGGAATGAGGAACACTAATCTATACAGGCAATCTCCATTTATTGCCACATAATACATGAAGCAACATCCAAATGATAACAACTGCAGATACAGGTAGCATAGATCCAGTAGGAGATCTGTGAGACTCTAGGCTGCTTTATATTTGTTTTCCATACTTGGAGTGAAAAATTAATTTCATACAGTCATCACAGCAGAATATGACACCCACCTGAATGCATGTTTCTCAGGGGGTGAAGGGAATGGAAACCATGTTTAAAATGTAGGGGATTTTAAATTTTTGCCCCAAAGCTCAGAAAGTGCCCTCACTGGCTGGAGGGTTCTGGGAATTGTAGTCCAAAGGAATACATTTTTACATCTATGATTCATTCACACACATGAAGCCCACGTGAATCATAATCTGTAATCAATAGTTGACCACACAAGTCCTTTTCGCGCATCCAAGTGAATACAAGTGAGCTTAAATGGGGAGAGTGTCACAGTGTCACTCTGCATATTACCCACAATGTTTCTGGGCACAGATGTTTCATTTGTGACATATGTTCATTACAGCAGAAAGTCTGGCCAGAGAATATAAACATGCTCGGTATATCTAAAACCCTGCACCAGACATTTATATTAAATGTTTGAAGTTTAGATTATTACTTAGCATGTACAAAGATATTAGGATGCAGGCTCACCCTCTCCTTGTGTAACTTTAAACCCACACCATCAATCCAATGACATAATTGCCTAAATCCACTGCCTAGTCCCAACCAAAGTAGATTCATTGAATAAATGAGATTTACATAATGTACCATTCAGCCACTGGTTGAGTGAATGTACTCTGCTTGGCTCTAACAATTGGACTTGGGCCAGTGAAATAGGTATGTATGTATTTGCCATGTCAGCTTTACCCTTTGATGATGTGCTAATGATAATTTGAAGGGAATTTTTGTTTGAAATGTACCCAGTATATGGCACAAAGCAGACTACAATGGTAGAAGACATACGTTTTTATAATGCCTGAATGTTTAGATGGGTGTCTGACACAAGGCAGCATTGTCAGAACTGCACTGGGACTTTGCCAGTTCCATGTGTCAGACTCACATCTGACTGTTGTGACATTTAAAAGATGCATGTCTTTGGCTACTGTTTTCCCATTTTGGAAATTTCCATACTTGAATTTTAAAGATTTGCATTCTTCCCCAGACAAAATATGGCCTTTACACAAATATACATATGCAAAACCCTACTTACAAACTTATCAAACTAAACTTCTGGCTGCTCTTAAATAGTTGTCAGTTATGAGTCTTTGTGTGACTTACTATGTGGGATACATGAAACATTCTGTTGTTATTGTATCCCAGCTTTCTCTTAAAACTGGGACTCAAGGTAGCTATAGAAGAATTGCTTTTATCTACTAAAGAGTGTTTAAATTCACTTAGATAATTAATGTGGTGAAGTGGTTACGATGATGGATTAAGGCCTCTGGGTTCATATCACTAAGTAATTTTGAGATGGTCACTGCTATATCAGTGCATGTGGAATTAAGTGGGGCAGAATTAAGATGCCGGGCAGGAACAGAACCTAAGAGCCTCATCACACTTGAGCATTTATCCACTTTAATCCACTTTAAATTCTGTGACTGCCTCCTGCAGAATTCTGGAGTTTGTAGTTTAGGGAAGGACCTTTAAACTACTCATCCAGAGAATCCCTGGGCCTCCCTAAACTACAAACCCCAGTATTCTGCAGGAGGCAGTCACAGCATTTAAAGTGGATTAAAGTGGATAAATGCTAAAGTGTGATGAGGCCCTCAGGACATTATCACACAAGGCTCTGAAAATGGGTCTGGCATTGGAAACCCATCTCAGGTTTCAGATGGTGCATTGCCAGGATAACCGCTCTCCTTATCACACCAATCTGTTTTCCAAGAGCTTGAAGAAACTGGCAAACACATTTAACTTAATGCAATTGCTGTGATTTTTTCCCCTCCAAATCTGTTGCATGGCTTATTTCTCCATGTCCCCACTCCCTTTATTCTTGAGGAATTTTACAACTTAAGTTCAAAATCCAATGAAACTGGGGCTTCACAATTAAATCCTTCTGCAAGTTCACAAGCACAGTTGCTTTAAGTACTTAAAATACTGATAAAAAAGAAAATATGCATTTTGCATAGCCTTTCTCTGGTTTGTGTATTCTTCAAGGAAGAGGGCTATTTCCCATTAACAATTTTATACAGGCTGGTGCTTTGTCATATTGCCCTTTGTTACAAAACAAATTATTTCAATTAAAGAAAAGGAAATCTTCATTTTGCAATTAGATGCCTTAACCTGGGTTCATGTATTCTGCAAGGGAGATGGTGGTTATTATTATTATTATTATTATTATTATTATTATTATTATTATTATTATTATTATTATTATTATGACACAGCAAACAAGATAGATATGCTGGATTTCATATCACAAAATCACAAGTCGAACACTTCCCAAGTGTCTAGGACTGTGTGATGTATTTTCGGATAATGCGTGCAAACCCCAATAGGGTGGCCTTTTGCAGTTGGCAGATCGTGATTTTGTCAATGTCTATTGTTTCCAAATGCCGGCTGAGATCTTTTGGCACGGCACCCAATGTGCCGACCACCTGCACTGGTTTCTGCCAGAGTCTTTGAAGTTCAATCTTGAGGTCCTGATAGCGGCTGAGTTTTTCCTGTTGTTTTTCGTCAATGCGACTGTCACCTGGGATGGCGACATCAATGATCCAAACCTTTTTCTTTTCTACAACTGTGATGTCTGGTGTGTTGTGTTCCAGAACTTTGTCAGTCTGGATTCGGAAGTCCCACAGTATCTTTGCGTGTTCATTTTCCACAACCTTTGCAGGTTTGTGATCCCACCAGTTCTTTACTGCAGGGAGGTGGTACTTGAGGCATAAGTTCCAATGAATCATTTGGGCCACATAGTTGTGCCTCTGTTTGTAGTCTGTCTGTGCGATTTTCTTACAGCAGCTGAGGATATGATCAATGGTTTTGTCGGTTTCCTTGCACAGTCTGCATTTTGGGTCATCAGCTGATTTTTCGATCTTGGCCTTAATTGCATTTGTTCTGATGGCTTGCTCCTGGGCTGCAAGGATCAGGCCTTCTGTCTCCTTCTTCAGGGTCCCATTTGTGAGCCACAGCCAGGTCTTCTTATCAGCTTTTCCTTCAATTTTGTCAAAGAACTTTCCATGCAATGTTTTGTTATGCCAGCTGTCAGCTCTAGTTCGTAGTGTGGTTTTCTTGTACTGATTTTTTGTCTGCTGTGCTTTGAGGAGTTTCTGATTTTTGACTTCAATCAAAGCAGGTTCTTCACTTTGCTTTACATATTCTGCCAGGGCATGTTCTTCTTCTTTGACTGCTTGTTTTAATTGTAAGAGTCCTCTGTCCCCTGATCTTCTAGGCAGATATAGCCAGTCAACATCACTGCGAGGGTGCAGTGAATGATGAATGGTCATGAGTTTTCTTGTTTTTCTGTCCAAATTGTCCAGTTCCACTTGTGTCCAATTTATAATGCCAGCAGTATATCTTATGACAGGTATGGCCCAGGTGTTTATGGCCTTGATGGTGTTGTCTCCATTGACCTTGTTTTTGAGAATTTTTCTGACCCTTTGTGTGTATTCTTTGCTGACCACAGTTTTCACATGTTCATGCTTGATGTTGTCCAGCTGTAGTATGCCCAGATATTTATAGGCCTCTGGCTGGTGACACTTTATTGTTTGGCCATTAAGCATATTTATGCCCTCACTTTCAATGATTTTTCCCTTCTTCAATGCCACTGTCAAATATTTGTTGATTATTATTATTATTATTATTATTATTATTATTATTATTATTATTCGCCTCTCCTCATGGCTCCCCATTGCCATACCAGCTCAAGCAATGGGGACCAGTTCCAAAGTTTGCTAGGTAATGAAGGAAAGTTAGCAAACAGTATGGAAATGCCCAGATCAAGAGGAGGAAATTCCTGTAGGTGCCTAGAAAAAGTTTCACAAGTGAGCAATTTCATTTTTTTTAAGTTAGCAAATGTGGTGAAAGCCAGAGCTCTTCTTATTCTGACGGCTAAAAATAAAATGACTAGCACCATGGCCATGAGGAAGTGAAGCAATTCAAAGTCACACACCCACATTCTCAGTTGTAAAGTTCCTTCCAGCAACAGTATATTTTTGTGAACTATCCCTGTTTTAATGCAAATTATTTTGAGGTGACTTGGCACTGAGTATGTAATTACCCACTTTATCACACTAAGAAATTTCCCAGTTGTAACACACTTCAGCCTCTATTCAAACATGGAGAGGCACTGAGCTCTCACTACATGAGTTAAACTAATTCTGGCAGTCATGCATAGCCCTCCATGGTTGAAAAGAGGTAGAAATGTCCTGAAAGGAGGGAACTCTGGCAATCGACCTCATCACATTGAGAAATTTCCACCTTATAGGACACTTCAGCCTCTTTTCTAGCATGGAAAGGCACAAAGTTCATCACATGCTCCACGATTGAAAAGAGGCTGAAATCTCCTGAAAGGAGGGAACTCAGAACACAAGCCAGTAACCATGTTCAGAGCTCCTACATATTATCATACTTAACTTACATCATTATAACTAAAAAGCAGGTGTGATGGGAGCCATCAAAGTTTCCTGTCCTGTTTCATTGCCCAACCATCAGCAGTCTCTTCTATCCTTTGGGGTTTGGTGCAGATCAATAGGATCCCATGGAAAGCAATGGTTTTAACCAGGATCATTGTCTCTTGTATCCTCTGGGGTTTGGAGAAGAACCATTTTTCCCATGGGAAGATGAAGTTTTAAACTAGTGTCATTTTCCTTTAATGTAAGGGGCTCTTGGTTTTTGGATATTGTTGTTTTTCCTGATTAAAAACAAGTAATACTGACCTTGTGGTGAATGTAAGATTAATATTGCCAGCTCTCAAGTGTCCAGGTATGAGTGTGATGGGCAGGCAGAATGTGAAATGAGACTGCTGACAATATAAGAGGGACGATTCTCTGCCTTAAAGGGATGGTCACCCATGCTTTCCCATCTCAGTTTGATGAGATCATGGGATTCAGTAACTTTTAAAAAAGTTTCTCATGGTGGTGAGGAAACATGTTGATACTGGTCTGTTCATTCATGCATGTCCCATCCACTTTAATGGCCTCTGCCATCTAATGCCAGTCCCTTGAAGCACTTAACATCATCACAATTTTTGGCATGATTTTCAGGTGATTTTTCTTTGTCCAAAATATGTGCCAAATCAATCTCTGCACTAGTCAGAACTGCTCCCAAACTGCCCAGTTTTGGTCACATATTACTCCCCTGCTCCTATGTTGACAGTGTACAGTGAGAACATGCACCATATGGAGAGTCTGGGGAGAGATTTTCCCTGTTCCTCTTTTGAATGGACTGTCACAATGAACACCTACACTTCTAAATTTATCTGTACATCACTGCAGAAAATAAACTTTACTTTTTAATTTATCCTTATTTCTCCCACAATATTAATTCACTGAGTGCTTTTCTTTGCATCATTTCACATAGTCCTTACCAAATGAGTTTTTGAGTGAAAAAAAATTATATACATACAATGGCAATATTATTGCCTGTTCTTCTGATACCAAGGCTTACAAGCTTATCTTGATATAGAATGCTATCTGAAAATATTGGGTCTCCTTGAAAGAAAGTGAAGCTACTATTGAAATAATTCAATGCTATACTATCATGCCTCAATGCTATACTATCATGATTCCATAGATATTGTGTGGTATAATAATAAAATCATATAATAATAGAGTTGGAAGAGAGCAAATGGGCCATCTAGTCCAACCCACTGCCATGCAGGAAAATCACTTTAATATCACTTGCAGAAGATTGTGCGTGGGTGTAGGCAGCTTTTTCAGTGATCTATCTGCTTAAATTATTTGTCCAACAAGTGCTGCAAAGTCTTTGGGATAGTCTAGAACGGCTTGAATACTTGTCATTCCTTTGTGTTTAGAAAGCAGAGGAAAGGGGGTAGAATTCAAACTGTCATAGAGATAATGTTGCAGAATCACTACAGTTATCATCCAAAAATGGTCTACAGTGTGTATGTGTGTGTAACACACACACACTCATATATATGCTTCTATGATCAGTATACACTCGTTGCTGAATGAGCATAGCAACTGCATTATCTTTCACCCTTAGGTTAAGGTCATTGTCAAGGATTTGAAGACAAGCTTGTATTGCAGCTGCCAACATTTAGAGCTGTCATTGCTTAGGAAAAAAACATGCTTGATGGACACATTTTTCTTTCCAACTTCTCTCCCCCTCTCCCACAAGCCCCATATGCCTTGAGAAGACTTAATTATGAACAGTGGAGAAACCTCTCAGAATAATCACATCAGGCTAGGTCCTGCAGATCTTGAGTAATTTGAAGAAGATGCATACATAAAAAGTGATGTCTGGATTTACTGTTCTAGGTTTTTGCTTGTCTGAGAATTATTGACTCCCCACTGTTATGCATGAAAAGAAAACTGTTGTATTGACTGAGATGAGGGACAAAGGGAGGATCTGCTTTGTTTATGTATTGTGTTGAGGTTCAAGAAATTTTATATTCCAGTGTTTACATAATTAGAGTGCAATGTGGACAATGTGGTCGGCAGCCAGGTTACTAACTAGAGCTGCTTATAGGGAGCGCTCAACCCCCCTGTTCAAGCAGCTCCACTGGCTGCCGATTATATTCCAGTCCCAATTTAAGGTGCAAGTTATTACCTATAAAGCTCTAAACAGTTCGGGGCCTGCCTATCTTCGTGACCGCGTCTTCCCCTATGAACCCACCCGATCACTGAGATCTTCCGGGGAGGCCCTTCTCTCACTTCCACCCTCCTCACAACTGCATTTGGTGGGGACAAGAGAGAGGGCCTCCTTGGCCATGGCTCCCCGACTCTGGAACTCCCTCCCCAGGGAGATTAGGTTGGCTCCCTCTCTACCTTCCTTCAGGAAACAACTGAAGACTTGGATGTTTCGGCAGGCCTTTGGAGACACAGTCATTAATTAATCAGCACCAGAGGGTTTTTAATAATCTATCCTGTATTTATTACGATTTTACCATTTGTGTGTTTTAAATGCAATTTTTATTCTGTATTTTTGTTTTAATTGATATATTGTATTACTGTTTTATCTTTTTATAGTGTGATTTGTATTATGTTGCCTATGTTTTTTCCTATTTTTTTGGGCCTCTGCCCCATGTAAGCCACCCCGAGTCCCCACGGGGAGATGGTGGCGGGGTATAAATAAAGTTTTATTATTACTATTAATATAGCTACTAAAATAGATGCAGAGATTGCACAATGTGCTCAAGACACTAGGCCCATTCTGGTAATGAAAAAGTATTTTGCTTGGTGGTTAAACCCAAAGAGAGAATCATCATCTCTGGTAGAATCCTCTGAGAGTGGTGCATCAAAGAAATATCTAGATCTGCATCAGATGTGGAAGACTGGCAAGGGTTCAACCCCCACCACCACCACCACCACCACCACCACACACACACACACGATCTTGGTGGGACAACACATCCCTTATGCATCTTCACATCCAAAATTATATCCTTCCAGATTAAATGTCTTTTTTATTTTCATAAAAATGCCCTTCATCCCTAAATGCCATTACTATTGATTAAAAAGAGCAGAAGCATCTCTAGCACTGACTTCTAGTTTACTTTTTGATTAAATAAAGGCATCTCCTGTGCTTAAGACAGCCTGTAGAAGGCCAACAATGTGGTTGAATTATTGTGAGTGGTTGAGTGAACATTGGCATCTAGTGATGCCATTTAGCAAAATCTTGTCCCTATTATTCCCTAAACCTGGCCCTAGAGGGTCAGGATGCTCCATGAAGCCAGTATTCAAACAAAAAAGTCCACAGCATGGTGGAATAATGAAGAAGAAAAACTTTGGAAATTCCTTCAATAGTTTGTTGACATTAGCTTCCTAACAACTAGAATAACTGAATTGTGTACGAATCTCATTAAATTAATTTAGTGGTGATAAGAAAAAGATTTTTATTTTTTAAATGCATTTTTAACATTTTATCTACATTGTTTGCAATGCAACAAGGAGAAGAAATAAACACTGGAGGATCAGAGACATCTTTTAAAGAATGCTTGTTGAATCATATTTTTAGAAAAGGTTGCAATGCCCTGCCCCACCCCAAGGTTGTGTCACCTAATTTGTTTTGTACTCAGAGGGATAATGCTTATTAGTTATTGGTAATAGTCTTGGGTACAAGTAAAACTTTGCAAACTTCAATGTAATGTGGCCTTCCCCACCTTCATGATCCCAGCCTCTAACTCAACAGTGAACTTTAGCTCTCAGTTCACTTGGCCTCTTAATGAAGAAATGAGTTTCTTAGTGTCCAGCAATTATAATGTGCTACTCCAGATTAAAGGCTACCAAAGCCATTTCATTCCTGACCTGTTAGCATAATTAACAGGTTCCTGAAGGTATTTATAACTGAGTTATGGGGTACTTTTAGAATTTTCTGTGGAAGAAATAGGAGGGAAGGAGGGGAGGGAAGGCTGTTTTTTGCTTTAGTAGCAATACAGCTCAGGAACTACAGTTTAGATAGATTTGGACTGCTCCTAAAATATCATTTCTACTCCCCCACATTTTCATGTGGCATTTCTGCTTTTTAAATATTAAAGCCAAAGAATTTAAAAATCAAAATGAAATCAGTATTTAGATACTTGTCTGCTTTGATTTATTTATTTGATTTATTTATTTACTATATTTATATCCCACCCTTCTCACCCCAAAGGGGTCTCAGAGCAGTTTACAAGACTCACTTATTAGATTCACCATCTAATTCACAATCAGAGCTCCAAATTACTACTATTCTATGTTACTCTCTACTGTTTAATTTATTTTTTAAAAAGGTTAGAATTGACAACACACCACATACAATGTGTGTGAGAGAGGAATCTACTCATTGCAACCCTAAAACAAATAAGGGAGAAACATAATCCCTTTCACCAAAGAGATGGTATTATTTTGACTGATTGTATTGTTTTAGGAATTTGCATTCTATAATACCCCTGAAAGAGAGACTATGGGTGGCTATGTTACTTTTAAAGATATCACTTACCAGCGCAGCTCTTGTTTAAGTTCAGCTTTAGTTTGTTACTCCTTGTCCAGCCTATTATCAACTGCAAATTTTATTGCCTATACAGCCTGAATGACTTACCTGCCTTTGACTTCTGCACTTGAAATATTATTTTACTTGTTGCCTAATGGTATATAATAAAGGCTCTACAGTGACCTCCACTTCCTCTGTAAGAGCTACCAAAGCCTCATCCTGCAATGGCCTGTCCAACATTTTAGAGAGCTGTTGGGGAAAGAAGTGCTCCATTAGTAGACAAAGGTGTAGTCATCAATGTGACTAATCTGTCAGCCTGATCAATGGTGTTCATTATCTTATGTGATTAGTGATATTTATTTCTGCCCATAAATTTCCAATAAGTGTACATATAGTTTTATATATATACTGCCAAATACTATTGCTATACTTTATCAAGGAAAATTTATCCAAATTTTCCCATGGACAAAGCAATAAAGTCGGCACAGCTAATGCTGAAAAGGCAGGACTTTTGAGAAATATCCATCATCTGCAGCAATAATGATCCATGATGTTTAAGTGAAACTCTTAAGTACAATGTGATGCCTTTCATTACTGAATACTGACATGACATCAATAAATACGGTGCACTGTGCTTCAGCCAAATTAGATTAATAAAATGCATTGATTGAGTGACAATGAAAATGATACATTTCACCATCACCCCTCTGCCCTGTTGAGTGATTGAATGGGTGAGCATAAAATTTAAAAATAAATAAATAAAGCAGCCTTTGGTGTTGTGTTATCCCTCAGATATGTCACTTTGCAGTGGATGCTCTTGCTGATAGTGACAGCTCGATCTTAGCTTGACTGAAACTATATTTTAGGTGTGGTTCAGGATGTAAAAACTTTGACCCTGTGGGATTCATCATGTTTCCATAATTCTGGAATAATTTGATGTTGTTTATCCAACTTAGACTCATAGCCACATGAACTAGATTGATGCTTGTCATAATGTACCTTGTTATGATAATTGCCTTGGGTATCCAGGTGGTACTACTTGATTTCTATTCTTCATTCAATAGAAACGGACACTTTCTGGCTTACACACATTACTTCAGCAATTTAGGAGTTATGGCATTTTTCAGTTCATTCTTTCATTTTTTAAAAAACAGATTTCAAAAATATTTTCAATTTTTTATATTTGGCAAAGATGATTTGAGATTTTTCTTTAGAAAAAAAAATGAATATTGGAGAACTAAAGTGGACAGTTTTGTCTTGCTAATTCACAGTGGAAAATGTCCTGATCTAACCCGTCATCACAATTAGGAAAATAAGAAAAAAGCAGAAGAAAACAGAAAAAAGACCTTTCACCAACTGTGGAAACTGTTGTCCTTTGTGGCTGAAAAGAACTGGCTTTAAGAGGGAGCAATGATTGTGGAACTATTACCTGTGAAGAACCTTTGCACAATGATGGTAATTTCAGGGCCGTGTTGAGATCTCATTCCAGATCAAGAGATACTGACCTGAAAAGTCATCCCGAAACTGCAGCTATGAATCTCAATGTACTAGTCCTCAAGTATAGAATTAATTAATAGACATTTGTGGTAACAAGATAGTCCAAAAAGAAAAACCCTGAAATCCTTGTGTGGACAGGGTTATGATGGAGCTGCTAATATGAGTGGTCATATTAGTGGAGCACAGGCAATTATATCACAGAAATATCTGATCGCTGTCTACATCCACTGCAGTGCTCACTCAAGCACCTTCTACACAGTCCTTATATCACAGGATTTGATATTAGATTATCTTCTTATTGCAGATTATATGACAGTGGAGACTCATATAACCCAGTTCAAAGCAGATAAACTGGGATCAGATCCTGGGGTATAAGGACAGCGCAGAAGGGGCCTCACGTCATCAACCCTTCAGCTTAGGGGAACATCACAAAGAATAGATATGGACATTTTCTGTAGCCTGCAACAAGTTGGCAGTCTCTTAGAAAAAGCCAGGGAGATGCGCACAGAATCGGTGAAAGAAGGAGATCCATTGTAGAGTCTATGGGCAGAGAAGTTAGGATACCTCACATCTGTTCAAGGCAGACTTGTAAAAGCAACATCCAGGCAACTTCAACACCAATGGGATATTATAGGCTAAATCATCCATCATTTCTGGACTTTTCCTGCAGTCAGCTTCAAGAGAGGTTTATAAGGCACAGGGTAGTAGTTCAGGAACTGCAGGTGTTCTTCCTTATTAATTGTGGCCATTTAAAATCCAACTTGAATAAATGCACAGAACCTTACAATGAATGTCTTCAAGATACTGACACACTGATGGAGGAATTTGACATGTGGTGTAGAAAATAGAAAAAGATTGCACCTGGAGAAAAACCATCATATGCATTGGAAGCATAACTTGTCTGTGATGGACAGGTTTTTCCAAATGTAAAGAAACGTCTTCAGATTTCTGCAACATTGCCAGTGTCAACAGCTACAAATGAAAGGTTGTTTTCATCTCTGAAACATGTGAACACAACATAAGAAGCCCAATGGGGCAAGAAAAATTGACTGCATGGATTACAAAAGTTCAAGCATGGTGTAAATAAATGGACCTGGAGCAAGTGTGGCACAACAATATAAAGCCCCAATGTATTGGAAGAAATTCTTAATAAAGAAGGGAGACTTCTAATGATTCTAGGGGAAAAGTGGAAAACAGAGAAAGGGTGTTTGCACATTCTTTGTCCTGCCACTCCAGGTACGTGTGTTATCATGGACAACACAGGGTGATGAAGAACAGAGGTGGTGGTTGCAGATCCTTTTTGCATATGAGCCCATTACAGCTCTAAGATCATCTGGAGAAGCCCTTCTCTCCGTCTCACCACCATCATCTTAGGCTCATTTGGTGGGAACAAGAGAGAGGGCCTTCTCAATGGCTGCTCCCAGATTCTGGAACTTCTTTTCTAGAAAAGCCAAGATGATCCCCACCAGCAAGTTGAAATATTGTTATACCATCAGACTTTTTGGAAACTAGTTGGGGTAGACTTTTAATGCTGGGTGGTGCTGTTTCTCAGATTTTAATATAGTCTTTTGATTAATTTTAATGCTTAATCTGTTAATACATTATTTAATTGTTTTTAATTACATTAATTTAATTCACAATTAGCAAGTGAATTAGCAAGAAGTTTTCAGCCAAGCACAAGTTGTTCTGATGATACCCTGGTTTTTTGGTCTCCAGTGAAGACTTCTATTGCATTTTTTCATCTCACCAAGCTTCGGATGACCACCTTTACCCCCAACTTCTCCTACAAACACCATGCAGTACTTACGGAGTGCACCTTGTAGATGAAATGAGTTGGCTAACCAGGAAAATCTATTGAACCATTTGTGTTGGAAATATAGATGCCTCTTCTTATCCAGAGGAAATACATATCCTGGCAATGGAATCTGTGGAGTTTGCTCTACTTGAGCTTTCACTTGGTCATCTGAAACAGTCTTGTTCATATAAAGTCCAAGGTCTAACAATGACACAGCTTCTTGTCTTTGCTCCTGTTCCGTGGTTTCTTTTGCTAGGGCTTGGATTAGAATTCAATGGTTCTCAGCCTGTGGGTCCCCAGGTATTTTGGCCTACAACTCCCAGAAATCCCAGCCAGTTTCACTTCTGGTAGTTGAAGGCTAAAACATTGAGGGACCTACAGGTTGAGAACCACTGGATAAGATGAACCAGTGGTAGACACCTCAGTTTCCACAGTTTCATCAATTTTCACCTGCAATCCAGGTGTGCATGTTCTGGTGTTTTCATCAGTACCCGCTGCTGCAATGGTTCTCAACTGGCTGCCTTCTTAATTTCAATATTTGGCTTTTATATGTTTGCCACGAATTCAAAAACATTCAGCTGTTTTGATAGACATTTAGGCATCTTCTGGAGGCAGGTGGATGAAAGGAAATACTAACAGCAACTAACAGAGCTTTAAATCTCAGAACAGTAGTTCTGGGGGGACTTTTAATTTTTGCTTCTCATAGACATAGCATGGGGATTTGGTTAACCAGTTAAAATTCATGAGTAAACCAGGGGTGGTTTGGAACCCCCCCCCCCCCCAGCTACAGGCTTGGCTACATGAATTTAGGTCCCTTTCTATTTCAAGAAAGGGACCATAAGAAGGAAAAGCCAAAGATTCTCAAAAGGATGAGAACCACAAAAGCCAGCTTGTGGGCAAAAAGATGCAGTCCAAAGCTATATTTTTTCACTCTCTGATCAAACCCTTATGCAATAAGGGCACGTTTTATATCGGCAAGAAAACTCAGACTCCCCTCAAATCCACTGCTGGCTGACCCCTTGACATTCACTGACTTTTGATTAGTATCATGGTATTTCTAGGGTTTAACAGACTTTACCTTGCTTTGGACAAAGTTGATTTAGACAAAGCCAAGAGTATCCAGCATCTTTGGGGCGGTCTGGACAGTAGGATCAGATCTCATTCAGACCTGTTTGCATTACAAATGGGAAACTGGCAACATCAACCACCAGTGCAAGGAAAGAGGATATTTGTCCCTGTGCTTCCACCACTGCTTTTAACTGACCATGAAGCTCTGCCCAAGTTCCCAGCTATCGTGGGTGCCAGGTTCTGACATTTGCTGGGGGATGGGGGCACCTATGAGACCAACAAGAAGAAGGATAGTTCCCCCTACTTCTTGCTGGTTGTGTAAGTGCCTCTGCTGATATCAGAACCAAGTTCATGCAATGACCATGACCTTGGATGAAGCTCCATGGCTGGCTGGGAATAGCAGTAGTGGCAAAACAGAGGGTGGTGTGATAGTCCTGTGAGGCCAATGCAGTCACTGCAGTCCGTGTGGATGTCAATGCAACACTACTAAGGCTTCCAGAGCCAATCCATGCCTCAGATTTAGCAGCCAGTGTAGACTTGCTGTTTCCTGTTTCCAGTTCTGACTGGAAGGACTATATCTGAAACTAAGATCTGCTGGTAATGCATAGCAGCTTTTCCAAAACAGTTATTGCTTTTTCATGTTTTGAAATATTTTCCATTTTGAATTTTGTTAAAACCTTCTCCATACTCTGGTTTGGTGGCTTCTCCCACCTGGTGCTTTTTGAAGCTCTTCAGCCTCTATGCCAACTTTTTTCCCCTCTCAGCTAGTGGGATAACCACACATTATTTATTGTAGAAAATATATCTGATGATCATAGACAGAGTACTTAATCTATAAATTTTCTGAATGTCCTTTAAAAAAAAGTCTTATGTCAGTGAAAAGCTGTATTTTAATTTGCGGAAACTTCAGATAATTATTAATGCATATATAAAACCAAGCTTAATGAGGTTGTCTTTCAAAATGAATTCCACTACAGAAGGAGATTGTAAAGACTAGCATATTGGAGGCTCACGGAGGTAAAAAAAAGAGGGAGAGGGGAGAGAGAGTTTTCACCCATTGCAAGGAAAGCATTAGTATTCATCTTCAACACTGAACCTTATGAATCCTTATGTTTATAATACTTCTCAACTGGAATAAATCTTACAACTGATTATCACAGCATTTGGCACCAAGCCACCTGCAGTTCTGGGAACCGTATTCAATCAATGTGTAAACCAGCAAAATGCCAGGAACTTTTGAAAGATCAAGGAGGGATGATTAGTTATTTAAGAATAAACAGTGGTGAAATGTTGAGTACAGCTTCCTCCTACCAGTCAGCAAAGAAGAAGTTTCTCCCTCCCCCCCTCTCAATTATTTAAAAATAAACATACATCTTTGTTATGCTTTAGGATTTAGGTAGTTGACTCTTCTTTTAACTTCCAAGATGATACTCATTGCAGTGAAGCAAAATATACTGATTAGATCTTGGACGAATACACACTGGCAGAATAAATTTACAGGCAGAATCTCAAGTCTTGTATTAGGATAGATTCAGAGAGGCATTCGGGACAGTATGTAAATAGTGAGTGATGAGAAGCAAGCGGGTAGTACTTTCCAGAGCTGTAGAGATTCCATGGCAAATCCTTACCCCGGTACAGAGTTCATGCTCAAAGCAATGGTGTGGTTTGACACAACAATAGCTCATTGTTCTAATCCTTCTCCTAACCATCTTTAAAGTATCTCAGCTTGTGTAATCATTATCTGTCCAAATTTTATTTTGTATTTTACCATGAATCTAACCATTGAGTTGTCATTAGGGATGGATGCCCACTGATTATTCTCAATTAGATTAGATAAAAATTATTAATGAGTTCTAAACCTTTAAATTAAATTATTTGTTGATGATCTTTTGGTCACTATGACTTTGGTAAAGTGGAATGGTTCCCTTTAAGTAACCTGGAATAATTGCCAAACATATTGCTCTAAACTCAACTACTAGTCCCAACTAGCATACACTCATGGATTCAATGGAATTTACATAAATACCCTACCACACAACAGTAATCAAAATCAGGAGGATGAATTATGTGTCCCTTGAGATATTGTTGGACTATAACACCCAACATTTGTCATCTTTAGAGATGGTGAGATTTGAAAGCCAAGAAGTCTGTAGAGCTGTGAGATTTTCAGTCCTGGCCTCAATCTACTTGCTAATTACAGCAAGAATGGGCTAATTAAATCCATAGGAATTGAGTAAATCTCAATTTTTGATTTATTGAATGGGTTTACCCTAATAGAGGCTGGCATCCTGTTAGGTAGTCCCACTTTAGCTGCTATGATTTAATGGAATATAATTGTGGGAGTTCTAGTCCAGTGAGGCACCAGTACTCTTTTGCAGAAAGGTTAAATATTTGGTAAAACTACAATTCCCATGATTCCATTGTATTGAGCTATGACAATTAAAGGGATATCACACAACATTAATTCTACAGTGTAGCAGCAGCAGCCCTAGGATAGATCTATTTAATTAATTGCCAACTAGTGAGTCAAGACAGATGAATCCCAAGCAGGCTGTAGGCCAGGGCCTAGCAATGTTTAATCCAACTGAACAATGCAGCACTCTACCCCACAATATTTTATTGTATGTGCTCCCCTGAAACAATTGATAGGTGCACAAATATGATTCTGGTTTTGGAAATTCCTCAATATGAGATATTCCATGAACAGAATACCATGCGGTCAATTGATCTTCCTTGCGGATAATATCTAAGAGCCCACACATCGCATTCAAACCATAGTGTCTTCTGTTAGAAATTTCTTGCAGCTTATCCTTTAACTGCCAGCTCATCTTATAACTGCTATTCTTATAAAACCTAATGAAAAACTTCATTTGATATATTGACATGGTCAACTTGTCACTGCACTAATTAAAACACTAAGATTTAATAAACAGCACAGAATTTGACAACAAGCTTTTCTGATGCTGCTGTATCTCATTGATTCACCCTATCTATCCATACTATGCATGCTTAATTATGCATTTTTAATGTTGGCCAGGCACAATGTCATCCAGCACCTGTTCAGGTTCAAACAAATTGTAGGCTCTCTTGAAATACCTATAATTAAGCAGCAGCAATTCTCAATATATACATAATGTGCCTAATCCATTCATGTAAAGTAGCAACAAAGCTATGGTTCGTTATATTCTGTATATTTTCTACATTTACCTTTATACTTTTGATTTTGAGGGATTTTTTTCACATTTCACTAAGCAGAAGAACAGGATCAGTGCATTCCCTCATGCAATTGACTAGGAAGAATAAGCTGGCATCCAAAGTTTGGGGAGAAGGGAAGCCTTTGCTTCTTTGCTGTGAACAATACATGCTGAGAACACCACATTTCTAAACAAGAAAAGCACAAATAAAACATGCTTACAGAAGCCTGGCTTGGCACAATATTTAAATAAGCGAAAAGAGCCTCTCTTGCAGGCATGGATCTGATTTAAATCCTGGATTTGAGAAGACTTTGGTTTAGATGCTGTCAAAAGTAAAACTCGCAGCCAGCATGAGGTCATAATGATTAACATTAATCATCAAGGCCCTGTCTCCATTCATATATATACGTGAAAAATTTAATATTTAATAGTTTTGCTGGTGTTTATTGAGTCAAACTATGGATGTAAGCTGCCTTGGGTTTGGTGCAAGGGAAAAGGTGGCATATAAATTAAACAAACAAATACATAAATAGGCATTAGGCATTCAATTACTGCCACCTGGGGAAAAAACATGTATTGTTCCCAAATGTTGGGATACATTTCTTAAAAGACTTGACATATCTGTCAGGGATACTTCAATTGTGCTTTTCCTGCCTGGCGAGGGGTTGCATTAGATGATCCATGCGATCTCTTCCAACTCTGTGATTCTATGATTCTTTTCAAACACCTGCATGGCAGTCCCATATGACAGAAGGAAAACCTAGCCATGTACAAATACGTGAAGGGAAGTCATAGGGAGGAGGGAGCCCTGCAGACTAGGACACGGAACAATGGCTTCAAACTACAGGAAAGGAGATTCCACCTGAACATTAGGAAGAACTTCCTCACTGTGAGAGCTGTTCGGCAGTGGAACTCTCTCCCCCGGACTGTGGTGGAGGCTCCTTCTTTGGAGGCTTTTAAACAGAGGCTGGATGGCCATCTGTCGGGGGTGCTATGAATGCGATTTCCTGCTTCTTGGCAGGGGGTTGGACTGGGTGGCCCATGAGGTCTCTTCCAACTCTACTATTTTATGATTCTATGATTCTATGATTCTATTCTCTGCTGCCTCAAAGAAGGGAACTAGAGACCTAATTGACTTAATGGGCAAATTTCAGGATAACATTAAGAGATATGATTTCACAGTTCAGTGATGTAATGAGTACATAGGAGGGTTTGCTTTTCCCTGAGGAAGGCTTTGAAGCAAAGGGTGGACGATCAACTGGAAATGCACTAACACTGGGATTCTTGCATTGAATGAAAGATTGGAATTCATGGTCTATTCCCTATTCCAGTTCCATGGGTTTGAAACAGACATAAGATTTATTCTGCCTTGCAGAATTAAGACAGTTTGGCCTCACATAACTGCCATAGTTCAATGCCATGGAATCATGGATATAATAGATTGTTGGGGCACCAATGCTCTTTGGTGGAGAAGGCTAAATACCTTGTAAAACTACAACTCCTGTTATTCCATAGCATTGGGGCACAGCCATTAAAGTAGTGTCAAACGACATTAATTCTGCAGTGTAGATATACCCATAGTAACAGTATAACTGATTCTGAATATGACTAAACCTGGATCCAATGGTGTAATTTTTGTCCATGCTGACTTTCCTAATGTGAAAAGGAGGAACATGTATGAAGATAACCTTTGTTTTTAACTTCTGTCAAATCAACGTTGACTTATGGCCACCTTCTCTGTGAGAGATCTCCAAGTCACTCTATCACCAACAACCCTCCTCAGGTCCTTCAGACTCAGGTTATGGCTTTCTCTATTAAGACTGTACATCTAGAATACTGCCATCAATATAGCCTCTTGCTTCACAGGAACATGCAATCCCACCACCACCGAAGCACCTACATTGAAACTAATTGTTGGGATAAGCATCAATATACATTTGTGAGAATACACTGCTTGACCGGTCTGAGTGATTACAATGTCTTCCTCTGTAAAATGAAAAATGAGATAAATGATGAAAATGAAAAATAAAATTGAAATATATAAAATGAAGTATGAAATAAAAATGTGTTTGGCACCAAAGTGTCTTTGTAGTGGCTTCAGGTCTTTTCGTTTTCAGTTCTTGGAAGTGGATTTCAACTGTGTCAGATGTACAGTGGCTACTCTCTGCTGGGCTCCAAACAGTTCTCCATTCTTTTTAATATTCATTTTATGTCAGGGCAATATATATTGGCACCTTACTTATTGCGTTAGTAAAAATGTGCTTATGCGCTATGATTCTCTTATGATAGAAACATAAAATCTTGGAAGGATCAAAGTCCACTGAGGCCCGCCATTCTGCAACATCAGGAAATTGATTGTGAGAGAGATGCCCACCTAATGCTAAGGGATTGTTATTTATTATAGCACTAATATTGTGCTGGATGCATTAGAGACCGGCATGAAGGCAAGGTCCCTGTCCTGGAACACGTACAGGCTAAGTGGTTGATCCTGAAAACACTTAAGTTGCTGAGGAAATTTATTCACATATATAATTTGAGGAGGGGGTGGTGAAGAAGAGAGGATGTCATCCTCTAGATCATATGAAATTTACCTGAATCTGAAAGGACGTTTGCATGCAACTGAAGAGCCCTGGTGTCACCCCAACGGCCTATATATCTACTCACAGAACGCTGGAATTAAATTAGACGTATGGAAATCCTATACAGCATTGAAACCACATGATAACCATTTCCCCATACCATTCTCCTCAGCATGATTTCAGTAGAATTTTAATTTTAATAAAAGCTAGCAATTGACACAAGACTTCACAATGACTCCCATTACAAATTTTAAAAAGAAAGCTCAATGGCTCTGTTTAGAAGCTAGGGCTGTCAGTCATAGAATAATACAATCACAAAGTTGGAAGGGTCCACAAAGGTCATCTAGTCCAACCCCCCTGCTATTCTGGGATTCACAATGAAACTTCTGTTGATAGTTAATCACCCAGACTCCATTTACTGCATGATATCCTTTTAAATGTTTAAACAATGGCTATCAGTCACCTCTTAGCCTTCTCTTCTCCGGGCTAAATATACCCAGCTGAAAAAGCCTCTCTTGGTTGCCCTTCTCTGGACACACCCCAACTTGTCAATATCCTTCTAGAGTTGTAGTGCCCAGTGAAATTTGACCAAAGCAGACTTCACTGGGCCAAAGAATAGAGTGGGACTATTACTTTTCTTGATCTAAATACTATACTGGAATCTCATTGGCTTTTATTGCTACTGCATCACATTGTTTACTTATGTTCAGCTTGTGGTCTATTAAAACTCCTAGATCCCATTCATATGTACTGTTTTCGAGCCAGGTGTCACCTGTCCTATATCTTAGCATTTCTTATTCATTTTTTTTCCAATATAGAGTTTTACATTTCTTCCTGTTGAAATTCATTTTGTTAGTTTTGGCTCAGCTCTCTTGTGTCATTTTGAATTCTGATCCTTTCTTCTGGAGTGTTAGCCACCCTTTCTGATTTGGTATGATCTTCAAATGTGACAAACATGTCCTGTATTCCATCATACAAGTCTTTTATAAAAATGATGAATAGCACTTGGCCCAGGTCAGAACCCTGTGGCACCCCCTAGTCACAACATGAACAGGATCTATTGGTGTGCACACCCTTTGGTTTCAGTTCTCCATAAATTGTCAAAGATTATTGCTAGCAGTTCTGTGATTGCTTCTATCAGTTCTTTTAATATTTTTGGATGCAGTTCATCTAGCCCTGGAGACTTGAATTAATTTTAGATAGATATATCTGTGAGCTCTTTACCTATTCTGTACTGCATTTCCCCTACTGCATTAGCCCCAAGTTGAGCACCCAAAAGAAGACAGAGACAAAGAAGGTGTTGAACAGTTTCTGGCTTTTCTCTGTCCCCTGTTAGCATTTCTTCTCTATGCAGTGATTTTCCCTTTACTATGGACATAACCATTTTATGGGTTTTAACCTTTCGAGCAAGTCTGAGTTCATTCTTCACTTTGGCTATTCTGATTTTTTCCATAATGTGCTGAGTATTTGATTAAATTCCTCTTCGGTGGTGTTCCCCTTTTTCATATCTTGTACGTGTTCATTTTAATCTTATCTTAGGCCTCTTCTACACTGCCATATAAAATTCACATGATCTGCTTTAAATTGGATTACATGGCAGTGTAGACTCAGATAATCCAATTCAATCTGGATTCAATTTTTGATAATCTGGATTATATGGCAGTGTAGAAGAGGCCATAGTTGAAAATTCTATAATCATCCATCCTGGATTTTTTAGACACCTCCCATTTTTCTTCTTCATTGGAACTGATCGAAATCTTTTTTTAATTTTGCTGCATAGTCAACACAGTTACCCCTGAATATAGTTCCTGGATTTGAAGATACCGAGTTTTGCTACAACAGGAATATCCTAAATAAGAGGGAACTAAGGATAGGAATTTACAATTAAACAAATATGTCACAAATGTTGCAGGTTACAGCAACAACTTTATTGCCATCTAAGTTCATCATCCTATATATGTAGCAGGACATTTGTCTAGGCTCCTCCCTTGAAGTCGCCCCTCCCTCCACAGAAATCCCTGTTTTTCTCTTCCTGTTTGCTGAACTTTAAAGACAGCTATCTAGAGGTAGTGGTGCTGGCTTTACTCCCAATCAAACCAGTGATTCAGCTATCATTGAGTTTCCTTAGATCATATATTCAGAGAGGTGCACAGGGCCAAAAACAAACAAACCTACCCACATAAGCCTTCAAACAACACAGAGCGACCCAAAAACACAAATTCACCTTCTTTCTTCAAAGGGCCTTTCCACACAGTCATATAACTCAGAGTATCAAGGCAAAAAAATCCCACAATATCTGTTTTCAACTGGATTATCTGTCCACACTGCCATATATTCAAATTCAAAGCAGAGGATGTGGGATTTTATTCAACTGTGTGGAAGGGGCCTGAGTTCCAAAGGGAGCCATTACATAAAGCTCCACTCTGGTCCTCTCTATTGTCCTCTCTTCCTCATTCTGCTATTTTCCTTATATGGAGAGCTCAAAAAGAAAGAGATCAATTTTCAGAAACAATGTCTTTGTCTTCTTGCCCTACAGAATTTTAAAAATGCTAAATCCCATTTTTAAAAATCCCACAATATCTGCTTTGAAGTGAGATATCTGAGTCCACACTGCCATATATTCCAGTTCAAAGCAGAAAATGTGGGATATTATTTAGCTATGTGGAAGGGGCCATAGATCCTCACATGTACATCTCCCACCTTCTGGGTTTGACTGAACTCAAGACTTTTTGGACCTTAGCACACACATATGCATTTTTAAGTAGGCATGGCAACCTGTCATTGAAGAATGATAGATGAGGACTGCATATTGACTCACTCCATCTCCACATCTAATAAAATAATGTATATTATTGTTATTATTGTTATATTTATTTATACCCCATTTTATTTCCCCAAAAGGGGACTCAGGGCACTTCCACACGGTGGAAAAGTCCGCTTTGATCCAGGTTTAAAAAACCCAGCTCGGGGTGGACTGTAGTCCACACACCAGCCACAAAAGCCTGTGCTTTTGCGGCTGGGTATCCAGATGCTCTCCAAGTACCTTCTGGGAAAACACCCAGACACCATAACCCCCTTAAAAAGCTTTCAAAAAGTAAAATAACTTACCTGGCTGGCATTTCCCTTCTGCTGGACCTCTCCGTGGGCTTAGGAATGACATGCCAGGAGAGGGGGGGGCAGGAGTGATTATCCTCCTCCCCCCCCCCCTTCTCCTGGTGCATCACTCCTAAGTGCGAGGAGAGGGCCAGCAGAAGGGAAATGCTGGCCGAGTCAGTTATTTTACTTTTTTTGAAGCTTTTAAAAGGGGTTTGGGGTGGGGGGTTGATGTCCTCATAGTTTTCTGGGCTAATTTAGCCCGGAAAATTATAGGACAGCTGTCTGGACTGCAGTCCAGACAGCAGAAGTAGTGGGCTTATCCTGTGCCTTCCTGGAAGGCACGGAACAAACCCACTATCAAATTAATTCACCATAAACCAGGGTTTTCCTGGTTTGTGGTGAATTAATTTGTGTTTTGCAAAAATGCTGTCTGGACAGCCCCCCTTTTGATGCCAGAAGACTCACATTAAAGGGGCTGTGTGAAACCGCCCTCAAAGCAGCTTAACATAAAAGCATCGGCATAATCATTTAAAATATACAAATATGAAAACACTAAAACAGGATTAAATATAAACGGTATTTTCAAATTCCCAGTTAAAACCATTAAAATAAATTCAAAGTTAAAAACCACAACACATATCACACAGCTGAGGGAGACTCTTCCCAACCCATCCAGTGTTCCTCTACATCACTATCTTCCCATTTTTTAAACTTTTCTTAGCATATCTTGTGAAACTCTTTTCTTTTGTCCCAACAGAGAGACATTGAAACATTTTTGTTCCTATAAAGCTGCACAGTTTTTTTAAAAGTTTTTAAAGTCTTTTTAAAGGAAACAATTAAGGGCAATCAGAAAATATTTATTGCTTTACTCATGGTCTCTTTCCAACTGCCACCAGAAGTGTACTGCAGTGCTGACCATTTCAGCAAAGAAGAATTGAGCAGGATGAAAACACCATTCTCAAAACATGCCCTGAAAAACACATCACTATCACAGAGGATGAGCTGCAGATGGATGTACCATTGCACACAAAAAAAAACTGCTTCCGATGCATGTGGAGAAATTAAAAACAAATAAAGTTGATTGCTTCCCCATTTTACAAAAAGTACTCATGGATCATCCTTTGCCTATGAGTGTCCAACAAAACAGACCTTGCATCATGTGATTGGACCCTTAGGTACCAGTAGGCAAAGAGCATCCAAGACGGGGTATAAGTGTGTGTGATAAGATTATTATAAATCCTCAAATGACTTGTACTTGAAAGAGCAGTATTGGGTTCCCTCCTCCATCAAGAGCATTGCCCTATATTGTATAGGGTGAAATAATTTTAAATCTATATGTAATTAAATAAGCATGAATTAGATTCTAATAGGTCAATTTAAAATGGAATTGAGCATCTTCCTTTTACTTTTTGATGAGTGATGGAAGTATTAATTAAACAGTTACAATATATATACTGGAGTTTTAGGATGCTAAACAAAATATTGTGTATAAACTCAATTGCAACATGATAATTAAAAATGTGCTAATAATGAGAAAAAATACTTTAATGACAAAATCCCAAAAGAGAAATCAAAGATGGGCTCTTCAAATAAAATGTTGGTTTGTAATAGTTTTAAAAAGAAAACTTCAATAGAAACAGAAGAAAAACAATGTGCGTCAAAAGCATTTGACTCATCATATGAGTAAAATAGGGGAAAAGAAGAAACCTTAAACAAAGGATAAAACCGAGAAGTACTTAACACCAATATGATTGTGACCAATTATAAATGATAGGATGAATGCTTGTGATATTTTTGTTTATGATAGCTGAGCCGCTAGTTTCAAAAGGAAATAAGTGGATTGAGAAATAACTGTAGTATTTAAAGGAACATCAGCTGTGTTACTGAATCAGAACTTTGACTGATCTATTTTGGCACATGCTTTCAAGTAAAAGTATATCCAAGCCAAAAGATGTGCACTGGATTAAACACAGTGGGAGTGGGAGTGCACTGGGGAGTGGCAGCAACAACAAGAGGATTAACCATTTTTTCCCTCCTGCATTAATCAACACAGAGAAAGGGTGATGATGTGGTGACTGTGTGGACAGGAGATCAGGATGAATCAGATGTGATCCTGTTGTCCAGGCTGCTACAAAGCCTTGAGATACTCCAGCATTTCTTGCAAATTCCAAAATATCTCTCAGCTTTGCCTGAAATAGGACAAAGTTGGGTTAAACTTATAAAACCTTGAACATTCACCAGAAGTTGCTATATCTCATGGACAGACAAGAATAGATTCAAGGTCTGCCCAAGTTTTCTGGTGAGTGTAGACTCACCCTCTCCCTGTGAGAAACAGACTTTTACAAAGATACCACAGCAAATGTGATAGTAGTACTTCCCTCTGGTGAGCCAGCAGCCAGCCTTCTTGCTTTGAAGCAGCAGATATGGTTGATTGATATCACCTGAACCGCTATGAGGCAACCCTGGCTACCTTTTCCAATTCAAAGTTGGGAGATATTTTGGGATGTTTGGACAGCTATGTGGTAAAGGTATATCATGTTGATTTCTTTTCTCTAAAGCAAGAGAGAGACACAAGAGATTGCCAGGTGCTACAATCAGAGAAGGATTTCTGAACTATCAGTCTGACTTGGCCACAGTAGTCCATGCTCTGGTTACATCCCATTTGGATTACTGTAACGCTCTCTACATGGGATTGCCTTTGAAGACGGCCCGGAAGCTCCAATTAGTACAATGGGAGGCAGCCAGATTAATAACTGGGGCGGCATACAGGGAGCGTACCACCCCCATGCTAAGCCAGCTCCACTGGCTGCCAATATGTTACCGAGTCTAATTCAAAGTGCTGGTCTTGACCTATAAAGCCCTAAACAGTTCTGGCCCAATTTACTTGTCCTCCTATGAGCCAGTAAGACCACTAAGATCATCTGGAGAGGCCCTGCTCTCGATCCCACCTGCCTCGCAGGCGTGGCTGGTGGGAACGAGAGACAGGGCCTTCTTGGTGGTGGCTCCCCGGTTGTGAAACACCCTCCCTGGAAGTATCCAACAGGCTCCAACCCTTCTGGGTTTCAGAAGGGCTGTAAAAACATGGTTGTGTGCCCAAACTTTTAATGAGTAAATGACAAAGTCGACATGGCCTGATTTAAGGATGAAGCATGAGGTTCTTGGATGAATTGAATTAATTATATATATGTTTGTAAGGTTTTTATAATGTACTAGCTGTACCCAGCCAAGTGTTGCTGTGGCATAGTCTGGTGTTGCTAGTCAATATGCATTGGGTTGTTTGTATGTTGTGACCCCCTCCCTCCCTCCTTTATATTTACATCAGTAGTAGTACTTGAAGTCTTTTCTCTTCCTCAAGTTTCATATCGAGTGATGATTGCTTGGAATCAGTGTTGCCTTTGGTTTGTGGTTAAGCTTGATGTCCGTTTTTGGGAAGTGTGATTTATCTTTTTACTTTGGTAGGATAGTCTGGGGTTTGGTTTTTTTTTAAGAGTTGAAGTGTTTTGGAAGTGGTGGTCGTTAGTATACATTATGTCCTAAAGCTTGTGGATATACAATGTTTTTGGTTGTTCCATTTTCAGTGTTGATGAATAGATTTTGTGGTTTTTCGACTCTGGAACATGCCACGTATAACTGTCCATGGGAGAAGCATTCAGTGTCAAGATCGATGACACATACTTGTAATGTTTGTCCTTGTGCTTTGTTGATTGTGATTGCAAAAGCTAATAGAATTGGGAATTGGAGTCTGCTGAATTGAAATGGCATATCTGTGGGAATCATTGGTATTTGTGGGATGAGGACGTTTTCTCCTTTAAATGGCCCTGTGGGGATTCTTTCCTCGATGACATTTTTCAGTAATGCTTTGACAGCCAGGTGTGTTCCATTGCATAATAGGCACACCTAATTTCAAGTTGAGTATGTGTGGTGGGAGTCCTGGCAAATCTAGTGAATTCAGGAATTTTGTTGGGTAATGAATTGCCTCTTCGGCTTCCACAACTGTGTCAATGGATTTGTATGTTACAGGTTCATTTGGTATGCTTGACAGAATGGTATGATTTAGCTCATACATATCTATGTTTTTTGGTGCCAAAATAGCCCATTCACTGAGCCAGTTTTTGTCTTTGTAGTTGTTTTGGATGTTTGGAAATACTTTTTGTAGGAGTTCTTGTTTAGATGTTACAATGTTGCAGAAGTTTTGAGGGAGTGTAATTCATCCTGTATTCTACTGGCAACTTGCCATTTCCTATGTCTAATAATTGATGGGTGAATATGTCTGCTGTTTGGTCTTTCTGGAGTTGGACTCGCATATTTGTGGTTAGTTGTAATGTTTTAACGTGTTGCCACAAAGTAGAGTATTTCAGGCATGCATTTATTTCATCTGCTGGTATTGAACGGGGAATTACTGGTAACGTTTCTCCTGCTAGGAGTATAATGGCGTTTCCAAATGGTCTTTTGTTGCCACGTAGGTCTTGTAGTGTGCGGTGCAGAGCTTCAAGGGATTTTTTGTGTGCCATAGTACATTCATCCCAAATGATAATTTTACATTTTTGTAGTACTTTGCCCATGCTGGATGTTCTAGAGATGTTGCAGATTGGAGTTTCAATGTATTGTATGTTCAATGGTAGTTTTAATGCAGAATGTGCTGTTCTTCCACCTGGTAGCAATGTTGCTGCTATTCCGGAGGATGCAAGAGCTAAAGCTATGTTATGTTGTGATTGTGTTGTTGCCAGAATCAGTCTTATTAGGAATGTTTTTCCCATTCCTCCTGGTACATCCAAAAAGAAGATTTCACCATTTTAATTTTGGACAGTATGGATTATTTGATTATAAACTCTTCTTTGCTCTTCTGTTAGCTTGGGAGTATTAGATTGTTCATATGAACACTGTTCTTCTGTATTGTAATTTAGTTCTTGTTTCATTTCAACTTCAAATGTTGGGGGGTGATGTTCGATTTGGCATTCCTAATTGTTCAAGAAGTTTGTGTGCTACTTATAAGCAAGCATCCTCAATCCTAATGAGGACTTCATTGTAGATTTGTTTGGTTTTTTTCCTCATCCATGTCAGCATTTTCCGTGTTTATGAGATGGAAAATATCTTCTACCATTTATGGTTTTTATTTTTCCCACAGCTGTGTTGGAGAAGAAGGAGAGCAGGAAGTCAAAATGATGACAAACAGTCCTCAAATTTGTTTGGGATGTGATGTGTGGCATGCGTAGTTTATGCATTCATCCCAGTGTTGATCATTCTCCAGCAAATTCAGAGCTTGACAGGCACCACGAAATGTGTTGTGTGTAATTCCATTGACAGTTTTCAATTGAAGGAACAATGTTGGTCCTCGCAAATTTACCAGTAACAAACGAAGGAAGGAGCATTCATCTTGCCTTGGATGCACGGTGTACAATCTTCCTATGGTGTTCTCTTTGAAAATGCCTGGTTGTCCTTCGACTGGTTCTCCTTGTTTGCGTCTTGCAAAACTTTTCCTGCTTGTATCCCACGTGTAATATGTTGGTATTTCGGAGTAAAGCAGTGTTCTTGGAAACGGGTCCTCCTGACATAATCTGAAGAATGATGTCAAAGTTGTTGGTGGATTTTGTGCTACCTGTTGCAGTGTTGCTTCAGTGAAATAGACTCATCCATTTTCTAAATGTACAGGTAGGTGTACCACAGATGGACTCCGTTCATGTATTGGGAACGATAGAATGTGCCACACAGCTTCATTGCTGCTTATGTATCTTCCTGCTTGATACTGTGAGATTTCATCAATATCTGTTGGTTCGGTTGGCTCTTTTGGTTGCATTATGAATACTGCCATGTCGCTTCCTTTGTTTATGTATTTGCAAATGTACTTGATGGATTTTATAGAGTTACAGTATTCTATGTTTATGTGCGTGTTGTATGTCTTGTATAGTAGGGGTGAATATGGGACAATCCACCAGTTATCTACTTGTATATCTTCTTTATGCATGTGTATGGTTGTTACGTGGCCGCCATGCTCTACAGATCTTCTCCTGTACAAAGGATATCCATCGTTGCCTATGATGGGGTTTGGTATGAGTGTGCGAGGATATCTTTTGGAACATTTTCTGTCTTTCATACATGGTGACTTTGTATTTAATATGCCACATGGTCCATGAATCATATTTTTGTTACAATAGCATGTAATTCCTTATCTACTTTGGCATCAGGTACCTCTGCACTTATCGCATTGTCTATTTCATTAGAATTGACTTTTTGGTAGAACCAAAGTAGAGTATGGGCATGTGGCAGTCCTCTCTTCTGCCATTCAACGGAATACATCCAGCAGCGTACTTTTCCGAACACTTCATGTTTCACCATGAAGGTCATCATGGATTTTAGCTTTTGTCTAAATACATGGGCAGTGATGTCATGCCTGTCAACTGATGTTTGGCCGGGAAGTAGAAGTTGTTGTATAATGTTCCAGGATGGGTTACATGTAAATGTGATGAATAAATCAGGGCGTCCATAATGTCAAACATAAGTTATTGTGTCTTGAGCATATGAATGCATATGCTGTGGACGCCCTGTATATGATGATGGTAAAATTGTGAGTTTGCCAATCTGTCTTGTGTTCCTGTCGTGTTTTTCTGTGTGTCTTAAATGGATGTATTCTTCTGACCTGAGTTTTGTTTGATTGAAGCGAATGTATTATAAACGTTCTGTTTCAATTTTAGCATACATGTCAACAATGTATTGGTGGAAACGTTGTCGACATTATAAGATGTGGTTCGTTTCGTTTTGTCTTATCATTATTCGGTAGGCGTAATAGTCAATCGCACTACATTTCATGTCTGTGTCTTGGCCAGTGGCGGGATCAATCATTTTGATGTTAATGTGTTATCCATCCGCACCATCCTAGAAAATGATTGGGTACTGTAGAGCGTCATAGCACCAATGTGTTTCCGAGACTGTCGTCAATTCATTGTTTCTTTGATGAAGAACAATATCTCTTTGTGTAAATTGATCACCTACTATTACAATGGCAACTTCATCTACAGTTGGTGCGTTGTACCTGCGCTGATGTTGTCCTGTTGTCCTGTAGGCGTTTTCTCAGGATGGATAATAGGCTTGTGTGTGTCTGATGGCATCATGTCAAGTGCTGACAGGAACAATCACACTAAATGGTTTTTTTCCAGAAGTAAATGTTGCAGTTTTTGTACAAAGTTCGTTTAGTCACTTGTTGTTCCTCATCTCCAATGAAATACAGTTGTAGGAATTTGTGTTGACCGTCATTGTAGGATAAGAGGGATCCGGTGTTGTGATAGATCTGTCCTTGGATTTTGAAAGTTGGCATGAATGGTGCGGTGCGGTGATGATGTTTGCCCTGAATGATGTCATTTGGAAGCATGAGTTGTATCTTCTTATGTTTGTCAGGAAATGCTTGGATTCCCCAGTGTCCCCAGCAAGTAGACTGCGTAATGGTTCTGCTGGTTGTTCTAGTCGTGGTAGTTTAACTTTTCCAGTGGCACAGCACATGCCTTTTGTTTCTAGGTATGCATGTACCGTGGGTGTAGTGGTCAAGTGATGTACGGATTGCATTGGTGTGTGGATAGTGAGTTTTGTCTTGTGTGGTGTTGTGTTGTGTCTAGTTGTACTGGTAACATAGGGTGTTTGTGTTTAGCAAGGTAGATGAAGTTTGTGGTGTGGTTGGCTGGGTCTCTGTAAGGTGTGGTCAGAAGGTGTAGTAAATGGTTGAGGGGTTGGACTGCATGGTGATTTGTGGTATTTGCATACTGTTAGTTTTTGTTGTTGTATTATTAGTATAGGTATTATCTTCGTATTGCTCATTATGATTGTTGGTTGGCGGCGTGTGGTGCCATTTTATGGTCGGCACACCATGTTTGTCCCTGCCATTCAGCCGACCGCCTTCCCAGTCCTTTCCCCCGTCATCGTTGTGAGGCCTCATTTCTCTTCCTGTTTGTTCCCTCCCTCCTCCCGAGGATGTGGGGGCCCGGCCTTGGCAGCGCACCTCACTTCTGAAGGCTCCCCAACCTGTCCCCTCCCCCTTCTTGAGGATTCCGAGTGCCTAATTGTTTAATGCACCTTTCTGTTTAGGGCTTTCTCCTCCGAAGTAGCAGCTGCAGCGGCCTTGGTCTGCCTCTGGTGTGTGCTTGTTTCCCAGTGGCCGCGGAAGGGCGGTGCAATGTGTGGAGGATGGAGGGGTTTGTGAGGTTGTATGTTGGCAGCGGGTGGCACCATGTTGTGGTTGGGGCGCCATGTTTGTTCCCGCCATTCAGCCCCCCTGTCCTCTCGTTGCTTTCCCGCCATCATCATTGTGAGGCGTCTTTGGTCTTCCAGGTAGTTCCCTCCCTCCTCCTGGCCTTAGTAGCGCACGCCGCTCCTAAAGGCTCCGCCGTCCGTCTTGTCCCCCTTCCCGAGGATCCCGTCTACCTGACTGTGAAGCGCACCTTTCTGTTGACATGTGTGGTGGCCTCGTCAGAGGGGGAAACAGCTTGCCAAATGGTCTAGTGGAGAAAAGGGGTAAAGAAATGGTGAGCCGCGGTGGCCGTTTTTTCCTCTGGCGGGATGGTTTGGGGATGTTGAGGTTGATGGCGGTGGAGGGGATTGTGAGGTTGTATGTTGGCAGTGGGTGGTGCCATTTTGTGGTTGGGGCGCCAAGTTTGTCCTCGCCATTCAGCCCCCCCATCCTCCCACTCCTTTCCTGCCGTCATTCCCTCCCTCCTCCCAAGGATGTGAGGGCCCGGCCTTAATAACAGACCTCCCTCCTGAAGGCTCCACAGCCCAGCCCATCCCCCTTCCCGAGGATCTCGTGTGCCTGACTGTGAAGCGGACCTTTCTGTTGACGTGTGTGGTAGCGTCCTCAGAGGGGGAAACGGCTTGCCAAATGGTGTTGTGGAGAAAAGGGGTGTAGAAATGGTGAGCAGTGGCGGTGGTTTTTTTCCTCTGGCGGAGTGGATTGGGGATGTTGAGGTTGATGGCAGCAGCGGCGGGGATCCGCGAGCATCCGTTGAGGGTGGGTGGTGGTGTGTGTGGTGAGCGCGGGCCAGTTCCTGTTGGGCGCAAGCGCTGTTCGTTGGGTTTGGAGATGTTGAGGTCAATGGCAGCGGCAGCAGGTCTCGGCAAGTGTCCGTTGAGGGTGGAGGTGGTGTGTGTGCTGAGTGCACGCTGATTCATGTCTGGCACAGGTGCTGTTCATATTTCCCAGGTTTTGGGCTTTTTGGGGTCCCGGTTCAGTTGGAGAGGTTTAGTTTTGTGGTAGGAACCTAGCTGCAAGGCCGTTGGGTTCTGTTGGCAAGTTTCGTGGTTCTGGGGCGTTTAGTTTTGTTGTTTACTTCTGGGGCCCCAGTCCATTATCTTTTTTTATACATAGATTTTAACAATGTTATTAACAGATCGATATTTATTGTTTTGCTTTTATGATTGTATTCTTTGGGCATTAAATTTTGCCAATTTCTGTAAGCCGCCCTGAGTCCCCTCGGGTGAGAAGGGCAGGGTATAAATGTTGTAAATAAATAAATAACTGTACAGACTTCAACTTCCCGTCTCACCTGGACTTTCCTAACAAGAGTGCAATTTGATGGGAGGTAAGAAAGATATGTTGGATGGGAGCTTTGGGTAGGTGGGTCTTAAAGGTATAGAACTCATACTCTGTCACACAGAGTTCTAAATATCTCAGCAAACTATAAAACCAAGGTTCTTGAAGAATGGAGCCACAGCAGTAAAAACTAGTAGAAAACTGGTATAATAGTACATAATAAATCGAGGTCATTTTTACTTTGTTTAACACAAATGTTCATTTAGATCAGAAATGGCATTTCTGTCAAGGGCAAGGGTAAACGCAATAGTCATTCTGAATAGCCCTATATTTTCTGTCACATAGTTTATTAAAACAAGACTTGGAGGTCTTGTTATCTCAATCAACGTCATTGTCTCTGTAGAATTATGGTCTGATTTCTGAAGGTGATTTTTAACCCACCCTTACATAATAGTGTGATACTACAATTTGTCTTTATGTCAAGCTTGATGGACTGGAGAAGGCGTAGCTTATGCACATTTGCTCACAATCCTACCTGAAGATATAGCCAGGCTCCTATTACAAAGAATGCAGCTGTATAAATACACCATGCCATCTGTATATGGCAGGGGAATTGAGCTGGTAGAAGCCCAAGACCTGTGTCAGTGTTCCCACAGAAGGACTGTTTATGAACAGATGTTATGTGGTGTTTTTCACAGAAAATGGACTCTGGAGAGAGAAAATGTCTATCAATTACTGAGGTATTATGTAGAACAGCAATTTTTAACCTTGAGAATGATACTTTAAAGTTCTCTGCTTTTAAAAAAACCACTCAAAGACTGTGACCACCTCCTTTGTGTGAAGGTAAGATAGAGATCTGTATATTATGTTAAACTTTTAAAATATTTTTTCTTGTCAACACAGAAAGTATTTTGTTTGAGAGGAGAAATGAACACTGTGCTCCACAATCCATTAACATTTCCAAACCTTAAAGGGTTGAATATGTACAGAGCTGTTCTCAAGAATAGATTGAAGAAAAACTCTATATTTAAAATTTAGACATCGGGATGAATTAAAGGCCAAGTGCCCAGGATAGAGAAACTGCAGGAATAGCATAATCAAAACTAGATTGCCAAAACAATTACAGAGGTAAGGGCGGGGGGGGGGCAAACTAGATTTAGCTCTACTGAACAATCTGGACATTATTCCACCACCACAACTGGATGTAGCTGCCCTGTCCCTGTCCAGAATATTGCCAGTCCAAACCAGTTCCATATTAAGTGCCTATCTAGATGGATCCGCTATCCCTCCCTATGGAAGGGAGTTCCAATCTTCCAGAATATCACATCTAATTGCTATGAGGTATGACCAGGTTTGAAAGAGGCATTTTGGTCTTGCAATACCATATTCCATAACATTATATTTATGGAATATGGTATCATCAGGATCTGTGCACAGAGACAGTATTGTCTCTCTTGATGTGAGTTTGTTCTTTTACTTTTAGGCTTTCCTAAACTCCTTACATACCTTCCAAGGTTTCATTGCTTACTAGGCTTGGGCACAAATTCATAGTGGTCGGTTCCCTTCAGCCAATCCAGCTTGTTCGGCTTGGTCGGATAGCTGTAACAATAAGGGCTCATCCATCATGATTTTTTGTCCTCTATGGGACCATGTAGCAGCCGATCATGGCTCCTCTTCCCCTATTTGGCACCACAGGCTTTTCCTGTGAGCCCTGCCTTTTGGGCCAATAAGAATAGAAGAAAGCCATGCCGTGTCTTATGCAAGCTGCATCTAAGGAAAGGGCACCAGGAAGGATGCTTCCTTAACCCTTTTCTTCAAACCTAGACGCCATTGAAAGGAAGATAGGAATGGGTCCCATTCTTCAAATCCAGATTCCCTTGAAAGGAAGATAGGAAAGAGTCCCAGGAAGGACTGTCACATCTTTCTTTAATTCTGTTCTTCAAACCCAGACTTCCTTGAATGGAAGATAGAAAAGGGTCCCTGGGGGCTGCTTCCTTAACCCTGTTGCTCAAACCCAGGCTCCCTTGAAAAGAAGAAATGAAAGGATACCAGGAACGGAAAGGGGAGCCTCATAAGTTCCTCATTCCTGCAAATGTATCGAATCTTCCAGCTGCAGATAGGAAAGGACTATTCGACAACCTGCCCATTTTGGGGAGGTGCGCAAAAACATATCTGTGGCTCTCCTGGAATTCGGTCAGCAGAAATGGATTGAGGTTCAGTCGAAATGTGCAAGCCTATTGCTTACTACAGTCGCTTTGTGTGTTCGTCCATTCATTAATAATTTTTGTCAATTTGTAGCCTGACCGCTCCTTTTTGACCACACTCTGACATGGCTTGGGCATGTCCTTGGTTTCACCTGGACAATGTTCAAGAATATGTTCACTAAACAATAATAACAAACATTGCTTCATGGAGTCTACAGGGTTCATTCCAGAGCTCATTTTTGTCACAAACCATTGTGAAGTTCCATTAACAGATGCTGCCTTGCTGGATTGCTGGACGAAAATAGTATTTGCAAGCTCTTATTATTTATTCAATTTCTTTCTTGCTAACAGCAGTTGTGTGCACAAATGTTCTTCTTTTTATCAGCTAAATGTGAATGTTTTATTTATATGCATTGAAGAGAGGAAACAATAACTGCATTAATGTTTACCTAATAAGTTGCAAAAAGTGCAGTAACATAATAGTAGAGTTCATAAGTATCCTAGCTTGTAAATTTTGGTGTCAACATTGGAATGGCAGAGAGAGCTTATGTAGACATTGCACGTATACAAGTGCAGTTTAGATCTACATCTATAAAAATAACATCTGTTTAAGCATATATTACATTTAAAAATAACTGTACAGTGATCAGCTGGTTAAGTACAGTTAACCAGATGTCGTTTTAAAGTGCCAGATGGAACAATGAAACTAAGATTGAAAATAAAAAAATACTGTGAAAGGTCAAATCAATTAAGCAACCTGTTTTGTTGGCATGTAACAGTTAAAAGTAAGTTTAAACTACTTAAGGAGTGAACAGGATGAAGATGAAGCAGTTAATTTTAACTTGTTATTTAGCAATGATCACGATAAAATGTTTGCTGTCTATAACATTTAGGGCTGCATAGTAAGCCTTCTCCATTTTACTAGCAAAGTTAAATATAATTAAAACACACATTTTTATTTTATTTTCAATATGTGTGTAAATAACTGGCAATTGAATGTGAACTAATTGGGTATATATTACAAACATTATTCTTGTTTTATTTCATAGGCTGATCAGGGGATCAATTGTGTGTAATATCTAAGCAAATTTGCATCCCATATATTAGAGTGTGAACAAAAATACAGACAACAGATGTCTTACTGTGCTAAGATGGTGCGGTTTCTTTTTCAATAGCAACCCTAAGAGGCTATCTAAAAAAAATTCCATATTAAAACCACAAATATAGAGCCTGATAACCCATCCCTGCCTACCTCAGATTGCTGAAATCGAGGCTCTCCTCAAGCATTATCCAGTGCATCATTTATGCAATGTGAAAAAAGAATGTTAATTTCTCTTTCATGATCCTAAAGTAATAGGTGGTGTTATTCTAGCAGAAACTCACCTACTAAACCATTCTTGGATTGGTACATATTCCATGAGAAATGCTTATGTGTGAACTAGACCTACCAGCCAGATTACAATGATGTAACTCATTTTACATAGGATTGTCTTTAATAACTATCAAGAAAGTGCAGTTAGTTCAGAATATGACTATCACATTCTCCACTGGGACCATACAGATGAGCATGTTATACCATTGTCTCAACAAGCCATCAACTTTATACAGGTCAGTTTTCAAAATACGACTTTAAACTGTGACACAGTGACTTCAGAAAGGTACATGGAGGATCAACTGTTACTACTTGTGAATTTCTGAACTTTGAGATTGTTTGAAGAAGGCTTTCGGTGACATCCTTTTTTTTGCATTGTTCACTAGGGAGTCTTTCTGATTCTGGGTTGCAGTGAGTTTTCCGGGCTGTATGGCCAATGTTTCAGAAGTATTCTCTCCTGATGCTTTGCCCACATCTATGGCAGACATCCTCAGAGACAGTGAGGTTTGTTGGAAATGAGGCAAGTGGGGTTTGTATATCTGTGGAATGTCCAGGGTGATTTGTTTGAGGTGATTTTGGCAGTTCCTTCCTTGGAAAGACAGTCTACAGCATTTGATAGTTAATTGCTGGTCTCCCATTCAAGTACTAACCAAAGCTGACACAGCTTGGCTTCCAAAATCAGATGGGACCCATTGCATTTAGGGTATTAGGCCCATGAGGAAACATCTAATGAAGTTATTTGTCCTTGCATGTGAGTATCCCTACTTGGGAAAGTAGGATCTAGACTTTATCATGCATATAATCCATCTCTTGAAATCAATGGACTCAAGATGTCAAAATTAAGCAGGGCTTTGTCTAACTCTAACTAAATGTGTCTTTTTGTCCTAATCAGAAAGACTTAGTATTGTTATTTATTTACCCCATCAATTTATGAAATATTTTTGGACTGTCACATCTTTTTATGCATTTGTGTGAACATCATCTGGCATACTAGGAGAACTCACATGGCCCATATTTACTGCATGCCAGAGAGCCATGTAAACAAAAGGATAGCAGCTGGAGTGAGCTTTTTTGAGTTCATCTTGGAAGGTTACCAAGTGACCTGGAGGTCTGTGGCCATAAATGGAAGAATAATCAGACAGGAGGTGCAGCTTGGCAATTGGCTAAGATTATTTTAGTCTCAATTAGATGATGGGAAGAAGCCTTTAAATAACAATCTTTTCCCTAGTGTCAGAAAACTGTGATGAAGAAAATCCTGAAAGGGTGAGAATCTTCATAGTTTGGGACTTATTTTGCACAAAATGTTCAGATGATGGGGGTTCATTTTGGAGGGGGGGTGCATAGAAAGGTGCAAACAAAGCCACATGTGAATTTTATACTGATGCAAATAATTTGGGGTTTTTTTAAGACTTCCAACATTCAGTTTGAAAACATTTTTGCAGGAGGGTAAAATTGCTACAGTTCATTCATTTTTCCTTCAGGGTTGTTTGTTGCTTTCTTCAAGAATTATTTCCAATATTTTAGTTTTTAAAAGTATGGGAAAATAATTAGGCCTTCTCTTCTGATAGTACGGAACAGATACATTTAGCCAATAGAAACCACAGGTTTTGTGGTATCTTTTCTCTTAAAATCCAGGGTAAACACAAAAGTGGGAGCTCTTTAGAAAGAACAAGAATTGCACATTGTTCTGCCTTCAAAGTCTTTTATATTTAAAATATATACTTTAATATAAGAGAAAACATTGAAAAAATCAGTTATCTCAAAGTAAAAACCATGAGGTTGATTCACTGGCTTCTGTTTGCCTACAACATAGCAAGGACACCAAACCTCATAGACATCTTTGAAGTTGGAGGCAATGGGATGGACACTGCCCTTACTACAAAACATGACACATAATGCTATATGTAATAATCCAGATATAACACCCATCTACAGAATTCTCTTTTCTTTCAATATCGCTTTCTTCTGGCTGTAATACAATGGTAGATCGAAGGGATGGTTCCTTCCTTTTTAATACTTTATGTGTGCATATTAGGAAGAGCTCCAATAGTGTTCGTTTTCTAGTCTTCAATCTGGACGTGTGGATTTACTTTCCTTGTGCTACATCCATCTATATCTTCTCTCTTTCCCCTCACTACACTACTGAACCATAACATGTAAATGGAATTTTGAAAATAGTGAATAGCGTTAATCATATTTTAAGTAATTTTGATTCATAATGCTTAGTACCAGCCTCCTAATACTGATTATGGCAGATTTTCCCCTTTCTCTTCCCCACTCCTTTATCCCTCTGCATTAACCCCAAACTAGCCCTCCAGCACTTTTGTGAGTCTGTTTGATAGGGCTGCAAAATTTTCCAAAGCATCATTGTTTCACATGAGAATGACTAATTTTACAATTTTTATCCTTGCTACTACAATCGGTGCAATTTTGAAGACTATTCACAGTTCTAGACTTATTCTGTGATGCAACAATATTTTGCACAGAAAAAAGCATTCCACAGTTGCTGCACTGAAAAGGCTGTTTTATGTAGAAGAAACTGGTGTGCATGTGTGTGTGTGTGTACATGTCATTTTCTGCCCGTTAAAAATGCACATGCTTTCACACAGAACTAGTCTCAAAACTTTTCCTATATTTTTGACCTTTAAATAGTACTTTTGAATATTCTTTCCACTCATACATAGTATTTGGTGGGCTAAGGTGAGAAAGGTTAATTATCCTACCATCATTGGAATGCTACTGTTGTCATTTCATTTACGAAGGCAATGGGAGCTGATTGTTTCTATCCCAGTGGGGCCTTTGGTTTTAATACGAAATTCAAAGAAGTCAAACTCTATCCCCCTGACAACTCCTTTTATAGCTCCTTTAAAATTCAGACTAAAATCCAAAGTGGATTAACTGTACCACTGATACGAGAACGCCAAAGCACTTCTGAATAAAGTCTGGAGCGAATTTAAGTATTTGCAATCCACATATTTAAAAGTGTGATTGTTTGAAAGTTCATTTTTAAAGGGTAAAACACAAGCCTTCTCAATTTTGGATAATGGATATATTTAGTAAGTTAAACCTTAAAATATATTGTTTATACAAGAGTTCTTCAGTTCTAGTGCCTCAGTCAAAGTAAGACAATACTGTATTTGCTTCATTTTATTTTATTTGGCTGTTTCATTATCTTTCAATCTACAAACAGTCAGTGAGGTTTATACTTGTGGGTTTCTTTCTTCTTACAAGCAGCCTGTGTAGGTGCAATCTGTGCGGCTGTTTATATTATGAATATTTTGCACAAGTTTATATCAATCCCTCTACTCCATTTCTTATATGATAATATGTGGCATTATACTGTGTGTGTGTCTATCTGTGACAATGTCTGGATATGTGTGGTTTATTAGTAAGGCTGTCATTTTTAATCCACTTCTTTCAATCATTTCACCTCCAACATGAAACGTTTGAGTCTTACATACTTGTAGAGGCTGTTCACAGTGAAATACTATCCGCGTTTTCAAAATCTAAAACAGAACAGTGTCATGAGAATAGAACAAAAGAAATTAAAACACTAGATATGCCACAGTTGTCTTATGCAGCAGTTAGAAATTTAATTATTTTATCTCATAGAGTAATGTGCCCTTCAGAAATAATTTTGGACTAGATGTTTCAAACCAATGATCTGTAGTTAATTATCTTTAATAACTGTTGCACATTATGGTTAGATCTATGTTTTTGCTAAACCAATTAATAATATCTTCATTAGTATAAAGACAAGGTAGCTGGATTCTTTCATTTTTCACATTGAAAGAGTAGATATTTTAAACACTGTAATTTACTTTAGCCATACATTCCCGATGATATGACTAATTAATGAGACTTCAAAGACATATAACTTCCAAAAGCTACTTATTTTCAAGTCATTGTTGAACATTTAATGACATTATGTTGAGGCCTTCCCGAAACCCTAACTGCCTGAGTGTTGAATATGCTAAACCTTTTTAAATCGGCAAGCCAAATGAAGCTCTGAGTAATGCTTAATGGCAAATGGAACCAATATTTCTTCTTAAGAAACCTGTGGAATACAGAAGTAACTAGGAAAAGTTGATCACATGTCTTTGCTCATGAGTTATGACTGTCTGTAGGGCTAAGTCATTCATTTTTATAGAAGCAATATTGGGTTGCGTAAAATAAAAAAAGCTTCAAAGCTTTTAATTCCAAAAGTCTGAAGTTCAGATATGTTCAGAACTGTCAATTATTCAAACATCCTACTACAAAATGAAAACCTATTAATGCAAACAATCCAATCCTTTGCCTACACACGTCTATGCTCCATTGATTGAGATTCAGTTGGTTAAAGTTACAATCCTATGCCCACACTCCTAGACAACAGTCTCATTCATTTTAGTGGCACTGTAATTTAATTCTTATGTCTCTATTCAGTTCCCAGTGACTTCAATGATTCTTACTCTTAGAAGGAGTAGGCATTCCTAAAAACTAGCTTAAGAGGGCAGTATTTTAGGAGGGCACTTTTCAAAAATTGATGTACATAGGAATCATGCTGAATAGAACAACTACATAGATAATTTATGACCTCATCAGATGAGCTGATTTGCCCAATCGCGTGCCACTTGTTCTCCCCTTTCAGCACGAAACCCATTACATGATGCACATGTATTTCCAGCCGGGCTCAGTGCCAAAAGAAGAGAGCAAGTTTGGTATGCTTCCACCACAGCAACACGGGAGGCTTCCCGTTTTACCTTAGGAGCAATAGGGAGAAGATGGGAAGCAACACTTTCCCCGTGGGATGGGGGTCAAAGTAAGGCAGACAATGCGGGGCATGGAGCAATGAGTTCTCCAGACCGCTCATCGGGACGCCATGGATCCGTCATGATACATGGCAACTCCATGGGTCTGGTTTGAGGGCTCCAAACTGAAATTGCTTTCTCCTCTGCTGGCTTCACACCACCTTAAGTGATCAGTGAAGATGTGACCCAAGTTGCTGGTGTTTCTTCACATACAATCCAAAATCAGACATCATGGGTATCAACATCACTATCTCTTGACATTAGCTGCTGTCATTTGTAGCAGTTAAGAAATCAATAATATGATCACATGAATGAATATATCTGGATGTTATGCTAAGAAGAAGGATAAGTTGGCATGGCATGATCTGCAGAGGATATGATGTAATCTCCAAGATATCTTTCACAGCTTGCTTTCTCTGCTCTGATTGTGGAAGAATGGGCTGTTTATTTATTTATTTGAAAATAGGTAATATGTTATGAACTATGGCAAATGCCCACATTTTATTTAAAATAAAGTTCCTAGAAATGTGGCCATTTACATCATGTTTAAGATAGTTCATAGGGTGCAAAATAATCCCAATCTGATTTCCAAATTGTTACCATTACTAACATGGACAATGTGCTCTTTCTGCAATGGAACTTTTGAAAGGTGGCCTCTCTAGCAAAGGAAATTAATATGGAAAGGAAAGAGAGAAACCAAAATTATTTCTTTCCCTCTTTTATTTGCCAGAATAGCTCCAGTCATGAGCAGTACCTGTCATGGTAGGCATTAGGATCCAGTGGGATGTACAAGCATTAAACACAAGCAGAATCTCCGGTTCTTTGTTGGAAGAACAGCTTTCCCCTACACATATTTGTTCAGTCCAATAGTGGTTTAAATCCATTGTCACCCTAACAGATGAATAGAAATGAAGTGTTTCCAGTCCTCCCTACATTAAGGAGACATCAATGAATTCTTGTCCTCTTGAATAGGCTTCCAGAGTAGATAGGGCAAACTACTGGGTGACACCATTCCCATTCCCTTTCTTCTGTCAACTGTTTTTTCATTAGCAATATAATCACTGTGGATCCTGTCTGTTATACTATTGATACTTCCTCACCACTACATACATTGAAGCAATGGGTATAGTATCTAACATATATCTGTTATGAACAATTGTTTACTATTTTGTACCATCACCCCTCCATATTCACTAATTCTGCATCCATAGATTTAACTGTCTACAGCTTGGGAAAAAAATCATTCCAAAAAGGAATGCTTGATTTTGCAATTTTATATAAGGGACATAATTTTACTAAACCATTGTATTCAAGGGGACTTGAACATCCACAGATTTTGGTATTAACAAAGGGTCCTGAACCCAAGCCCCAGTGGATACTAAAAGCCAACAACAACAACAACAACAATATAAAGCTTTATTTATATCCCACCCCCTCTCCCCAAAGGGACTTGGGGTGGCTTACAACAAGAGGAAACAATATACATAATGTCAGTCATACTTATAATCCAAAAAGGTTAAATCAAAACAAACAAATCATATAAATATAAAACTTTACAACAATTATGACATATAGTACTGGGGGGAGGTGGAGAAGCCTACTGTATATGTGTGTGTGTGTTGCAAAACTAAAAGTATAAACCTACAAATATTCCTCCTGAAGATTTCTATCAAATCAAAGAGTGTATTTTATTTTAAATAAAAATAAAACAAGAACACCACTTGTTTAGGACTCTGTGGGAACCTGAAATCTATAGTGGCTTTCTTGAAAATTACCAATTCAATCCAAGTTGCAGTGACTCAGCAGGAAGACTACTGGGAAAAATCATTTTCTAATAGGAAATACATCTTGAAGACTTATCAGCTTGGATAAGATTGGGAAACTGTGACATTTTTCTCAAATGCCAGCAATTTGGAATTTTTTTATTTTATTGCTGTTCCACTGTATTTTGTGCCAAAGTATATTGAGGCTGTTTTTATGAAAGCTCCTTGGAGATTTAGAAATGTATTAGGGTCTCTGGTTTATTAAACACATTTTATAGTATTGGACTTGTGCAGAAAAAACAGAAACAACATGAATAATTTCTTTCTGGCCCTCGTTACTTTCCCCTTGTGATGTAATTTTGGCATCAAATGTTTGTGTAATCATTTGTTTCTTTTTTAAGCTTTAAATCTGTCCTATCCCTAGAAGTCAAGGGTGGATAATAATAACAAAAGGCAGCAAGTAACCAACTTGTATACAAAGAGGTCTCCCTGTTTGTTTCTGGACTGAGTAAAAAGTGAACATCTCACACTGCTTCAACCATGAGTTTCTTCAGCTCTTCGATGAAAGTTTATGCCCCAGCAATCTTTTGAAGTCTTTGTTCAAAGCATGTTGTAATTATCAATTGTGCAATTTTACCAAATGCACATATAATTGCATAAATTTTCTTGCAAAACTTGTATTGTTCTGCCAAGATTTAAAATGTAGGTGTGGGTGAATGTATGTTCAAAAGTGTATATTGGAAAAATAGGAGAAAGGAAGATAGGGAAGCCTTGTTTTATTCTTTTAAATGAGATTTATTCAACTAACTGGTTTTGTCACTATCCTGGTACTTTAATATTACTAAAATGTGTGGGTAGAACTAAACCATTATGAGGATCAAGGCGCCACCATTATTCCACATGTCCTTCCTTTCTTCCTCACAATATTTGTTTTGTTTTGTTTTTTTATCTCCCAAACTTGACTCTCAGCCATGGAAGCAGACCATTGCATAGCATCCTATCAAGATATGTGTATAACTTGTACATTCTGAGAAAGAAGGAGCAAAGTAATATGGAATGGATGCAATGTGCCCAAGAATACCCTCAAATAATGAGTTCAATACTCTGTCTTAGTTACTATACTGACCTAAGTAATTGTGCCATTCATATTTTAGATTATGTATTTTCACTATGTAAATCCTATGCAGCAAACAAACTCTCTCCCAACCCTCTCTTTGGGAGAGGGTTGAAAACAAACCTTCTCCCAAAATCAAAACAAATATTTCATAGTCGTGTATCCCCAGATTAGGAATGAAAATAATATTTTAAAATATTTTAAAATATTTGAATAAGGCATTTTGCTAAATGATCAGAAATTCTGAGAAGAAAAAACCTGAAATGATGAGAATCTTTGTAGTTTGGAATTTAAACTGCAGAAAATGTTCACAAATGTTTGTGCAAAAAAATAACATTTTCCGTACTAGTTCCTGTACACACAAAAATTCTGTTTTCTGTGCAAAAAAAGGTGAATTTTGCACAGAAACTTTCCATGGCTACAAAACTATGTCTTCGGTGTGTTTTACATATAGGAAATGCTGTTTTCTTAGTAAAAAAATACTTTACTCGTGCAGATGTACAGGCAGTCCCTGAGTTGCAAACATCCAACTTATATATGACACATAGTTAAGAAAAGGGGTGACACAACAGAAAGTGAGAGAAATCTACCCCTCAGAAGGGAAATTCACTCCTGAAAGAGTAATCATGGGGAAAAGGTGTCTCCATTGAAATTTTATCACCAAATCCTTGTTTCCACAAGTCAACTTTTCAATATTCAAATATCACAGGGACAGAAAGTGAGGTGAAATCTTCTGAACAGGGAGGGGCACAGAAGCAAAACAAACACCACAAGAATGTTCACTCTTCCCTATGCTATCCAAAGATATATACTGTAGCTGGGGTAAAACTTAAAAAATAGACCTGTTCCAACTTACATACAAATTCAACTTAAGAACAAACTTACACAACCTATCTTGTTTGTAACTTGGGGGCTTGATGTACAGAAGAAGTCCCAAAGCTTTGTTTCCCTACCACAGATGCTTAAGGGCCTGGATGATAGACATTATAGTCCAATGACATGTGGGGCACAAGAATGGGAAGGGCTGGATTGGAACACAATCCCAGAATACCACTGAATGTTGTTGTGATCTTTGAGACATATCTTAAGTGTCATAAAAATATATGAAGCAGAGACATTTTTCAAAGAACTCACAAACTTTTAGCCCAAGTTGTAACTGTTTTGCTAGATTTAAGAGTTGTCCACAAGGCGGCAGTAAAACCCCTTGCATCCACAAGATATCTTTAACTAAAAGGCATTATTTCTCTTAAACATTAGAAAAGTGTATTTACATGCATTTCATCATGAAATGTTATCTCTAATGTTTCATGTTGCCTTACACATTGCAAGGTTAAGAAAATAGTTTTTCATCCTTCAGTGATTTCATATACATACCATATATGATAGCAGTATTAATAGAAATTGTTTGTTTATACTGTCAAAAATAATACTTTTAAACATTTTCCTGTATTTTTGTGAGCTATATGAATTCAGTGACTGGTTTATATCTCTTTTATATGCTGTTCTTTGTCCAATCTGTGTGTAAACATAAAATGTGGCTCAATTAACTTTTAAATTAATGGTATTTTCTCTACTTTAAGCAATCATTATTTGGATCTTCCCTTGCAAATGAAATCTATAATTGTTTCCATTGTTAGTTTTGAATTGTAAAACCTTGATGTTATCTGTAGTATCTGCATATGTTTAATATATGCTCATGTGTCAGCCACTCCAATCCTTAGGAATTTACTTATATGGGAAGGTATTCTTCTGTTGCATTTGTCTTCAAGAAGATTTATGGCAACTCTGTCCTAAGGTATTCTTAGAAGATTTATTTAGAGGTCATTTTCCATTGCTTTCCTCTGAAGCTGAGAGAGTGCAACTTGCAGTGAATTCCAAATATTCATGTACCAGTCATCTCCAACATTCAGACCACTACACTGGCTCTGCGGGAAGGTATAGAAGGATGCATTCCTATACAAACTTGGTTGGGAGTGAAACTTTCACACTTATCCTGTGTGAAACTTAGTCACTTACAGGATTGTAGTGCATAATACATATATAGAAAATTCATTTATCCATTTGGAGCCTGCTAAGATGGGGATCTAACTAGAAAAACCAAACAGGTAGGTAACATGAACCATAATGGTAGAAAAGTTCCAATATCATAGTGGCCCCTGCCAATAGGACAAACTGTCTAGGATAGAGTAAAACATTTAAAGTATGGACCCAGTTCACAAAATCTAAAGAGTGCAGATGGATAGCTAGGCAGATGGGCTGATCCTACCATGCCCCGCTCTCATGACCTGACAGTTCCAAGGGAATCTCAAAGCTAAGACCTATGGGAGGACAAATTGAAAAAAATATCCTGCAGAGATTACATTACCAATTACTCTCAGAGACAAAAAACATTTTAAAAATCTATCTCTTATGATAATGGGGGTGTGTGAGGCACTACATATTCCAAACAAAAGGTCCACTCACAACAGTTTCCTCAGTTGGAGCCAGGTGGACTGGGATGTGAGTGCCACCACAATGAATCTTCTCAATGAATCTTGAGGAGCCGGGCTGTGGCACAGGCTGTTGAGCAGCTGCAATAAATCACTCTGACCATGAGGTCATGAGTTCGAGGCCAGCCTGTGGCGGGGTGAGCACCTGTGAATTAAAAATAAAAAAATAGCCCCTGCTCGTTGCTGACCTAGCAACCCGAAAGATAGTTGCATCTATCAAGTAGGAAATAAGGTACCACTTATAAAAAAAAGTGGAGGCAAGTTTAACTAATTTACGACCTGGAATGAGGAAGTGCCATCAGAGTGGATGATGAAGCAGCTGCTCCCCCCTGTGGTCAGAATCGAACATCCCCTCAGGAGAAGTTAAATTGCCTCTGCATCTGTCTGTCTCGGTCTCTGTTTGATGTGTTAATGGGCATTGAATGTTTGCCCTATGTGTGTATAATGTGATCCGCCCTGAGTCCCCTTCGGGGTGAGAAGGGCGGAATATAAATACTGTAAATAAATAAATAAATAAATAAATAATAAATTCTACCTCTTCAAAAGGGAGGGTTGGCTGCTACTATGTCAAAACGTGTGTTTTGTACTTTGTTTCCCGTCTCATGGGGTTAAGAGAGTTTTGCCAGCCCCAGCAGGGAAAGAAGTATAGCTTTAGAAGTAGAGTACCTTCTATGTTAAAAGATATATTAATAGCAAAGTGGTTTTCAGACAAGAGATGCAATGTAGTTATTGCTGGACCTCTTTCCTTGGTGATCTGGAAACCTTTCTGTTGCAGTCACAACATCAAACAGATGATTTCATGGAGGCTATTGCAGAAATTTTGCATAGTGTGCAAGCTTGCCAAAACAACATGGCAAATAGCTATGGGATGAATTTCAAAGGCACAAAGACACAAAGGGTGGGTAAGAACATAGGAACAGCTTTATACTGAATTAGACTCCTGCCTGGATATATGTTTTCTGGGCGTCTCTCAACCAAGGACTAACCAGTCTCAACCAAGGTCTGCTTCTGTACTCAGATAAAATCTAGGCTGCAATTCTGTACAACCCAGAGTAACATAGTTGTTCCACATATGGGCCTATACTAGAGGAAGCTGTATACTACAGCACTGACATACCCATTCCACCTCTGAAGCACATGCCATACAACCCTTTTGTGCTTCATGGAGCATGGGAAGGGGCAGAGTGGAGTCTATGTCTCCACAGTGAGATATGAAATGCCAAGACCTTCCAGAGTCATCTGGAGGTGTCATTGCTGCTACAATAATTTTGTGTCTGCTTAAGCAGGCGTAGTGTAATGCTTCCCCAATCCTGACTTCTCTCCCTGAAACACAAAAGGTCTATTGGGAGGGGGGAAGGTTCGGAAGCTTTAGTGCAAAAAAAAGAAGTGAATACCAACTTCTGCAGCATCCAAATAAGTTATACACACATGTAAGGGAAACGTACCTTGTACAGTTCTAATTATATGGGGGAAGAGACTGGACGGTGCACCTATTTGTCCTTCCCCATGACCCCACAACCGAAACACTTGTAGGGAATTTCTAAAGGAAGGTGGATACTCTGTGCATGCAGGTTCTCTTGTGGCTCCTGATTGTTTAGGGTTGTAACTCAAGGGGAGCAGTAGTGAAAGCTTTCTTCTTTAGACATTCCTCTTCAACATGGGAACAATAAATGAAGATCCTGGAGTAGGGACAACACTCTGTCTTATTCAATAGTATATCTTTCACAGGGAGGATATTCCCTGTTAATTAGGCTTGGGCCCAAATCAGTTTGACCAAAAGTGATTTGTAATATTTGGTGGTCTGTTTTGTGCAATCCCCCAAAAAATAGAATGGGGAGGAGGAAACCAAAAAACTCAGCAAAACAAATCAAAATAGCCAGATTTATCGGCTATTGGATAGGGTGGAGTTATGTCTGCATTATACCTGAGGCAAGGGTCTGCCGCAGGGCTCCTGCAGAAGATCCTGCAGCATCTTTTCTCCCTCCCCAGCAGTGGAAAAGTTCTCTAGGCTCCTCCTCCAGAGAGGGCCCTGCTGGGAACTCGCTTTTCCAGGAGCACTTGAATGGGGAAGGCAATGAAAAGTCTCTGAGTTCCTTTCAGGGCATGATGGGAGTTTTTCTCTGTGTGTGTTTCTCAGCTCATAAAAGGCCTGGTTGTGTCCATGCTCTGTTTGACTGAAAATGGACTCAACCACTGACTACAATTCCCAGAACCCCCTCTTGCGGTTTGTCTTATTAAAAAAAATGTGATGGTAAAAACTTAAAATAATTCTTAAAAAATCAGTAGATTGGTGAATTGCTCTGAAACTTGGCAAGCCTGTAGTTGTAAATGGGGTCTAAATGTGAGGTAGTTTTCATGCATATAGGCCTTAAAATGGCTGAGGATTGAGCCTTTAAAGTTTCCCATTGTAGCCAATGGGCCGAATCTTTGCCGAATGAAAATGGCAACACTCCTCCTGATTTGAATAACTTCCCAGGAAACAGAATGAGAGGTTAGCCAGAAATGGACCTTGAAAGAGCATGTCTTTGGGCCAAGTTGCACACCTCTACTGTTAATTCATATGTGTTATCAGGGCCAGCCCTAGGTATTTTTCAAGTGTAGGTGAACAGAATTTTGGCGCCCCCCCCAAACCAATCACTGAAAAATAAAAGCGTTGGATAAGCGAAAATGTTGGATAATAAGGAGGGATTAAGGAAAAACCTATTAAACATCAAATTACATTATGTTTTTACAAATAAAGTGAAGTGAAGTGAAGTGGCCACCAAAAGGGAATCTGGCCCCTGGTATTAAAAAAAAACTTTAAAATCAGGACAGTAAATAAAGAACACCACTCAGAAAACAGAGGAATTCCAAACAGGAAACAATCAGGGCCAGCTAACACCTCCCAACAATGGATTCCCCCAGACAGGAAGCAGACAGGCTTTGAAGTTGCAAAGCCATTCAATACTAATCAAGGTGGCCACTTACAACATTCACACTTGCCTCAAGGACTGACATTCCACATATATATATAAACCCCACTTGCCTAGTTTCCAAGAGACCTCGCTGGAAGTGGTGGCATGCGCGCTCTCCAGCCGCTTCACCCGGCGGCAGGCTGCCTTGCCGGAAGCGGTGGTGTGCATGCTCACCAGCTGCATCACCCGGTGGGAGGCTGCCTTGCCAGAAGCAGTTACGTGCTCGTTCGCCAGCTGCTTCACCTGGTGGGAGGCTGCCTCTCGCTGGGTGAAGCAGCTAGAGAGCATGCACGCTGCTGCTTCCAGTGAGGCTGCCACTAGGTGAAGCAGCTGGAAAGTGCACTCACCAGCCGCTTCACCCGGTGGGAGGCAGCCTCAACTGCATCCCCCAAATGCTGGTGCCCAAGGCAACTGCCTAAATTGCCTTATGGGTGAACCACCCCTGTGTGTTATGTTGCTTTACAGTCAAAAGATTTATGCTATTACTTCTTATAGTTCACACTTCCATAGAGGTCAATGCATTTTCTGAATAGAACCCATTGTTGCACTCCAAGGCAGCGTGAGCACTGGAAACCGAACAGAAACCGAAACACGCTCAAAACTGTTTGAAAGTTCTTGAGCAGGGAAAAACAACAAGGAAGCAAGAGTGAATAACAAGGTCCAAAGAACAAGGTCCAAAGTCACTAAGTAGTCTTTGTCATCAAGGCAAGAATGAGACGGAGTTAAAACCAATCTTGATTCAGGAACAAGGCAAGGAAGTGAATTTACTCCGGTTCAATCGGGAGACGCAGCTCGGCTTGGCCGCCAGGAACATGTGGCTTGGCTTGGAGAAATCAGGGAACTGGAGTCGGTGAAGTGTTCTCAAAGATTTGCTACGTTGACACCGCGAGTTGTTCACAGTGTAAGACACTTTTATGGAACTTGGATCTAATCACAGCAAAGGGAAACCAACTCCCCAAAGGTTCCCAAGGGAATCTCCTATCCAGTATCCCCTCTAGATGCCAATCATTTACTCCTTCGAAGTTCCTGTTTCTGTGATCTCTGGCGATGCAAAAACTCCCTTCTATTAAAGGATACATTCCCTGGGGAACTCAGGACATCTGGTTCTACCAAGGGAGTAATGTTTTCAGTATCTCTCCCAATTAAGGAAGCAACAGAGCTATCCACAGCTGGGGTCTGTAATTGAAAGGAGCTTGTAGAAGAACTGGGTAAAAGGTCAGAATAAGCTTCATCCTGGTCAAAGTTCATTTCTGAATCAGGTTCAGAACCCAAAGGCGGCTGGGGTATAACACCCATGCTGATTTGCTGGTGATTAATTCTTGTTCCTCCTTATTTTTGTGTCTTGGATAATAGCCTCTTGACTCTGACTTTCAGATTTAATAACAACATTCCCTATTTTCTACACCAATTTTTAATGTCAGAGTCACAGCATTCTTGTGATATGGCATGGCAGACTTTCAAATGGTGTGATATAGTTTACTATGGCAAAAAGACCAATGTGAGACCTGAGTTATTACTGACATGATAAGCACCATGCTTTAGTGTATAAGAGTAAAGATTTGTCACACTAAAAGCGAAAGAAAAAGATTGTCTTGTGATGACTTTACCACACCAATAAATTTAACATGAGGGTGTGGACTTAGCATGCAGAGCTAAGTATGGTATGGTAATCACACCACGACAAACAGCCAAACAAAACTGAGGTTTTTCTTGTGTGAAATTGTAACCAAAATTATGGTGTTCTGTACACCAATTCCTGACCAAAAATCACAGGAACAAACCTGATTCTTAAGCTTAAGAGATAGCTTCCCAGATATGCTTTGCTATTTATATTCTGAAATCCAGCTTGCTCTACAGTAAAACCTGAAAAGTACTAAACCGTTCTTGAAAAGGACTAAACATGAGAAGACTTGAGAGAACATAGGAAACAATGACTTTGAGGGAAGACAAGGGAGCCTAAAGGCATGGTTTACCTCTTTTGATTCTCAAGAAGAAACTGTCAAAAATTTCAGGAAGAAAATTCACAAATATCCAAAAGAAAAACACAGAGAATGTCAACTAGTGAACTGCCATTTTATGATGTGCTGTTAACTAATTAGGAATACTTATATGAAGGGGAAACAGAATTAAATATTCAGATCATTGTTAGTGCAACTCAAGTAGAATGGTAGTGCCATTGACTGCTAATTTTTCAATAGTTACAAAGTTTTTACGGCAGTTAACTTTTGAATTTCAACTGGCAAAAAAATGATCCATGATCTAACCTATTTTACCAATCAAATCCCACTGGAAGCAATATACACAAAAACAAATTGGAACAAAACAGAGGGCAATAGTACAATCTATAAAGTCATGAAAAGTGCTTAGGAAAGTGGAAGTAACATAGCCGTTTCCTAGCATTGACTTATTTGTTTTTCAAGGATATTATTAATAGTTCAGGCCATGATTAGGTGACAGGGTGGAGTTCCATACTGCAAGATTTCCAGCCCTGCTGTGGAGCCATGGGCTCTGGATGGTGCCCAACCTTAAGGCAGGAGTGGAATTTTTTCCTTTCCTGCAGAAAATAGCAGCAGTCTTGTTGATTCTGAAACCATTTTGGCTTTTGAAGAAAAGAAAGGACCAGGTCCTTTTGCTCTGTCTCTGTCTATATCTATATCTATGATGACATTTGCCCAGTTTTATTTCACTAAAATAGGGTGTTTCTTTACTTGTCCAAGTAGCATTTTTCCTTCTTAAATATATATTCTAGTAAGGACTTTTCTTTTCTTTTTTGCATGCATTTATAAAACACATCAGCAATGTTCTGTTTAAACGGTCAATGTGATGCGCAGATTAAGAGGAATCAAGGGGCAGTGTAATTATCAAATAAACTCCACTTTAAAAGAGAACAACAGCTATAACAAAAACCAGAATCAGTCAAAGATATTACAAAGATATCATTAAGTCAATTTGTGATCAGAATGTAAATAGCAATTGCAGAAATGCGGTGACTGATTTTTGTTTTGTTACTCTAGACTACTAAATTCATTGAAACAGGGTGCAATGTGCCTGAAAAGTGCACATCTTAGTCCTTGGAAGAGTTGTTTAAAGGTTACAATAATCAGAATTTTTTCAAAGTCCATATTGGGGGTAATGCCTTCATTAACTTTTATTAGGCCAAACAATGCAAGAAATGCAAAACAAAAAAATTAATTATCTGGGTTATGATCTTCAACCTGTAGTATGGTACAGTCAAACTGGGGACATTTGCTGATGTTGATGCATTCCTTCAAGTCATTTTTGACTTATGGTGGCCTTAAAGTCAGCCTATCATCAGATTTTCTTGGTAATATTTGTTCAGAGGAAATTCACCATTGCCTTGTCCTGTGGTTGAAAGTAATCCAAATGAGATGTAACCAACAAATATACCACAATAGCCAGATCCCATTTCTCCAGGATATCAGACAATGAGTTTGCATAACAATTGCCATAGATTCCTTCTTTGTAACTTCATAAGATATAACAGCATATCTCATCCTTTAGGAATCTGCATATCAGAAACACACCAAGAGGAAGTGAACACCCCGCAACCCACCCTGCTGAACACAGATGGCCTTCATAAGCCAGAGGCTTGCTGGACCCTACCTTGACTATTTGCATCAGCATCCACCTTATATGTGGTGGGTTGGGATGAAGGGTTCCTACTGATAAGAACTGGACAGAGGGCGGGCACAGGATGGAGACATGGACCATTATGTGAAATTGCCTGATTGAGTGATGCCACAAAAGGATGGAACAGCACTATAAAAGTTAATGTACTGTCACTGCTCAGAGTTCCTCCATTTTAGTGGCACCACTGCAGCTCCAGGTCTCTATTTTATTCTACCCCTTCTGAGTTTTTTTTTTCAGAATTAAACTTTATTTCTGAGAGCAAGAAACACCTGATTACTTTTCTGGCCGTGTCTCTATAGCTGCACCTTTTAAGAGATTGCGGTGACAAGGGAACTCTGATATTAAATCAGTTCAAAATTATATAGATAGCCTTTTTCCCCAGAGGAAAGTCATTTTTCCCCATAGAAAGTATCACATACATACCATAGAAGGCAATTGAACTAGGAATGGTGAGGACGTGGATAGTGTGCTCCTTGTTGTTTCATATTCATAATACACAGCAGACTTTGATCCTCAGAAGGAGGTTAATGTTTATTGACTTTTAAATCATCACTTACTGGAATGATACAGTATATTTTAATGCAAATCTATATATTGTCACATTTATGGTAATAGGTCTCATAGGATGATGTCATATTGTTTGCTGTCCCTTTCCCACTCCCCAGCCATTACCTAGCTATCATGGTCAGGAACTGGGCAAGAAAGTTTGTGAGGGGAAGCTTTTTTCTAGCAAGATTATCTTTGAAACTAGTTAGTTTCCAGAAATATTCCTCCAAAGGAGATCAGTTGATATCTACCTATGTGCAGCATGGTTTGGATGGAGCATGTTATCTCATAGCTGTTGGACAAAGGGCTGCCATCAGTAGTGATATAAGATTCAAATATAACGTGCCCAACATATGTTCCAACTGTTCTTGTGTCCTTGTCCCGTACATCAGCAGAAAACGCTCTTTCCATTTTTTCATGCTAGTGATTTTTGGCTAAAAATAATAAAGCCAATACTCATTTTATTCTTATGGAGCACACTAATACAAAGTACATACAAAAATGTGCATCTTCATTCTCTTTTATTTGAATCTCATCATTATCCATCACTTCTCAGAGTAGCACATTTTTTACACACACACACACACACACACACACACACACATATATATATATGATGTGAATATTTCATCAAAACAATGCTGTCTGGCATTGTGAAGAGGCTTCCCCTTTGTAACTGGGAAAACCAAGTACCAATCCAGATTTTATGGTGAATTTTGCTGGCATCTCTAACAATTCCTACGTTCCTCCCAGATGGACAACTTTTACCCCGTCTCAGGTTTTCCTGGCAACCATAAGTTTCTTTTTACAAACTGGAGCCATAGAATATGGATGATGCAAAGCTTCCAGCCAAAGAGCAAGGTGATAGCCTACTGTTGTATTTATACATTTCAAAAACACATGGCAATAAAGAAATTGAAATGTTAGTACAATAAGTTCAAAGTTAACATTAAGATTTTTTTTTTAAGTGAGAGGAAATGTCTGGAGAAAAATGATGTTTCCAAAGAGCAAACTTGACAGATTCTGTTTAAAGAGCAGATTCAATATTCAAGTAGCCAGCTTGCCAGAAATATTCTTCAGAAAACAACTCTGCTGCAGACTAACAAATGGTGCATATTTTTATTTATGGAATAAACAATATCTTCAGCAATTCATCTCATTATACCAAGGCAGTAATTCTTAGTCTCTTTGAATTGTTTCTCCTTTTCTACATTTACTAGATTTTCTGTGCATTTTTCAAGCTCGAAATCATATTTGTCATAAATGCCCCATTGTTAAACAAGGTGAAGTGGCTGCCATTGGATGACAGATCCAATTTTCAGGTCTCTGAAAATATATTGATATGCACAATATGAGGAAGTATATGTAGCTAAATATTCCTTGGACTCATCAGCAAGAAAAACAACATGCATCCGTGCCATCCAACTATAGCAGTTTGGTCTTGCTTTCACTGCCATGGTCCTTTCTACAGAATCCTGGGATATATATATTTCTTGAGGCATTCAGACATTTATAGCCACTCTCCTGGATCATAGAACTAAAGCTCTCTACCACACAGTCGCCAGGTAAAGCAACCTGGCAAGATGGCACTACCTGGAGGAATCCTCCACCTTGTGTGACTGTGGAGCAGAACAAACAACTCCTTATATGTATGCTTGCCCACAATGCCCTGCCTCATGCACAGAGGAGTTGTTTAAAGCTATGGACAATGCAATTGCTGTTGCCCACTTTTGGTCTAAAACTATTTAGCTGTCTGTGATTCCTTTATTTTATCACTTTTAAACTTATTTATTATGCAATGCTTTTGACACGAAATAAAAAAATAACCACACAGTTCCAAGTAACTCACAAAACAACAAATCCTAGGGATCCAGAGAAGGAAGCCATGGCATTTAAAAGTGGTATCAAATAGCTATAATAATGCAGATATGAAAAAGCTGTTTCCAGGGAACTATGAAACTCTTAGAAATTATTTTTAATTACTTGGTAGTGTAAAGATAGTGCAGGAAATTATACACTATTACTTTGCAATGCATACTAGGATTGTGCATGGAATTCATTTCTCCTGATTCCTCTGTTTCCTTCAGTACTTTGGGAGCATGTAACGAGAAGGGCTCCTCCCTGTATAAAACCCCACCCACAATGAAAGCAAGAGGGAGCTGATCTTGGCTCCTCCTCTGCTTTTCGGCATCACAGTTTAATCTTTTTTATTAATCCCACAACAAACACAAAGAAAACTCTCATTCGCTGAAAACTACTACCACCAGTTGCCTATCCTCTAGAGTAGAAAGCAGGAACATCTGTAAGGAAGCATTAAACCCAAATCAGAAAGGAGATTGAAAAGTGTCAGGGAAAAAAGGGTTTTTTTATAGATGCCCAGGGAGGATAGCTCATCATTCTTCCTTACCTGGAAGTGGGATGTCTCCTTAAAATGCCTTCGAAAGAGTCCGTGGCTGCTGGTGTGGTGCAGGCCTGGGAAAGCCCCCATGTGCCTGCCTACAGCACCTCTCCTCTAGAGTAAAAGACAGCTTTAAAAACTTGCCCTGGAAAGTGTGTGTGTGGCATGAAGACCTGGGAGAGAAAGCAGAGGTGCCTGCCTGCAGTGCCTCTCCTCTAGAGTAGAAATAGTTTAAATGCCTAAAATGATGAGAAGGAGAGTCTGGGAAGCCGCTCCATAATGGGCCAAAAGAAAATGGATTTTTTGGCACCCCAGAGCAAAAACAGAAATCTGCCCTCCCAAATTCGGGAGACTCCCAAAAAACAGATTGGGGCCTCCACCAAAAGCCGGGACACAAACGGATCAAGGTTTACCCAGATTGCACAAGCCTAATGCACATTCATGTAAAGTCTAGAAATTTTAGTCAAACAAATCAAAAAAATCCTGGGTCAATGTATCTTAACTTATCTCTTTCACTAAGTAAAATAGCAAAAAGAGAGAACTTAGGATCTCATCCCATCTAAGTTTCCCCCCATTTTCTCTCTGTTTTTGCATGCTGGCAAAACTGAATTCCACAGAGGCCATCCCATGATGCACAGCCACTTCCTGGGGCCATCTATGGTAATCCAAAACCAAGGTCACCACAACATCTGTTATAGAACTCCAATATGCTGATGACAACATAGTCTGTGCACATTCAAAAGATGACTTACAAGCCACTCTAAACACATTTGCAGAAGCATACGAGAAGCTCGGCTTCTCATTGAACATCGAGAAAACCAAAGTGCTCTTCCAACAGGCACCAGCTAATTCCTCTGCAATGCCAGGAATACAACATAATGGTGTAACATTAGAAAACGTTGACCATTTCCGCTACCTTGGCAGCCACCTCTCCACAAAAGTCAACATTGACACTGTAATACAACACCACATGAGCTCTGTGAGTGCAGCATTTTTCCAAATGAAGCAGAGAGTGTTTGACGATCGGGACATCCGTAGAAATACCAAGGTGCTCTTTCATAAAGCCGTTGTCCTCCCAACCCTGTTGTACACCTACAAAACGTGGACGGTCTACAGACGTCACACTCAACTCCTAGAGCATTTCCATCAGCGTTGCCTCAGAAAAATCCTGCAAATCTCTTGGGAAGACAGGCGGACAAATGCCAGCGTGCTTGAGGAAGCAAAAACACCAGCATTGAAGCAATGCTCCTATACCATCAAGTCCGCTGGACTGGCCATGTTGTCCAAATGCCCGATCACCGTCTCCCAAAGCAGTTGCTCTACTCCGAACTCAAGAACAGGAAACGTAATGTTGGTGGGCAGGAAAAAAAGATTTAAAGATGGGCTTAAAGCCAACCTTAAAAACTTTGGCATAGATACTGAGAACTGGGAAGCCCTGGCCCTTGAGCGCTCTAATTGGAGGTCAGCTGTAACCAGCAGTACTGCGGTTTTCAAAGAGGCACGAATGGAGGGCTTAAGGGAGAAACATGCCAAGAGGAAGGCCCGTCAAGCAAACGCTGACCAGGACTGCCTTCCACCTGGAAACCAATGTCCTCACTGCGGTAGAACATGCAGATCAAGAATAGGTTTCTTCAGCCACCTAAGAACCCACCCTCAAGACCCCACAACTGGAAGACCATCATCCTCAAACTATGAGGAATCGCCTAAGTAAGTAAGTAAGTAAGTAAAACTATGGGAATCCATCTTGCCAGTTTGCAAAAATGGAGAGAAGACTCCATTTTCAAGAGTCAGGTGTTACCCAGCTCCTGATTGAAGAAAGAGGGAGGAAGCAGGGGAAGCGGGAAGAAGAAGGTGAAAAGACGTGAGATGGCTGGCCACCCCCAAAGCCAGACCTTGCTGGGGAAAGATTAATCCCCACTCTTTCAAATGCTTTCCCTATGTGTGGGATAATGTCCTTAATCTATTTTGAGAAATCATAAAAGAAGCACCAACTCCCTCTACTCTGTCCACCATGGTGCTGCTTCTAGACTTTTTGAACATAGGTGGGAAAATGGCAGCAGTGCTCAGTTATTTGACATTGCTTTTTAAAACTTTATCCTTTACATCCTTTCTTACATGACTCTGAGTTCTGCTCTGACCAGAGCCGGCCCTAGGTATTTTTCAAGTGTAGGCAAACAGAATTTTGGCGCCCCGCCCCCAAACCAATCACTGAAAAATAAAAGCGTTGGATAAGTGAAAATGTTGGATCATAAGGAGGGATTAAGGAAAAGCCTATTAAACATCAAATTACATTAAGATTTTACAAATTAAGCACCAAAACATCATGTTTTACAAGAAATCAACAGAAAAAGCTGTCTCGATTGCGACCCCGTATGTCTTGCGCCCAAAGCGACCGCTTATTTCACCTCAGTGTTGGACCGGCTCTGGCTCTGACTTATCTGTGGGTAAATCCGTAATTTTGGCCCCAAAACCTGCCTTTGAGTTCATTATTAATTTATGAGTACAATTGATACATATTCTGTATTATTGTAAACAGTTTAGAATCAGCGTTCATCCATCTGAATGAACTGATAAGGCAAAGGGGTGATGAAATCATAGGAGCTGTGCTGTCGACATGTTCCTCATCATCTTGATTCTTCAGTCTTTCCTCTTCTGAGGCAGTTTAATTTTTAACATCTGATTTCATTCTCATTTCATTCTATGTAGTTTAAAAGTGAAAATAAATGAAGAAATAATATGGAATAATATAGCCAAATGCCATCTCTGTTAAATCACTTTTTCAAGGAACAACAAATTTGTGGACAGACCATGAGCTCACCATGGAAGGCAGAGTGGTAAAAAAAAAAGATTGATATGTTGCTACTTCTTTACAGAGGCAGCCAAGCAAGTTTCCAAAATCTGTGCTGGAAATTCCAATAGAAATCCTCATGTTGGCATTAATGTAATTCAATCTGGACAATGAGATATATAAAGGGATTTCCCATATAAAATAGATGGAACTACATTTGCATCAAATCAGCATATATGGAAAAGAGAAAAACTAAGGACAGTAATTCAAATCAATCTATAGCTATAATATTTATAATGAGTTCCCCTAACTCCTGGAACCAGTGTTCATGTGTTCCTTATTCTAAAACCACATGTGATGACAGACATGGGAGAAAGAGTAGAGGTAGAAAAAACAGAAACAAATAAAGATTGAGTTGTGTTTTTGAGTTTGCATTTTATTTGTTAGCCTCAAGCTGTTTAGCATGTTTAATTTAGATTTAGCTAGTTCAAAGTTTGTGTCTTTCTAGTTAATAACTCCACTATATATTTTTTCAGATGTTGGCAGGTGAACAAATTGTGAGTCACCTGGACTATGTGGCAAAATCAGAGTATGCTTTGCTTCCAGGGCTGTTTTGAAATTGCTGTTTTTCATCGTGCCTGCTTTTGGTTTTCTATTCTCTGCTTTAGAAAAAAAAAAGAACTTCAGCTTTTTTCTCACCCCACATATCAATTTTAAAACAAATGACCATGAGACAACATCTTAACAGAAAACAAACATATTGCAGAACATGGAAATAAGTAAATAACTTATAGCTCATACTTAGTTCTTTCTAACTTCCAGACTTGACAGAAATGCAAACCAAAGCATGTTTTTAAAACCCGCTTTGACATGTATTTCTGTCCCCACACACCCCAAAGAAAACCAGACTTTCCCTGTGGGGAGCTAACTACTGGGAGGGCACCTGACACCCCCCCCCCTCCCCAACCAGCCTTAAAATGAAAAAAAACTTACCAGGCCACCATTCTGCTGCTCCAGCAGTCCTCCTGGTGCATAGAAATGTACCAGGAGGTGGGGGGAAGTAGCAGTTTTGCTTCTCCCTCTGCCTCCTGGTGCATCATTTTAAAAAAAAATTATAGTGTATATCTATATCTAAATCCATATCCATATTCATCCATAATAAAAGTGAAAACCTATATGTGTATATGTGGCACAGGTGTCTGCTCACACAGACAGCCTCTGGCCTCCACAAACAGGCTATAGTTCCCAGTGCTGAGGAGCCACCAAGTCACTCCTGCCCAGGACATTGCAGGTTACAGCGAGCACCATGAACATGCAGCCTCAACCCCTGTCAATGTCCTCCCCAAACACTATGGCCCACCACCCAAGGAATGCTTTCATTTGGGGACTATTTCATCCTAGATTTTGCATTTTCCTCCACCACAGGCAGGCATCCCAGGGATCTCCATTGATGTGGAATTTGCATGACCCTGCCTACTGCCCTTCCCTTTCAAATGTGTCTGCATAACAAACACAGCAGACCTGAGCAGCAACTACACTTACTGGAGGAGATTGACTCCACATGGTGGAAGTTGTAGTTCACCCTGCTTAAAGTTAGAGCACTGTGACTCCTACTGGAGAATTTAGAGGAGTTGTAGTTCACCTACACCCAGAAAGCTATGAACCCAAACAATGATTGATCTGGACCAAATGCATACCCAATATGCCCAGATTTGAATACTGGTGGGTTTTGAGGGGAATTGGTCTGGACATTTGCGAGTAGTAGGTACTGGGATTTAGTTTACCTGCAATGAATGAGCACTTCAAATCCCACCAATGATGGACCAGGACCAAACTTCACACACAGAGCCCCCATAACCAACAGAACATATTGGACAAGTTTGGGGGAAAGGGAGTTATAGTTCACCTGCATCCAGAGAAACCTGCATCCATTGTTGGTGACCCCCACCGACAATGGACCGGGACCAAACTTCGCACAGAGAAGCCTCATGACCAACTGAACATACTCCAGGGGTTTGTGGGAATGGGCCTTGATTTTGGGAGTTGTAGTTTACCTGCATCCAAAGAGCACTGAAGCCAGCCAGCGACGGATCTGGACCACCCTTGGCACCCAGACTCAACATTGCCTGCTGTGGATACTGACAGATGTTTTGGGACAATTGCCCCTGGAATCTGGGAGTTGTAGTAGTTCACCCCCATCCAGAGAGCACGGCAGCCAGGTGATGACCAGCCAACAACAGATCTGGACCACACTTGGTACGCAGACCCAAAATGGCCAACTCTGAATACTGGCAGGGTTTGGGGAGGATTGACCCATGATTCTGGGAACTGTAGTTCACCCACTCCAAACTGAGAATGCCTAACATTCAAATACAAATAATGCCTTTTTCAAATTACCTGGGCATCGCCAGGTCTCCAAGCTAGTGTAAAATAAAACAGACAGTAAAAAAAAGAAGAAAAAAAAACAGAAAAAAATATAACAGAATAAGCAAGTTTGCAAAATGGTATATAGTCAGCACTCGTTAAACATGTGAAAAATCAAATTTGGCTGTATAGTTATTATACCTTAATGTTTCTTATCCTTCTAGCACCACACCCATGAACCCAACCCCCCTGACTTCCAACACCCCTCAATATGGATCACATAACTAACTAGCAACTACCCATATATCTTTTTTCACTCAATCCCCTTTATGGCAATATTCAATACCTTTGTCTTCTTTACCAGATACCCAAGTGTCAGCCCCTATTTATTTACAAATTCTTCATTATTTCCTCCTCTGCTACTATTTGTCAGCTTGGCCATTTGGATATAATCTATTTATATATATATATATATATATATATATATATATATATATATATATATTCTATATTATATTATATAATCTATCTCTCTAATCTTTAATAGTTAACTCTTTTTCCCTCTTCCATGTTTTAGGTATTATTAGTCTTGCAGAAACAAAAAAATATTGACCAATTTCTTCATCACCTGAACTAATACAGCTTCTAAATAGTCCTTATAGACACATATCTGGGTTTTTCTTGACCTTTTTGTTGATAATATTGTTTGTTTCATTTCTACATGCCAGGAGGAATGCCGAAACAGCAGGTTGGGGAGGAGGGGGGCCTTTCGCTTCTCTGGGCTCATGGAGCCCAAAAAACAGTGAGGGTTGTGGGAACTGGACCCTGGATAGTCCCGGGACTAACCAGTAGTCAGTCCCCATAAGCCCAATACCCCATTAGACCCAGGCCTTTCAGGAAGGCCTGGGTCTAATGGGATATCAAATTAATTCAGGACAAATCAGGGTGTCAGGACCATAATTTCTGGGCCTGCACTCTGGCGCCAGAAATCAAGGACGCTGACATCAAAGACTGATAAGGCACCTGCAGCTCTCAACCCTGAAGGGAAACGGCTATGTGCGAGCGGGAAGAATTGCGCGGGGTTTTTTCTGGGCGGGAATTGTTACTTTGAAAGTGGGGGAAGTGTATATAAGGGAATCTTTCTGGGCCGACCAGCAATCTCGGCTTTATGCATGTCAAGTATCCTTCAGTAAAGTTTTAGGTGATAACAGAGCGAGTCTCGTGTGTTCATTCGGAGGCGGCTGGAGTGAGCTGACACAGGGTTTATCTGCTTTCTCATTTATACGCCTCTGGTAAAAGCCCAACAAGCCCTGCATTTTGGGGTCTGTCTGGATGAGCCCTGCATTTACACTGCCATATAATCCAGTTTGAAGCAGATAATCAGGAATTTATACACCTGTGTTGCAAGAGCCTAAGGCTCCTTAGACCCAAAACCCTCTTTTCAGCTCTTCCAAGGGAGGAGAGAAGAAGAGAGAGAAAAGCTTCAGGCCTTGTTGGAGTTTTCTTCCGGTAAGTGGAGACAGAAATGGAGAACAGAGAGGGGAGCTGGCAGTGCTCTTGCCCACCCAAGCTGAGAGCATTTAGCCACCCACCACCCCTTGCAAAATGCCAGGGTTTGGGCCAGCTGTGTGGCTTCCATCCCAAGAGGAAGTGGGATTCCCAATTCCTCTTAGATTTTTGGCCTGTGTAGGGCCCTGGATAATATAACAATGTAGAAGGAGTATCAGTAAGAGAAGTGCCAATAAGGAGATTCTAAAGTCTTGTTCTGGTGTTATTCATTACAGGCTTTTAGCCTGCCTTCTCAGTTGATGTTTCCCTAAGATGGAAATTGATGTTTTCAGTGAAGAAACATTCCTGTTTGCCTGGAGACATTTCATTCAGATAAGATCCTTGATTTTCCAGCATCCTTGTTTTGCCCAGAAAGCCTCCTCATGAACAACAATATCTTTTAGTAAGATGATCACTTTCTGGAAGTGGTGACAAAGTGGGATCAAGCACTCCTTTTTTCCCACACTCATAAAATCCTTTTTGTATTATTGTATGACCCTTTTATCCACAGATTTGATATCCACAGTTTTATTTTCCAACACTTCAAAACATATCCTACCTCTCACTCCCCAGAAGTGTTTGTGGGCCTCCATAGGTCTTCCAGTAAAATCCTATGATATGGTTCCAATCCAAAGTATAAGGTTTGCTATTATTTACATTTTTGGTGTCCATGAGAAATCTTAGAATATATCCCAGACAGATACAGGGATCATACATTTATAGCACTATGATTCCATTTAACTATTACATCCAATGGAATCTTGGGATTTCCAGTTTGTGGAGGAACTATAGCTCTCTTATTAAGAATGTTAAGAACACCCCCCCCCCCAAAGAAGGCCAACTCCAGAATTTTACAGAATAGAACTATGCCAATGAAAATGGAATCATAAGACTATAATTGTGTTGTGTGGAAATGGCTCCAGCACTTTAAGAAGGAATGGTGTTGTGCTGCTAAACTGGATGCAACAACCATCTTTGTTTTTCCTTCATACTGAACCCATCTTTTATGCCAACATTTTTGGATGTGGAACAACATTCTATTGAAAAATAGCCTTTTCAGACAAAAAATTGATCCTAGTGATATATCTGCATCACTTGAATTTTCTGCATCTGCTTGGCATACAAAAGGATCCAGATTCATTTCCCAGCAATGCCATTTATACCTGTTAGCCAATATGTCAGCCTAAAAGAGTAGATGCCACCAGTCAAGATGGACTCAGCATAAGACAACTTCAGATGTTAATTTTTTTTAGGAGTTCATAGGAGCTATGGTCTCAACTTATGCAAAAATTCATACAGAACAGGATGCGGGAATAAATGTTAAGTCCTGCATGCACCAGGTTAGGGATACTCTGCCCCAAGCAGCTTTACAGTAGAGAAGGTGTAAAAAAAACTACAAATCCCAAGATTTCATAGGATGGAGCCATGGTAGTAAATTGATGCCAAACCATTATAAGTCTGCAGTGTGGCTGATTGATTTGACTCATGTATCTTAGGGTTTTCTTGACAAGATTTGGTCAGGGATTTTCACTAATACCTTCCTCTGAGGATGAGGTTTCCATGTGTGATCAAGGATTCTAATTCACAGTTTCCTAGCATCCTTGTCAAGCATTCACACCACTTCATAATTCTGTCTCCTACACACACTGCTATGCAGTTTTTAGTGCAAAATGTTCTATGCATGCAATTTGAAGTCTGACCACTTCAAAGGAGGACATTAATATTGTGCCATACACTACTCCTTTATCTCCAAGAACAGGGGTAAGAATTAGACTTGGAGAAGCAGCCTTAGCTGGTATACCAGTGGGAGGTTGCAGTCCAACAATATCTCTGGAGGATAGTATAATTCTTGTGCCACCAGAGTTATTTGACAGATACGGGTAAATAGTTCACAAACTACAAATCCCAAAATGCATAGCATTGAGCCATGATAGTTTTTGTGGGATCAAGTAGCTATAGTCCTACAATATGGATAAAGCCAGATTTGATTTGAAGGCACATAACCCACTGTGTGCACAGCTACTTATGTGTAAAATGTAGTATGCCCCTTGTAGAGTCAGGGTGTACACCTATAAGCTTAAGACCAAAAAAGATAATCTTAGACTGCAGCAAAAGAAGAAAAAAATAGAAGGATAAAAACATATCCCATTATACACTTAACAGAGTATAAAAGACTAGAATTATTCTCACACATTTCTACATTTCAATTTCCAATAGACTGTATTCTCTGTAATCACATGCACTCTAATCTTTTACCTCCTCGTCACAGATTTTGAAGTCAAATTTCCTTCTTTTTGTCTGTATTTAAAAATAATAATAATCATTTTCCATCTATTACAAATAACAATACAGATCCACAGACGGAATGCTGAAGTTGTAATTCAATTGACTGCCATTCACTGATACCTCGAGCTGTGCTCTTATTATTTATGACATCAGCAGAAGCTCTGGATTGAATTGCAGCCTTATATTTAATTAGGGTCTATGTATTATTTTGTATGCAATATCCAGAATTAAAAATAGCCCCTTTCCCATGCATAATGGGCAAGAGAAGCAGTATTTGAATATGTATTCTAATTGATATTTCTTGTACTTATTCTAAAAGTAATCAAAACATATGCTAAAATATTAATTATAATATTTTACTGTATTGTGGGATTTGATTTATTGCAGCCTCTTTTTTGGTTCCCTTTTAATTATTACACATTGTGTGAAAAAAACCAAGATTCTTTTTTTTTTAATTGAAGAATTATTTGGCAATGAAATTAACGTATAATTCAGTACAGGTCTTCGTGGTGAACTTTATATTAAACATAACAAAAGGTGTATTTAGCACAGTTTGCAATTTCTAATTTTTTTCTTAAATAAAATATTTTCTTGGCTTTCACAACATGCCGCTCAACCAGTGACAAAGCTCATAAAGGAACAAAGGACCAAAATCATGGATGGACCTTTTTCATATAAGCAGAGGTACAATTTCAAAGCCTGAAAAAAGGAGAGCAAAATCAAAGAGCTCTTGAATACAGAGATCATATTAAAGGAAATATTGAACTGTTTGCTTAAAAAAAATCTTACATTATTGCCAGCTTTTTAAACCTGACTCCTTTTTGAAGGAGAACACCAGTTAGGGACAAAGAGAATATTTTCATGCAAAAATCCAGCACAGGTTCAGAAGCACAGCCAGAGACCATTTCAAGTGGGCACACGGATTTAATTCAAGTTATTCTTTCTTTTATTCCACATTTAACAAAGTTGAAGGATTTACTGACCTCACTGACACTGGCATAGGTTTCACTCACTAATGTTTGCCTCAGGTGGCAAGTAAATATCGGGCTGGATTTTTATGTCCATCTGAAATGGATTGTGGAGAGAAAATCGGAGATGCAGGAAAGCTATTCTGGTTTGTCCAGAGATGTTGAGGATGGCAAATGCAAACAGAGGCATTTATCAGGCAACTTAAGGGCAGATACACTATCAAATTAATGCAATTTGATACTACTTTAACTGCTCTGGCTCAATGCTGTGGAATCATTGGAGTTCTAGTTTGGTGATGCATCAGCACTTTTGGCAAAAAGGCTAAAAAATTTAAAATTATAACTCCCATGATGCAACAGCATTAAGACATTATTTATTATTCATTTATTTACAGTATTTCTATCCCACCTTTCTCTACCCCAGAGGGGACTCAAGGCAGCTTTACATAAAAAGACAGCTATTTGATGCCTTGACAACAATACAGCATTAAAAGAGATTTAGCAAATCATAAAATTCAAGTAAAACAATTAAAACATTTAAAATCACAGTCATAATTAATCACATGATCCATAAGCATAAACCAGTCATAACATATTGATCCATATCTGTTTCTTTATTGCACAGGTTCTCTTGGTCACAAAGCCATATTTTTACTTTCTTGCGGAAGATCAAAAGGGAGGGGGCTGATTTAATATCCCTGGCGAGGGAGTTCCAAAGCCAAGGAGCCACCAATGAGAAGGCCCTGTCTCTCATCCCCACTAGTTGCGCCTGTGAGGAAGGTGGGACCGAGAGCAGGGCCTCCCCAGATTATTTTAAACTATGAGATAGCAGTTAAAGTGGCGTCAAAGTCCACTAATTCTAACCTGTAACTGCATCTTTAGTTTTTCCATACAGAATTGTGTTGCAAAAGGTACCCAGGCAGTTTTAATTATGAATTTTAAATCTGAATCATATGTTTAATCTCTGTTTTGTGTATTTTAATATTAATTTGCTGAAATATAATGACAATAATAATTTTATTCTTGTATCCTGCTACAATCTCTCCAACACATAATTAAAACATAGCAATAAAAATCCAATTATAACAATTAAAACAATATAAACATATAAAACATATGGTTAAAAATCCATTCATCCAAAATCCTCATGCTGTAGCTGTAAATCAGTCCGGGCCATCTTTATCATTTAATCATCGAAAGCCTGGGCACATAGCCATGTTTTCAGGGCTTTTCTAAAACTCAAAAGGGTTGGGGCTTGTGTTCCACAGCCGGGGAGCCACCGTCGAAAAGGCCCTGTCCCTCATTCCCGCCAGCCATGTTTGCAAGGCAGGTGGGACCGAGAGCAGGGTCTCACCAGATGACCTTAGGGATCTTTCTGGTTCATAGGAGGAGATACGTTCGGACAAGTAGATTGGGCCAGAACCGTTTAGGGCCCGTTACCTCCTCTTCCTCCTCTTCGATAGCCAGCTGAAGGGAAAGGAGGAGGAAGAGAAGAAGGGGCTGCTGCTGCCGTTTCTCCTCTTCTTTCTCCTCTTCCTCCTCAGTGGCCAGCTGGAGGGGAAGGGGGAAGAGGAGAAGAAGGGGCTGCTGCCACATTTTCTTCTCTTCCTCCTCCTTGATGGCTAGCTGAAGGGGGGGGGGAGAAGGGCTGCTGCTGCTCTTTCTCTTCTTCCTCCTCTTCCTCCGTGATGACCAGCTGAAGGTGAGAAGGAAGAAGAGGAGAACGGTTTGCTGCCACTGTTTTTCCTCTTCTTCCTCCTCTTCCTTCTCCATGGCCAGTTGGAGGAGGATTGGCAGGAACAGTGGCCCTTGCGGCATAGGAGCCTCACCTGGGGGTCCCTATGCAGCCTCCACCACTTGTCTTCCTCCTCCATGGTCAGAGCCTCACCTCTTGGCTCCGCTGCCCAGCTTGATGTGAATATAAGCCGAGGGAGGATTTTTCAGCCCAAAAAAGAGCTGAAAACCCATCTTATATTTGAGTATATACAGTATTTATTTATTTGCTTGCTTTCAGTGTGGATTCTGTTTTCAGTGTGTCTTTGATTAAATTTATCAAAAATTGCTTAAATCATTTTGATTACTCTGACAGCTTTTGATATACTCATATCTAAGTCTAGAAATTTTATTCAGAATTTGATCCAAATAATTAGGGTCAACTTATCCATGGGTCAAACCTTTCAGGACACCAGGGGACTATTTGCTGAGCTCCATGTTTGGACTTGCATTCAGGTACCACATTTATTTTTGTCCCACTTCTTTGTCCTGGATTATAAAGCTGTCTGGAAGGGCCTTAAGCTTTCACCTTTTTTCTTTTACTTAGAGAAGGTGATAGCCTCTTTGTGCTGAGAATTAATAGTGCATTTTAACTTTTATCAAAAAGAACCCCCCTTCTCTGAGTAGAGTGGCAAAGGGCCTTTTTGGATGCCTAATGGGGGAAAGACAGCAGTGACCAGAAATAGTTGGCCCCTTGAAATGGGATTGGTGTTTTCCTCCTCCATAGAATAATCCTTGACCTGCATAAATCATACCAAAATCCATAATATTCACACCAAGCCTGCCCTCAATTTATACACAAGGTTTATTTATACACAAGTTGCCTCAAGTTGCTTTTGAGTATAAACAATGGAACAAACAAGTATACATGATGTATTGATAAATGCTTATCTTTACACATGTAGATAGCAAACTTTGCAAGTAGTTCCAGGCACACATTATGGTCATCTGTATTCAGCTACCCAGTTAGCAAAAAAGAAAAATATATCCAATTAGAGTGTTTACATCATTCAAATAGCTGATGATGCTCACGTCCTGCCAATATGCAACCCCCATCAAAAGTGAATATATTGTTCCCTGTGATATTTACAAATGCATTCTCATTAGCCTGAAAGCGACATGACCTGGTTTGCTGAAAGATGAAATTAAAAAAACATGTTTGTTTTTAAATGAATAACTGATTCTGTACTAAATCATCTAACACACTGTCTATTTATATTTCATAAGGACAAATGTTTCTGACAACTCTCATAATAGGTTTGTACAAGCATGCCATGTTCTTCCTAAGGAGGTTTGTTTGAGTGACATAAATTGCCATTAATGAAAATTTTAACAAATCAGGCTAAATAATTTTTAACTTTTAATGTGCAGAGATGCAACATAACAAGGCCAGCCTAGCGAGAAGCGACACTTGTTTGGGAAAGAGGTTGCAGAATATATTTATCTAGTCAGATGCAAACTGAAAGAAGCAACATGAACATCACATTTTAATAGTACTTGCTTGTTTTGTTCATGTAAAGAAAAAAGGGGGTTCCCCTGGCAAATGCTAGAAGATATGGAAGCTTTTACAAAGTCTGGAGTACAAACAAAGGCTCTCCTTTCCTCAGCATCACACCAGAAGTATATGAGACTGGTGACATTACAGCCACAATAACGAATGCTACATTATCTGCAGATTTATCATTTTTATCCAAGGTTTTATGTACGATCATTCAACAGCCATCATTACTATTGTCTTAGATTAGCTAGGGGTGAGACCTCATCAAACAATCCAGTCCAGAATTTTTTAAAGCATCATGCTATTCCTTTTGAAAACTGATTTTTAAAATCTGCTACTGCAACATTAATTTATACACGTAATCTTTAAAATTAAGAGAGTCAGGGAAAGAAATGTTAGTGCATACCCATTAGTGCTGGCTCCTCTTCTCTTATGCAAATTTCTGCCTTTGCTTTGTCTCTGGATTCATTAGACTTCATGCTTAAATGTGTGAGCTGCAGTCTGATCACTCCTATACTAATGTAGCTCCCATAGCTTGGAAAGATATTGCTTCTATTGCACAAATGTTTCATTTCCTTTGTTTTGTGTTTTCAGGTAAAAGTTGATTATGACCTTCATGTTTCCACAAAAGATGGACTGAGGTCCCATCTACATTGCCATATAATGCAGTTTCAGGATGCAAACTAACTGTATTGAACTGGATTCTATGGCAGTGTAGACTCATATAATCCAATTCAATGCAGTTCAATCTGCATCATATGAGTCTACACTGAGCACATCATGCAGTTCAAACTGCATGATATGGCAGAGTAGATGTGGCCTGAGTTTCTGCAAACCAGTAAAATGCAAAAGATTCAAATAACACCGACTTAAATGTACCACATGTATAAATTTTAATGGCTATCCTTGCTGTCTGATAGTTGACATATCTTCAAATCTTTTCCAACCCTTAATGGCAACCCTTAAGTAAACTTATCATGGGGTCCTCGGGGTAAGATATGTTCAAAGGAGGTGTGCCATTGCTTTTCTCACAGAGTGGGAAAGTGTGAGTTACCTAAAGTCTCCAAAGGTGTTTCCTTGGGACTGGCTGCCCCAAGACTGTGCAATGACATCCTGGAAGAGCTCTAACAGTTAGATCAGCTGTTGGAATTTAAAACACATCGTAAGATTTATCTCTTCCAACAGGTCTACCCAACCAGTTTTAACCATGAATTTTAACTCTCATGTTGTGTTCACTATATTTTAATCTTTGTTCTGTGTATTTTAATATATGTATTTGTAGAAATATATTTTAATATGTGTATTTTATAGATTGTTTATGGGTTTTTTTCTATGTCAGGAGCGACTTGAGAAACCGATTATACGTTTTGAGCTGTGTTATAACCCACCTCAAGCCCACAGGAGAGGCAGGTAAGAAATAAAATGATTATTATGACTACTACTATTACTACTACTAAACCCTGGTTTCTTAAAGTTTCAGTTCAACATTAAAATCACTATAATACCCTCACTATCAAATGTGCCACATTTATGGCTCAGAATGGGTTTCCATACAGCTTGATACAGATAATGTTATAACCCCTGCACTTTCAAGACCACCACCAGTAGTTTCACCTATCCACACCCAACAAAACGTGTTCTCTCTAGGAATTTTTTAGGCCCTACAGGCAATTCAATGGTTTGTTTCCTCTGGAGATTACCAAACATTTAAATTGGAGGGTATAGCATTTCCTAGAGATGACACTTCTACAGGAATTTTCTAGTTCCTCCAGAGTGGCTCTTCAGTGGAGGTTGTTCATTTCGAAAAGGTTTGCTATTATCCAGTTTCCCGTTTTCACAGTAAATTGAGGAGTATATCCCTCCCTGATAAAGGGGTTTTATTGTGTCAGTTTGGGCATGCATGGAACACTGAACAATATCAAGAATTTGGGGGTTGTTGTGGAATTATTGGAGATAGCTGAAAAGCACAGCTGCCCAAAAATCTTCCATCTTTCCTTCCGAAGACTTTTTTGTGTACCTGCTCTCTGCATTGCTAATGTCACTATCCACTTTGTTCAATGGCCAAGCATGAAATCTCGGGTTTATGCCTGAATCTTATCTATGCTGCATCAGCAATTCATTGCCAATTCATGCTGCTTCTGAATTTACAGACTTAGAAAAATATTAATCTTTGTCCCCTGTACAAAGTTCACATCATCTATTATCTTTATTGAGGCAACTTTCTCCTATCTATTACTGCCACCCCCTCAAATCTAAATAAAACTCTTAAACTAAAATAATCCACTTCTGTCTTTACTCTGAGCTTCCTTAAATCCTGCAGTAGTGTCCTGTCTTTCCATGGGGCTTTCTGCACCCTTATCTCCTGTTTTCCATGTCACAGTTCATGGTTTCCACCCATAAAGCTTGCTCCTTCAGCTCCATCCAGCTCAAATCTTGCTTCCAGAATCTGCGGCTGCACCTACATTGTAGAATGAATGCAGTTTGATATTACTTTAACTTTTATGACTCAATGCTATGAAATCATGCACCTGTCAAGCAAGCTTAAAGGCAGTCATTTTCTTCCACCTAATGGTAGAACCAGACTTTCCTCATGAGCTATCACTTCCACAGATGAAAATCAACCAATATAATTTCCAATTTTAACAGAATATTTCCTATGTAGTTCTTCTGTCAATTAAAAAGTTAAAATACCCTTATATTTTACTACCCTAAATTTAAGCTTGTGAGCTCTAGGTGCCCCCCCCCCCCGACATTTTTTATTCCTGCTCTGATTTTTAATCCTAAAACATACTAGTATTCAGATGTGTTTAGGCATGCTCATACAGGAAGAGATGAGGGCATGTCATAACAATGCAGCCTTTACATATGTGTATGTTTGGACCATAAAATGAGTAAGTTTACCTAAGAGTGAAAGCAGAAGCAAGCTGCTACATCTTCTTTTGTGTTAGGCCACATCTACACTGCCTAAAATACAGTCTCTGAATGCAGATTGAACTGGGTTATATGGCAACATAGACTCAAACAATCCAATTTAAAGCAGTAAATCTGCATTCTGAATTTGCATTATATGGCAGTATAGTTCCAGCCTTACTCATCCAGTTCAGTTCATTCCCTTCAAAATGGTCTAGTTCAGTGTACTTTTGATTCAACCTACTGCGTTTTTTTAAAAATCCAGAAAGGGATAAAGAAATTAAAATTCTTCAAAGCTTTTGTTTTCTATTTTTTCCCCTTTCCATGTGATAGCAATAGCCTTTGAGATGTGGGAAACAGAGAATTGGACCAATTAGCTAAGAAGTTAAAATACATTAAACAAGACCATTTTCAAAACGCAAATAAACCAAATAAATGGCTTGCAAGGAAAATTGGAAGGAAAAAACAAAAACGACACATCTCTAAAATAGAGGAGGGGGGCAAAAGTTATTGGACAGATAAAGATATAATAAATCAATTCGAAAAATTTTACAAGGACCTATACAAAAACGATCAAATAAAGAAAGAAGAGATAATGAAATATCTGAATAAGAGAAATCTGCAAAAAAATCTCTGAGAAACAAAGAGAAAATTTAAATAAACCAATAAATGAACAAGAAATAAAGATAGCAATTCGGAAAATGGATTCAAATAAGGCACCAGGTCCAGACGGATTTACAGCAGCGTATTATAAAACATTCGAGCAGGAGCTAATACCTTATCTTACAAAACTAATGAACGGTATTCTAAATCAAGAAAAGGTTCCGGAAACATGGAAGGAAGCCAATATAACTATTATACACAAAGAAGGTTCTGATCCAGTAAATGTTAAAAATTATAGACCTATCTCTCTTTTGAACATTGACTACAAAATATTCACAAGTATATTATCAGAAAGAATGAAGAAATTTTTAATGGATTTGATTAAAGAGGACCAAACAGGGTTCTTGCCAAACAGACATCTGAGAGATAATGTGAGAACAATAATTGATATAATAGAATATTACGAAGTGAATAGTCAAAAAGAAATGGCCCTAATGGCAATTGACGCAGAAAAGGCCTTTGATAATATCAATTGGGACTTTTTCAAAATCTTAATGAAAGAAATAGACATTGGTTACCAATTTTTAAACGCAATAGAGGCAATATATAAAGAACAAACAGCAAAAATATTAATTAATGGTTCAGAATCAAAGACAATAAAGATACAAAAAGGTACTCGACAAGGCTGTCCGCTGTCCCCACTCATCTTCATATTTGCGATAGAAATTTTACTCAATGTTATAAGAGAAGATTCGAATCTAAAAGGAACTAAAATCAGAAACGTACACTACAAAATAAGAGCATTTGCAGACGATTTGATTTTTATAATTGAGAATCCTACAGAAGATATCCAAAAATGGATTGAGAAAATAAATGAATTTGGCTTGGTAGCAGGATTTAAGTTAAATAAGAAGAAGTCGATGATTCTAACAAAAAACATCAATAAAAAAGAACAAGAAAAATTGAAGGAAATATCAGGCGTACAAATTACAAACAAAATTAATTATTTGGGAATCAACATTACAGCTAAAAACTCACAGTTATTAAAGAACAACTACGAAGAAAAATGGGCGGAAATAAAGGAAAATTTGGAAAACTGGAAAACCTTAAAACTTTCTCTCCTGGGGAGAATTTCAGTAATTAAAATGAACATTCTCCCTAAAATGTTATTCTTATTTCAAAATTTACCAATAATTAGAAATCAGACACTGTTCCAAAAGTGGAAAAAAGATCTATCAAAATTCGTGTGGCAAGGGAAAAGACCCAGAATAAAACATACAAATTTAATAGATGAAACGAAGAGAGGGGGACTGGGTATGCCGGACCTAAGACTGTACAGGGTGGCATGCATACTTGTGGTATGATAAAATAAAATTAGAAAAAAAATTTTGCAATCACTTTATAAGATCAGCGGCAATAAAAATCTGGAATAAATATAAAGCAAGAATATATCCAAAGACTCCTTTATGGATTTCGCCACTCGAAGCATGCCAAAGGAGACTATTAGGTACGGAGAAATGGCCCCTTTACAAAGATATAATAGTACAGGTGGGAGGACAACCAGAAATGAGAACTCAAGAGGATATAAATGCAAAATTTACAAATATCTCATGGTTCCAGCATAGACAATTAAAGGAATTCTTCAATAAAGATAGAAAACAAGGTTTTATGGACAAAGAAACATTCTGGGATAGAATAATGACTTCGGAAAAAAAAGTGATAACAAAACTCTACAGACAGTTACTGGAATGGGCTACTGAGGAAGAAACAGTCAAGGAATGTATGACAAAATGGGCGGTAAATCTTGGAAGAACAATTAGAATGGAGCAATGGGAAATTATGTGGAATCGCAAAATGAAGCAAATGTATTCATACGATTTGAAAGAAAATTTGATCAAAATATTTTATAGATGGTATATAACGCCACAGAAACTAGGATACTACTACAAAGACATGAATACCGCCTGTTGGAAATGCAAGCAACATGAAGGAACATTCTTTCACATGTGGTGGACGTGTGACAAGGCGAAAAAATATTGGAAAATTGTCCACGAAAATATGCAAAAGATTCTAAAAATTAACCACCAATTCAAACCAGAATTCTTCCTCTTAGGAATTACGGAACTGAAGCTAACAGAAAATGAGGAATTGTTAATTAATTACATGACCACGGCAGCAAGGATCATATATGCAAAGTACTGGAAACAGGAGGAAATACCGGAGGATGATCAATGGCTACTTAAACTAATGGAAATTAAAATATGGATAGGCTAACATATATAATAACAAAACATCAAGGAGTACCCAGGAGAAGTACGGACTGGAAACCAGTCTTAACTTATATACAACAAAGAAGAATGATAACATGTATATAGTGAGAAAGACTGAGACTTTAATTATAAGATACGGATGGATAATATCCGTAACTACGAAACATGTAAAGACAAGCTGACAATACGAATAGGTCGCGGGACTTGAAAAGCTTTACTATAGAGAAGCAGATGCAGAAATGGAAGGAAACTATTACAGGGGTAGAAACCTCCCCTGAGAGACAATCTGGTTTAGATATGGATGGAAGTCAAACTAGATGTGTGTGTGTGTCTTCTCTTTTTTTTTTTTTTTTTTCTTTCTTTTCGGGTTCTTCCTTCCCCTTCCCTTCTATCCTCCTTCCCAATTTCCTACTTTCCTATAACCAAAATGTTCCCCCACTTTTATTGTTATCCTATGAAATATAAATAAAATTAAAAAAAAAAAAAAGATGTGGGAAACAGACTTGCAGTAACTAGCTATCAGGTTAGGTAAACTGTTCTGCTTTGTTTTATGAGACCTGACAACCCTTTGCTGTATAGTAGGGTGGTGGTTTCTAAATATTATTGCTTAAATATCATAGTAACCATTACATAGTAACTCAACAGCAATACCGTAATACAGTGGTTTCAAAACATTTGTTTCAGAGAAAATGGAAATTATCTCAAACACCCATCCACCCACAAACAACACATTCAAGAAAATGGGAGAAATGTCCTGTTATACTCATTTATCCAAGCATTTCAGTATCTGGTCTATTCTGGTATCGTACATTAAAATAACTGGCCCTACACTGCCATATAATCAGGACCAACCCAACATGGAGGCCACTGAAGTGCCCGCTTCACGCGCACGGTCCCCGGGGGCGTCATCGAGGTTCCCCCCCCCGGCAGGGACCATAGGCTCATTTGCTGAACAGGAGGGCCTGTTCGGTGGCGAGCGAGCTCTCCCGCTGCAGGGCGAGTGGTGTGGGAGGCGGGGCCATGTCTGGGCGGTGCCCCGCCTCCCGCATCGCGCGACCATGCCACGTGCCCTGGCTCCGCCTCCCATGCTGCGTAAGAGGTGGGGTCAGGGCGCACTGCGTGGGAGGCAGGACCAGGGTTGGCCCCACCTCCCGCGCCACTCGCCCTGGCCCGGCTGGCCTTGCCCAGCCAACCAGGCTGCAGCGGGAGTACTTCCAGGCCACAGTGAAGACCCAGCCAGCCTGGGCGGTGCCCCGCCTTCCGCGCCACACGCCCAGGCCCCGCCTCCCACGCTGCGAGTGAGAGGGGTCAGGGTGAGCGGTGCAGGAGGCAGGGCCAGGGTTGGCCACGCCTCCCGTTGCACTCGCCCTGGCCCGGCTGGCCTTGCCCAGCCAGCCAGGCTGCAGCGGGAGTCCTTCTAGGCTGCGGTCGCAGTGGCCTGGAAGGACTTTCCCGCTGCTTCCTGGCTGGCTGGGCCAGGGTGCGAGGGGCGGGAGGTGGGGCCCCATCTGGGCGGGGTCCTGCCTCCCACGTCGCATGGCCATGCCCAGTATCTCATGCTGCGCAAAAGGCGGGATCAGGGTGTGGGAGGCGGGGCCAAGTTTGGCCCCGCCCCACGTCCCACGGCACATGGCCACGCCTCCTGGGGCACGGGGGGGGTGCATTTTTTCCCCCTGCTTAACACTTAAAATTACCTTGGGCCAGTCCTGCATATAATCCAGTTTCTGGGTCCAGATTATCTGCTTCGAACTGAGTATGTGGCAGTGTAGATCCAGCCTATAGTAAATTCTGAAGGAGAGGGCTCAGCCTGGTGGAATTCATCACCCAGTTTTACACATGTCCAAGATCAGAATGAGACAGAGTGGGCCAAACTTTTGGGTACATTTTGGTAATGTCCAGTTCATAATATCCCAGTATAACACCAGATTCATTATATCTTGATAGCTTCCAGTCTCACAACTGTTCTCCAAGCAGGATAAAATGGCAAGCGCTCTGACATGCTGGTTGCTTCCCAGCAGCAACTGCTATGCAGAGATATAAAGTCTCACTACATGGAGATTCCACTTATCTTTCATGATGGTTACTTATTTCTACTTTCCACAACCATCACCATAAATTGTGGTAGCAATCTGACGTTATTGTTATTTGATGTGCAAATGTACTTTCTTTTAATTGTCCTAAATTGACTTTCTTTCAGTTTAGTGGGGTAATCTTACAAATTATTGGGGGTGTGTGTGTTTTAATTGTGTATTCCTGCATGCCAGAGTAATTTTGGACAGGAAGATCCTTGTGATCTCTTTCAACTCTGTGATTCTATTGTTCTAAACACAAAAATAAGATAAAGACAAAGGCCAAAGAGAGAAGGAAGAGAGAGCATCTGGGACTTTGTAAAAGCAGCTGGAAGAGTGGGGCAACAGTAATTAACCAGGAATGTACCTGATAAATCACAACAGTTAGAGGGCATGAGAACTGCTAATGGGGGCTGCCCCCTCCAGAACCACCAATCATTTCATTATGGAAAGTCCAGCAGAAGTCAATATTCATTTTGGCACTGATTTTGCAACACAGTATAAAATTTTGTCCTAAGGAGTTGTTTTCTCATATTAGCAAATTAATTACTGTTTCCTCTTGTCTTTACTAATTTAAAGGCCTTTAAAAGCATGTCAGGGGAAAGCAATGTCATTTGCCGTGCTTTGTGTGCCCAACAGGCCTGTGTTCCATCCTGACATGCCTAAGCATGACACTAATGTGATTATCTATATTTTATAGGCCATAAACCAAGCAAGTTTAGAATCTCCAATGATGGTTATTTGTCCAGCTCCATCATTCTAATCACTTGTCCCATCGTAGGCTTCAGTGTCCAAAGAATTATGGCAGCAGATGTAGAGGGCAATCAAAGAGGCTGTCAAGAATCACTTTTAAGAAACGGAGACACTCGGTGCCCATTTCCCTGAGTATATGTGGTTTAATTAAGACACAAGAGCCCTACGCAGCAACTTCCCATCTGCACTTTGGACAGTTTATTGCCAAATTCTCGGTCCCAACTCTCATTCAGGTTCCACCCCTACAGCAACCTCTAGAAGGAAAAGCAAGAGCATCGCTTGCTGGCTACAACTCATCATAATGCTTTTATTTAAAGGGGGAGTAGCATTGTGATTTCATGCTTTCAGATTTTTCTCTTCCATCTGAAGACTAGTAATTTATTTTTTAAATAACATCTAGACATGCACCCACAAGGAAAGAGGGAAACATATAACTTTAGAACTACTTTTCTTTTTGTTTCAATCTAATTTTCATTCAGAAAAAAAAACAAATAGTAAAAGAGTAGGCACAGTGTGTTAAACCACTGAGCTGCTGAATTTGCTGACTGAAAGGTTGGCGATTCAAATCCAGGGAGCGGGGTGAGCTCCCACTGTTAACCCCAGCTTCTGCCAACATGCAAATGTTCAAAAACATGCAAATGTGAGTAGATCAATACGTACTGCTCCTTCGGGAAGATAACGGCACTCCATGTAGTCATGCTGGCCACATGACATTGGAGGTGTCTACACCTCTTTGGCCTAGAAATGGATACGAGCATCAATCTCCAGAGTCGGACACGACTAGACTTGAGGAGAAAATCTTTCTATTAATGATAATAGAAATAGAAGCAGAATTTTAATAAAATATATTGCTAAAATGACACAGCTATCTAACTACAACATACTTCAGAACTAAACCTACAACGTACTTCAGAACTAAATCAACAAACATACTATTAACACACACACCTCCACTGACATTCATTCATTTGTTTCATTACACACAAAAACTATACTAACCAATGAATACACTGAGAGAGAGAGACAATTCTACGAACCTCATTCTCACTCTCTGTGTGTCATAATATATTAGTGTGTTGGCCGCAGTCTGTCATGCAAATGTAACAAGAAACCTTTGGGTGTGTCTGAAATAAACAATAAATTATACCCTTTTAAATATATAAATGAAAGGTTTGCATGAGATATGCTGTGTTCTCACACATTTTGTTGATACAGTTTAGTATATGTCCATATCTCCTTTAAAGGGTTGGTTTACCCTCTGGTCTGCTAGTTAAACTAAATTACTGTGTTGAGAAATGATACATATCTAAAAAGGTGTCACCAACATGAAATATTTGGAAAGCTCTGCTTTATATAGTACTGCATAGCCACACTTTTACTTTTGGTAACACTCACCTCACTTTTGATAACACTCATTTAACCTCAGAACTATAAAAGACATCTAAGGTGGCCACAGAGCCAGTGTGCTACAGTGGTTTGAGCGTTGGACTATGACTCAGTAGACCAAGGTGGAAATCCTCTCTCAGCCATGGAAAGTGGAAACCCATTGGATGACCTTGGGCAAATTGCCCTCTCTCACCCTCAGAGTAAGGCAAAGAAAAACCTCAGATAGGTTTATCTTGGTCACCATAAGTCAGAAATTACTTGGAAACGCACAACAACAACAACAACAACAACAACAACAACAACAACAACAAGGCTGGCAGTGAGTCACATCCGAGCTAGTGTAAGGTATTTTGATCCTTGAGGGAGAAGAGCAAATGACATTCTCTTCTCCACAAACTCTCACAAGCCAGATGCTCCTCTGCCTGCTGCCAGAGCCCGGCAGGGGAATGGCATCAAGGCAACTGAGACCCCCTCCCCCCGAAAAAAAGGAATCAGTTGAAAACACTGACGAAAAAGCATAGCACACGTTGAATTCATGGTGCTGAGTAGTAATGTAGGAAGGTCGAATTAGTGGGTCTTTGAGAAAGTAGTTGTCAAAGAGCGGATGATACCTGTCCTGTGAATCTACTTTAACTGTCATGGCTACATCATCAATATGAAATTCATCTTTGTTTCATGTACACTTTATACACATAACCTGAAGGTAATTTTATAGAATTTTTAATCATTTTGTGCATGAAACAAAGTGGGTATACACTGAGTCATCACAAAGCAAAGTTGTCACTGTCTCACACATGTGAACGATTTTGGAATATTTCGGGATTCTGAATAAGAGATGCTCAACCTGTAACTTTCTCATCTTTGAGCAATTGAGAGTGTTGTTACAGCTGCTTTGCTTCATTTTTTCCACTTCTGGGATACAGAACTTACAAGGTTACACAAAACCAGCTAGAATATACTCGTAAAGTAATTGAGGTACTTTGGATTAACTAGGCTGTTGTTTTTCTCAGCCTGCATAATCCATTTTGCTGTAGAAAATAGGAGGCCCCATTATCCTCAAAATGGTGTGAAATATTTTCCTCATAACATATTGTCAACAAAACGTCCAGTTGAATTAATAAACTGTGCGCTTGTTTGAAAGTGGAATTGGACTTGTCTAATTGTGGCATCAGTTGTCATAGTGACTATCAGCCAATCAAGGAATTAAAACCCCTAACTTGGCAGTGTTTAGGTAAAGGAGGCTTTTGTGGCGTTGTCAGGCTAAGATTTATGATGGCAAAAACTGTCTTTGGCAGCCAAATCAATGGGTTGACCACTTGCTCTGAAATCCTGCTCTATTTAAAGTTAAACACTTGATATTTCACCTAAATATTAAGAGGCCATGTATCTCTGGAACCCCTTTTCTTATTAATAGATAACATTTTATAAACCGTGGGTATGATATCTTGTTCTTTGTATACCTGCCCAATAAACACAGCCGCTGCTCTTTTATGTGTGTGTAACTGGAAATGTCAGAACTTGCAAGTGAATGAGTGGAGGGAATATTGTCTTACCCTTGCTATTAAAACATGCCGAGTGATCTAAAAATTACCCTGTGTAGATAAACAAGTGGATTAAACTCCGGTATGCTCATTCTTTCATCGCTGTAATATTAATCGTAGGAGTTGGGGCTTTTTAATGTTAATATATACCTTTTAGCAGTATATGTCAGTTTATATTAGATTGCATGTTGACTGACACATTTTTAAACTGGAATTTAATTTCTTGCCATTTCTTGATTTTTTTTCACAGCTTCAAAAGACATAAGGTGCAATATTACTATTTAGCAACAGAATTTAATGGTAATTATTCATAATAACAGTGAGGTTCTTACCACACTCAACAGTGAGGCTTAATGCCCACTTGTTTATTTGGCTGGAGCCTAAATAACTACTTATCTCATATTGTTGTCTCTCAGTGTTACATTTAAAATAGTGTGCTTGGAATGCAATGTATGCAACATTGGCCAAGGAAAATTATCTGTTGTCTGCTTTTGGTATAAGCACTACTGAAAGATAGCAACCACAGGATCCATATTCGTGATTACACATAAGGGGTGAGATGTGGTCTCTTTAGGCATTTGCTAGGTCCTCAATGAGATTCTATGGTATACTCTTCCTTGCACACAAGACTGAATATCCCATACCGTTAGACTTACAGCCAGTAGCCATTTGGGGGAAATAGTAAGAAGGGAAATGAAAACTGTATGTTGCATTCTGCCATCAATGCCCTAGTGGTTCAGGAGTGGACCAGACATACAGCATAGCCAAAGGAGGCATACCATATAGAACAAAGTTCTGATGGAAATGAGTCATTAATTTAGGACCTTTGGATTAGGACAGGAGGTAGATAACCCTGAATTTTTCCAGTGGCTTTTTTCTCAGTTCAATTCCCAAACAGGTTATGTGAAAATTATTTTTAAAAGATTGATTGAACTGATCAACCGCATAGCAAGCCATTTATCCCTTTCTTAATTTTTGCTCCACTGTTTCTTTTAATTACCCAAGTCAATAGTAATGTGTGGCCTTTGGAATGGCAAAGCAATTGAAAAACTATCATTCATATATTACACTGTCTTCTTATTTGGAAATTGGGCAAAGGTGCACATAAGATCAGATGTACTTGTTTATGCACCTAGTCCACCAGTAGGCCTTACCCAGACATGTTGTTTACTGCTTGGAGTGTCAATGGTGTATCCCAGGTTGACCCTTCCTCTTTTCTGACACTAGTGGCAAAGGTAAGGCAACAAAAATGAAATAGTTGTTGTCTGCTAGATAAGTGTATGCATGAGATACCAGAGTGTACTTCAAGTGTAATTTGCTACTATGCTCAGATTTGTAATATGCTTGTTGAAACCTCCTTTGATTGAACTTCCAATAGACTCACTTCAAGGATCTCTTCTACTTCTGCAACAAAAAGTTTAAAGTCTCTCACACTTGCCCCTCATATGTGGGCTAACCTGGTCCAACCACAACTTATCTCTGATCAGAAACCACAATGCCTTCTCATTCTGCAATGCCCTTTGTCAAAAGGTTACACCATATTTGATAGCAGATGCATCAGCAACAAGGGTAAATGCCTTACATATGTTCCCCATGTGGTTGCAAAGGTGCCAACCACATTATGATATGCTGATGGCATTATCATCTCCACCATCTCATTATTTTCCTCTTTTTTATTGTTGTCCCCTTTTCATTTCCACCTCTTCTTTTTATCTGACTCTCTAGTGTGGGGATCCTCAGTGCTAATTAGGAAATTTGGTTTTCCACTGGAGTTTTGGTGGTTAGTCCACAGGAAGATATTGGTTACTGGTCCATAGGAAATTTCCAGGAAAGAAAGAAACAGTTGTAGTCGATGTATATGGTGTACATGTATATGGTGATGGTCCCTAACACAATGATGGAAAGTCTTGTAGGTTCTCCACATCAGAGATCTTAAGAAGCATTGCTCTAGTGGGTCATGCTCAGTACCCTTTCTAAATCGCAATATCCTAAACCCCTTGTTGTTGAGCATTATAATACAGTCAGGCAACAAAATTATTTTTTAGTGATGAATCCCATATAAGTAATATTTTAAGAAGGTAATAGGCCCTGAAATTTATCTACTGAATTTAGGAAAGCCTGGGGAAACAGAAGAAAAATTCAACAGGAACTCTTCTTCCAGTGAGTTAACTGAATGGAAGCTACTTTTTCACTTTGAATACAGTTTCCAGCCATTGTAGAAGGATGAGAAGAAAAGAGGTAGCAGAACACAGAAACAAACATTTTAAAAGCACATGAGAAAGTGGGACACCAAAGAATTAACTGGGACTGCCCTACCAAACAAGGGTAGTTGGAGGAGACTTCCGGTAATGGCCAAGATGGCGGACGCTGCAGAGCGCTGAGACTCTCCGATATCCAGCGTTTCTGACCTTACCAGGCGCTTTCGGTAGAGCTTGAAGCTCCCCCTCGTCGTGGCTGGAGGTCCGCGAGGCGCGAAACCGTGGGTTCCCGACAACCAAATATCTAGGAGAACCCTGTAAGGGACTCAACCAAGGGACCCAAGGTAGGCGAGGCGCGGTGTAGGTTACCGGGCTGAGGCCGGGGTAGGACACCTGCCATGATTTTAAAAATAAAGAAGACAGAAAGAAGAAATTAAGCTGAGAAAAAGGGACTTTTGCATGGAAGAAAGAGTTGGAGGCAGCAAGCAATGGAAAGAGGCGTACCAGACGCTGCGGCCAAACTATACTGAACTTTACTATATTGACGGATTGACTGGACTTAGAGGCAGGCTAAGAAGAGGGCTGGCATGTGTCAGCTGAATACACGGACGCTGAGTCAAACAACAACCAAACACTCCCACAATTGATGACCAACATTCCGCTCCAAATGATTGGCTAGTTTTCCACTCCAATCACTAATTTCAAAAATTTACAATACTGAGTGAGCAATAACGCGAACAGGCTGCTCAGACGGAAGAAGCGGGAGATAATTACTGGATATCTACCGGTGATGGGAAAGCTTACTCGCTGAGAAGGCCAGACGGCGGATCGGGGCGACGAGGAGGCGGTCCAGGGGACAGGCGAAGACGCGTGGAGGAAGTAGCCCAACGCAAGACGCAAGACACAAAGAGACGCGTGACGCGGGGCGTACGACGCTGGAGGAGGGACGCTGACGCTGACGCTGGACGCGGAAGTGCAAAGCGGCGGGAGGCCTAGCGGAGATGAGCGGAGGAGAAAGGAGGAGAGGCCGGTAGAATGGGAAGATTTAAAGTAAGATAAAGAATAAAAATATGCACAGGATTTAAAGATTAGAAGACTGGAAGAAGATATCGAGTGGCGGAGAGTTGGACTGGAAAAGGGCAGGTTTGAACTTGTAAGGGAGGATCTGGAAAGGGAGTAGATCATAAGAAAGGACTGTGACAGTGGACTTGCGGAAGGAGGAACGGTGCCGAAGGAGAGCGGAGGGGGGGAAGGAGAAGGAATGCATGTGAGGAATAGGAGGGAGGCTGTAGAGACTATCACCGGGGGCGGAAGAACTAGCGAAAAGAGAGAAGAGAGATAGTGGACGTTATCTCCCTCCTACTCCATCTCTTGATATAGAACTGGTTTTTTTTTCTCCTTTCTTTTCTTTTGCTATATATACTCGACTTACTATATATACACTTTCTCCCCCTATCCACTCCGTGAGCAGGGTGGAATAAGAGTTCCTAAGAAATAGGTGGAGAAGGGATAGCACCTTTACGGAGGCTAAGAGGGGGAGGAGGGAAACTTGGAACACTTAAAAGTCATGAATACACCAAAAACAAAGATGGATAGGGAGAAGGAAAGGAGGGGAACAACTAGGAAAGACTCTCTAACAGATGACTACAGCATTAAAGATGTGATGATGGAAATATTGAAGCTGCAGACGGAGGTAGCTAAGATACAGGACAAACAGGATAGACAATACTCAGATATGAGAGAAGAGATGTTGGGAATGAGAAGGGATATTAAGGAGGAAATACAAACGTTAGTTAAAGAAGAAATAAATAAGATAAGAGAAGATTTAGAATTAACACAAAAAGAGTGCAAAGAGAAAGACAAAGAGCTGGAGATGATTAAAAAACAGCAGGGGGTAATGAAGAAAGAGATGGAGATTATGGAGAGAACCATGGAGGTAATGAAAACACAACAGGAAATTTTAGATTCCAAAGAAAAAGAATTCCAATTAAGGCTTCGAAATTTGGGAGAAGAGGAAAATGAGAACATAAGGGAAAATATTATTGAAATAGTGTCAAATATTACACAAAAAACAAAAGAAAGTGTGGATGCGAATATAGATCGAGTTTATAGGGTGCAATCCAATTATGCCAAGAAGTACAACACACCTAGGGATGTAGTGATTTATTTTAGCAAGAAAACACTAAGAGATGAAGTATTGAAAGGAAATAGTAGCAACCCAACATTTGACAAAGGAAAGAAAATCGGAATCTTAAAAGAATATCCGTGTTAGAAAGAAGGCGTAAATACTTATTTTTAACGGATGAGTTGAGGAGAAGGAACATAAGATTTAAATGGGATAAAAAAGAAGGCTTGGCACTGACATGGGAAGGGAACAGGCAATGGATTACCAGCGAAACAAAAGCTAGAGCGTTTTATGATAAACACCTGAGGATGGCCGAGGGGAAGGGAAGGGGGGGCAGTCGAAGGGAGGGGGGTGGAGGCGAGGAGGGGGGAGGGGACAAGGGGGAGGAGATGGCCAGACAAAAGAAAAGACTGAGAGAGAAATCACCAGAGGACGCTGTAGACTTAATGGACTTTGAGAAGGTGGTAGTAGGGAAGGTAAATGAGGAAAATGATGGCGACGGCTCCAAAAATTAAAATATATTCCAATAATATAAATGGTTTTAACTCCCCCAATAAAAGAAGTAAAGTATGGCATCTAATCAAAAAAGGGAAATATGACGTGATTTGTTTACAGGAAACACATATTACGAATAAACATGTTGCACATTTAACACAAAAAAGTCTAGGGACGACATATCACGCATCATGTTCGGAAAAAAAGAGGGGTAGTAACCTATGTTAATGAGAAAATTAAATCCAAAAAAGTGTTTAATGATCAAGATGGAAGGATGCTAGGGATAAGGCTTGAAATAGAAGGGAAAATCTTACTGATTTGTAACATATATGCTCCAAACGGAAGCAAAACGCAGTTCATAGAGGGGCTGCATCAAAAAATATTGGAACAAGAATACGATGATCTTCTGATTATGTGAGACTTCAACGGAGTAGTAAACAACAAATTAGATAAATCAGATAAGGGAAAGGGGAAAAAAGGTAAAGTGGCAGGAGAACTACCCAAAAAATTTAAAGAAATGAAAGAAGATTTAGGCTTAATTGATATATGGAGACATCAACACGCAGAAGAAAGGAATTTCACGTTTCTTTCAAACAGACATCTAACTTGGAGCCGAATAGATATGATATGGGGTACAAGAATAATAACAAATCAAGTAACCAGAGTCAAAATACTGCCCAGAACGAATTCGGATCATGCACCGATAGAAATGGTAATAGAAAGTAGAGGAAGGAGAGAGAAAGAATACAGATGGAAACTAAATGATGTATTGTTGAAAAATGATTCTGATCAAAACAAATATAGAATGCTGCTTGAGGAATATTTTAAACTCAACAGACAGGAAGATACCCCAATAGATATAATATGGGATGCTAGTAAGGCATATATAAGAGGATTCTTGATCGAGCATAATGCTAGGATGAATAGGTTAAGAAAAGCTAAACATACTAAGATTTTAAAGGAAATAGATAAGTTAGAATCAGAACTAAAGGTAAAACCCAAGGACAAAGAAATTAAATTGAAAATAGAAATAGCTAAGAAAGAATGGGACGCACTACAGGTGGAAGAAATGGAAAAAAAACTGAAATATATCAAGCAACATTATTTCGAAAACGCGAATAAAGTAGGCAGATGGCTAGCGAGGAGACTAGCAAAAAAGAGACAGGCAAATATAATAAGTAAAATCAAAGATGGAGGTAAGATATACTATAATAATGAAGGGATTGAAAAACAATTCATCAAATTTTACGAAAAATTGTATTCTGAGGATAAGATTTCAAAAGACAAAGTAACACAATATCTGGGGAAGCAGGAAATCCCAAGGATTACGGAAGATCAGAGGGAGATTTTAAATAGGAAAATAACATGTGAGGAAATATATAGGGCCATCAAAAGAACTCCACCTAATAAGGCACCGGGACCGGACGGTTTCACAATGCGGTACTACAGAATATTTCAGGAGACACTAGTTAAACCATTACAGCAGGTCATGAACAAAGGTCTAGAAGAAGGGAAAATCCCAGCCACATGGAAGAATGCAAATATTACATTGCTTCCTAAAGACAAAGCAGATAGTACTAACGTAAAAAGTTATAGACCAATATCACTGTTGAATGCTGATTATAAAATCTTTACTAGCATACTGGCAGCCAGGCTTAAAGAGGTACTAAAAGACAGGATTAAAGAAGAGCAGGCGGGTTTTCTGCCGGGCAGACAAATGAAAGAGAACATCAGGAATATCTTGGGTGCTATAGAATACTATGATAAAAATCCTCAAAAGGAAATAGCTTTTCTATTCCTGGATGCAGAAAAAGCATTCGACAACGTTAATTGGTTTTGCATTATGGAGATACTTAGAGAAATGGATGTGGGATTCTATTTTACTAATGCAGTTAAAGCAGTATACTGTCAACAAACGGCGAGAATAATAACAAATGGACATCTATCTAGCAGTATAAATATAGAAAAAGGTACAAGACAAGGCTGCCCGTTATCCCCGTTACTATTCATCATGACATTAGAGGTACTACTAGAATCAATTAGGAAAAACAAGGATCTCCAAGGACTAAGAATTAGAAACCACTGTCATAAAATACGTGCTTTCGCGGACGATATAGTCTGCCTGATAGAGGACCCTTTAAAACAATTTAAAAAATGGTGGGAGACAATCATGAGTTTTGGCGAAGTGGCAGGACTAAAGATTAATCGGGAAAAAACAAAAATATTAATAAAAAATATGTCACAAAAGAATAAAGAGAATCTGCAAAAGGGCATAGAAGTAGTAAAGAAAATAAGATACTTGGGGATAGAGTTAACAGCTAGTAATGCGCAGTTGCAAAAAAATAATTATGAGAAGAAATGGAGAGAAATGAAGGATAAAATAGAAAGATGGGGCTCTCTGAAACTCTCCTTGCTAGGAAAAATAGCAGCAGTCAAAATGAAGATTCTGCCGGAGGTATTATTTTTATTTCAGAATATACCAATTTTGAGAAATAAAGGAATTATAAGAGGCTGGCAAAGAGAAATAAACAAATTCATTTGGGAAGGTAAAAAAAGCCAGAATCGCCTTTAAATACCTAAAAGATGATATCAGGAGAGGTGGCATGGGTCTGCCAGATCTTTTGTTGTACTATGAAGCAGGAAGTCTAAGTTGGGTTAAGGACTGGGCAACTTTAAAAGAGAACAAAACTTTAGATTTGGAAGGATACGGCTTAAATAAAGGGTGGCACAGCTATCTGTGGCAGGAGAAAGCGAGAAAAGAAAAGAATTTCAAACATCATTATATAAGAGCAGCACTGATAGAAGTATGGGAGAAGTACAAGAGAAGATTCTATACTAAGGTTCCGCTGTGGTACTCCCCGATAGAAGCAGAACATAAGAGGGAATTACCCAGGAGAAGATGGCTAACGTATAGTCAGTTATTGAATACAGGGAACCAAGGGTTAAGTCTGAAAAGCTATGAAGAATTAAAGCAACTAGAGCCATCAATAACATGGCTAAATTATTGGCAAATAAAAGAAAGTTTTAAAGAGGACAACAAAATAGGATTCGAAAGGAGAGAGACTGGTTGGGATAGAATGCTAAAAGTAGATAGGAAAACAATAAAAATACTATATCAACAACTACTAATGTGGGACACGGAAGAAGTGCAGGTCAAGGAGGTGATGACGAAGTGGGCTAGAGAGGTAGGCCACACAATTAGCATGTCAGAATGGGAAAGAATATGGAATAAAAACCTAAAATACACATATGCCGTAGAAATTAAGGAAAATTGGTATAAAATCTTTTATAGGTGGTACCTCACTCCAGGTAAACTTGCTAAAATGAACAAAGGAAAAGGGGACGGTAAATGTTGGAAATGCGAGAAGCATATAGGAGACTGGATGCATATGTGGTGGAAGTGTAAAAAAGTTAAAAATTACTGGCAGATAATACATAAAGAAATGGAAAAAATAATTCAAAAGAAATTTGAGGTAAAACCAGAATATTTTCTATTAGGGATACTAGATTTTAGATGGGATTGTAATACAGAAAAACTCTTCATATATATGGTGACAGCAGCCAGGATATGTCTGGCAAAAGTATGGAAAACAAAAGAAACACCATCGAAAGAAGATTGGACTTTGAAACTTTTGGATATCCAAAATATGGATCTATTGACTCAAGCACTTAAACAAGATGGCACCACAGGCAGAGAGACAAACTGGTCGCAGTTGAGTGAATATATGAAGAAAGAAAATATGAGCTAAATATAGCATACAGTAAGAAATTAACTTAAGACTAAAAAACGAAGAAGGAGGCTGCAGCAATGTTTATTGGGGTAGGGGATGAGGGTATGCCATGCAAAAGGACCGGAAGGCAACGGGTTTTTCCTTTTTTTCTCTCTCTCTTTTTCTTTCTTCTTTTACGCCTCTTCTATTTTAACTATATAATGTGTATGGAAAATGAATAAATAAAAGTTTAAAAAAAAAGGGTAGTTGGAGGATATAGTTGCCCACCCCGCTTTACTTTGTCAATAGATCCTACCAACATAGCAGAACAAGGAACAAAGAAGAGATGATGAACTAATAACTTTAAATGATAGAATACTGGATGCTGGTAACTAAGCAAAAATGCCTCACTTTGGTACGGCACTCACAGCCAGAAAAAAATCAGATTACTTCTAAAACAGTGAAGAGGGCCAAAGACAAAACAAGATAAACAGAGCATGAGAAGGTGACCAGGACAAACAGCTCTCTTGAAGCAGAAGGATTTCTTGGGAACACCCAAAAAATGGAATGTAGTATTTTCACTTCAGCAACAAATTTCAATATGATATCTATTGAGGAAACAAAGGTAAGAGTTTTTTACTGCACCCACCCCAGAGGTATTATTTCCACCAGCTCAGAAATTCTGCTTGCATGTACAGAAATGCCTGTTTCTACTTTCCTAAAATCCTAATATTCAGGATTTCCTTTCTCACACTGCATGCACATACAGTCTAACTGAGGACACTCACAAACAACATCCCAGAAAGCTGTTCACCATGAAACTAATCAAAGCCATCAACTGCAATGAGCTTATAAAAGTTGCATTTCAAGTGTAATGCTTTTAACTCTATCACCAAGAGCATGTACTTGGCACAAATGCCTCCACTAGAGCAGAAAGACCTTGGCCTATAGCCTCTGAGAGTTTATCAGTGCCATGGGAGATATTTACTGTGATGTACATGTGGCTGTACAATGAATGAACAGCTTGCAAATATATATTAATCTCCTTGATGACCTAGATCAAGAACAAGAAAAATAATGTTAATATTTGCATTTGCATTATGGCATATTTCTGCCTGTCGATGGCACTTGATGGTTGTAGTTTCTTTTACTTTCTTTTAAACTTGTTTCCTAAGTGTTATATCCAATTACCAACCCTCCTCCACTGCAACACTTAAACCTTTTATGGGCCTGATTGAACAATTACAGAATGAAATATTAGCCGTTCAAATACTTAGGTATTCCTCTTTGGGATGAACTTGCATGTCAATATTCTCAGTTATGTTTGTATATGGGAAAGGTAACAATTTTGTGATGAACAGAAACACCACAGGGCAGATCTACACTGATCCCTTGTCCAAGAGCCAATTTGGCATGATGTACACCAAATCAGCCCTTGGTTGGTTTACACAACCACAGCCACCCCAGCTGCTTTGGAGGTGGCATGGAGTCCCAAATGTCCAGCTGTGCTAAACATGCATCCTGCCAATTGCAATGAGGGAGAGGGGAGAGGAGGAATCCCTCCCTTTCCCAATTGCCCCATTGCCCTGGCTGATATTACTGCAGGCAGTGAATGACCAATGAATGAAATTCATGTTGTGATCAGTAGGATGCATGTTGCACCCAGAAACCGCTGTGACAAGGAGAACGGGAGAGGAAAGTAAGTGCCATCTGGGTTGCCGAATCCCAGAAAATATGAGATAGCTGTGTAAACAGTATGGCTGTGTAAACAGTTGCATCCAGCTCCATCTTGGAACTGAGCCAATAGTTTACATGGGCCCTGTTATTGGATGAAATTGATTATCTTGACCCATCATAGTCTGGCTTCAGACTGGGTCATGGACTGGGGCTTGTGGGCACTGTTTTACTGTTTTATCCTCCAGTCATTCCTGGAGGATCGTTCTCAGAAGATGTTGTTGGGGACACTTGCTCGGCCCTGCAGCCTTTGTCCTGTGGGGTTTGATGACATCTGTATGCAGATGATGTTCAACTCGATCACTCCTTTCCACCTGCTACTTAGAAGCTGTTCAGATCCTGAACCAGTGCTTGGTGGCTGTGACAGTCTGGATGAGGGTGAACAAATTGAAACTGAAGCTGTTTTATCTGTCTAATGTTTTATCATTATGCCGTTGACATATATTGTTTTAATGATTTAATTTATGGTCATATGTGATTGTTTTTAGATATGTAACATTTTTATATATTTATATGGATGTGAGGCATTGAATCTTTGCCATGAATAATGCTGTACACCACTTTGAGACCTCCCAGGGGTGAGAAAAGCGGTCTATAAATGAATTAATTAATTAAATAATCCAGACAAGACAGAGGTACTCCTGGTCAGTTGTTATGCTGAACAGGGTATAGGATTACAGCCTGTGCTGGATGGGGTCCCCTCCCCCCAAAGACACAGGTTTGCAGGTTGGGAGTTTTCCTGGATTCATCACTGAGCCTGAAACCCCAGATCTCACCAGTGGCCAGGGGAGCCTTTGCACAATTAAAACTTGTGCACCAGTTGTGCCCATACCTTGGAAAGTCAAACTTGGCCAAGGTAGTCCATGTTCTTGTTACATCTCGAATAGATTACTTCAATGCGCTCTATGTGGGGTTACCTTTAGAGACTGTTCAGAAGATTCAATTAGTCCAACGGGCAGCAGCCAGATTTCCAACTGGAGAAATGCACAGGGAGCATACAATCCTTCTGTTACGTCACCTCCACTGGCTGCCAGCATAATTCAAAGTGCTGGCTTTAACCTATAAAGCCCTAAATGGTTCAGGCCCAGATTAGCTGTTCGAACATATTTCCCTCTATGAACCATCTCAGAGATTAAGATCATCCAAGGATGTTCTTGGTCCCTCTTCCTTCGTAAGTGTGGTTTGTGAGGACCTTCGCGATAGTGGCCCCTAAACTTTGGAACTCCCTCCCTAGTGAAATCAGATCAACCCCCTCACTCCTGACCTTCAGGAAAAACTGAAGATGTGGATGTAGGACCAAGCTTTTGGATTAAAATCTTCAGTGCAATAATGTGATACTGAATGGTGCAATGATAACTGGAATTACCTTGGACTATGATACTGGATGGCATGGTTTAAAATTTGTTTTAATGTTTGAATGTTTAGCAGTTGGTTTTTAATGTATAGTTATTTGCTGATGTATGTTGTATGGCATTGAATTGTTGCCAATTTATATGTGAGCTGCCTTGAGTCCCCTTTGTGGTGAAAAGGGCAGGATACAAATATGGCAAATAAATAATAAATATATCTGCTATATGTCGTTCATGTTCTATGTCGTTCATGTTCTACCAGGATTGCCTTTCCTGCACAATCATCTTTGAACGCTTAGGTCCTCTAGAGGGGCAACTACTCCAGTGAGCTAGAACCCAACTGGCAACCATCACTCAGAGGACCTTTTCATTAGCCACCCCAAGACTGTGGAACAACCAGCTAGAAGAGCTCCAACACCTAGATCAGCTGTTGGAATTTAAGACACAACTTTAATCATGAAATTTAAGACATCAGCTTTAATCATGAATTTTAATTACCTATCTTGTGTTTTAATCTTTATTCTGCGTATTTTAATATGTACTTTATAGAAATACATTTTAAAATGTGTATTTTATAAAATGTTTACATTTTTGTGCATCTTATGTTGTAACTTGCCTCAAGCCATGAGAAGAAGGTAAGAAATAAAAGTATGATGATGATGATGATGATGATTATTATTATTATTATTATTATTATTATTAATTACCACCAGAAGGATAATATGCACATGTATCTGCAGATTTATATGGCATAACCCTGTTGGAAATGTAACAAAGTTCAGTATTTAAAAGAGTTAGAGATGCTTCATAAATAGTAACAGTTATGAGATTAAGCAATGATCTAAGGCCTCCTTATCTCTTATCCAGCTATCCTAACTTCACTGAAATGTACAGTGGGACCTTGACTTAAGAGCATCACAACTTAAGAGTGTTTGCTATAAGAGCTGTCACTTGGCCCAGGCTTTGCTTTGACATACGAGCAGCATTTTGGGTTACAGGTTAGCACCAGAGGGAGTGTTAGCACCAGAGGAAGCACTAGTATGAAAATAAAACTAACAAAATGAAGTTCAACAGGGACAAATGCAAGATACTTCACTTCGGCAGAAAAAATGGAATGCAAAGATACAGAATGGGGGACGCCTGGCTAGACAGCAGTACATGTGAAAAAGATCTTGGAGTCCTCGTGGACCACAAGTTAAACATGAGCCAGCAATGTGATGTGGCAGCGAAAAAAGCCAATGGGATTCTGGCCTGCATAAATAGGGGTATAGCATCTAGATCTAGGGAAGTCATGCTCCCCCTCTATTCTGCCTTGGTCAGACCACACCTGGAATACTGTGTCCAATTCTGGGCACCGCAGCTGAAGAGAGATATTGACAAGCTGGAATGCATCCAGAGGAGGGCAACTAAAATGATCAAAGGTCTGGAGAAAAAGCCCTATGAGGAGCGGCTTAAAGAACTGGGCATGTTTAGCCTGCAGAAGAGAAGGCTAAGAGGAGACATGATAGCCATGTACAAATATGTGAGGGGAAGTCATAGGGAGGAGGGAGCAAGCTTGTTTTCTGCTGCCCCGCAGACTAGGATGCGGAACAATGGCTTCAAACTACAGGAAAGGAGAATCCACCTGAACATCAGAAAGAACTTCCTCACTGTGAGAGCTGTTCGGCAGTGGAACTCTCTCTCTCGGCCTGTGGTGGAGGCTCCTTCTTTGGAGGCTTTTAAACACAGGCTGGATGACAATCTGTCGGGGGTGCTTTGAATGCGATTCCCTGCTTCTTGGCAGGGGCTTGGACTGGATGGCCCATGAGGTCTCTTCCAACTCTACTATTCTATGATTCTATGATTCTATGAAAGGGCTTTAGGACTTCAAGAGAGCAGCCTCTGGGCCTCATGCCTCCGTGCCTCGTGCTCATGTCCTCTTTCAAAGATTGCTATCCACTTGCTCTTGTTTGCTTTGAGGAACTTTCGGTTAGTTGATTTTGTGTGGTTTTTATTCCTGGTATGTTTGGCTTCATGAAGAGAGAGGGGGAGAGCAAGAAAGGGAGGGAGGCTGGAATGAGTACAGTATGAAGAAAATGATGCTGCTACCTCCTCACTTTGTGCTTTGTGGATCCTTGCCACAACTTTGTGCATCTACCATTTTAAAATTGACCTTTATTTCAACTGCACACATACATTCACTTATTTATATGTTCTCCCTTTATCTAATTTAAAAAAGAAGAGAAAGTAGGGAAGGAAAAGAGAAACATTTCAGAAATAGTTGCTCAATTTCTTCAAAGTCAGGTGATGAGAAAGATGCCTGCGTGACATCACAGGGCTAGCTAATTCATGCTATCCACTAGGCTTGAGCAATCCACGAAAAATTTGATTCTAAACTCGTTTCAAAACTAGAGGGGGGCAGCATTTCGTTTCTGAAGGCATTTCCGAATTTTGCACTCCAAAAAATTCAAAATTAACGAAAATTCGTTATTTTCTAAATTAATTCGTTGATGGCGGACGCGCATGCGCAGTCGCCCAAAAACAGCCCCGGGGGGGGAAGTTCGGGGGCTCTCCTGCTCTCATTTTTTCAGCTATACTGATCAAATTTGGTACAGTGGGAGAACACAATCCAGCCTATTTGTTCGCTAAATTGCAGAGCGTTTGCCCTTTCCTAAGATTTATTGCGCAATTTTATAGTTCATATAAAAAAACTTTACCAATTGCAAAAAATCTGTTCCTGCTTTTGAATTGTTATTTCCTGTTCATTCAATAGGGGTTCCATCACTGTGAAAGTCCTTCTTCTACTTGTGTAACATTGCTTCAGTGCCCGTAAATCTGTCAAAATTTTAGAGCATTGGGGGCCATTGGCCAAGAGACACATTTTGCTGCCTGCCACTATGCGCAATGACTTTCCCCAGGCATCCATATTGGAGGCCATTATACCCCAGTGGTAAAGCCCCTCCCCCTCCCAAGAAAAGTAAGATTTCTGCGACGTTGGTTTGATTTATTGCCTGATGGCAAAATGGGGGCTTGGATCCCACTCCCCTGGGGAGCCGTCCACCGTGGCCCGTCTCCCACCCCTGCCCCTTTCCCCAAAGCAGCAGGGTGTGGGCTTAAACTGTGGAAATAGACATGGGGGCATGGATCCCACACCCCTGACCCTTTCCCTAAAGCAGTAGGGCGGGGGCTCAGCTGCTGAGATACACATGAGGGTTAGTATCCATTAAAAGCACTGGCAGGGGTAGTTGGAAAAATTGGAGCAAAAAGAAAGAAAAAATCAACGTGGTGATCTGAACCGCAATGTCCAAGATGGAGAAAAAAGAAGAAAGAAAAATCCCCGTGGGGATCCGAACCCCAATGTCTATCTCAGCATCAAAGACCCCATCCTGCGCCGGCGACAGTTGGCCGGCATGCATCCCGTACACAGAGAGAGAGAGAGGAAAAACCAGAGGACCCCGTCCCAAAGGAAGGATCTGTGCAAAATTGCCCAAAGGGGTGCGGAACGACAGCCGCGAGAGAAGAGAGATGCGGTGCAACGTGGGAAACACGACCACGTAGGCCGAGAGGCAGCAAAAACAAAAGAAAAGTAAACAAAGAAAAAGCCACAGGCGGCAAGGCCTACACATTGAAATAGGCCGGCCACAGTTGGCCGGCATGCATCCCAGAGAGGAAAAAAGAGTGGCCGCCTCGAAGGAGGCTTCTGTGCAAAATCGCCCAAAGGGGTGCGGAATGACAGCCGCAAGAGAAGAGAGATGCGGTGCAACGTGGGAAACACGACCACGTAGGCCGAGAGGCAGCAAAAACAAAAGAAAAGTAAACAAAGAAAAAGCCACAGGCGGCAAGGCCTACACATTGAAATAGGCCGGCCACAGTTGGCCGGCATGCATCCCAGAGAGGAAAAAAGAGTGGCCGCCCCAAAGGCGGCTTCTGTGCAAAATCGCCCAAAGGGTTGCGGAACGACAGCCGCGAGAGAAGAGAGATGCGGTGCATCGTGGGAAACACGACCACGTAGGCCGAGAGGCAGCGAAAACAAAAGAAAAGAAAAGAAAAGAAAGAAAAAGCCACAGGCGGCAAGGCCCACACATTAAAATAGGCCGGCCACAGTTGGCCGGCATGCATCCCAGAGAGGAAAAAAGAGTGGCCGCCCCAAAGGAGGCTTCTGTGCAAAATCGCCCAAAGGGGTGCGGAACGACAGCCGCGAGAGAAGAGAGATGCGGTGCATCGTGGGAAACACGACCACGTAGGCCGAGAGGCAGCAAAAACAAAAGAAAAGAAAAGAAAGAAAAAGCCACAGGCGGCAAGTCCCACACAATAAAATAGGCCGGCCACAGTTGGCCGGCATGCATCCCATAGAGGAAAAAAGAGTGGCCGCCCCAAAGGAGGGTTCTGTGTAAAATCGCCCAAAGGGGTGCGGAACGACAGCCGCGAGAGAAGAGAGATGCCACAGCCGGCAAGGCCCACACATTAAAATAGGCCGGCCACAGTTGGCCGGCATGCATGCCTGAGAGGAAAAAATTGTGGCCCGCCACAACGGAAGGATCTTAGCTAAATAGCCTAAATATGTACAGAGGGACAGCTGCGATGGAAGAGAGATGCGGTGCATCGTGGGAAACACGACCATGTAGGCCGAGAGGCAGCAAAAACAAAAGAAAAGAAAGAAAAAGCCACAGGCGGCAAGGCCCACACTTTAAAATAGGCCGGCCACAGTTGGCCGGCATGCATCCCAGAGAGGAAAAAAGAGTGACCGCCCCAAAGGAGGCTTCTGTGCAAAATAGCCCAAAGGGGTGCGGAACGACAACCGCGAGAGAAGAGAGATGCGGTGCATCGTGGGAAACACGACCACGTAGGCCGACAGGCAGCAAAAACAAAAGAAAAGAAAAGAAAGAAAAAGCCACAGGCGGCAAGGTCCACACATTGAAATAGGCCGGCCACAGTTGGCCGGCATGCATCCCATAGAGGAAAAAAGAGTGGCTGCCCCAAAGGAGGCATCTGTGCAAAATCGCCCAAAGGGGTGCGCAACGACAGCCGCGAGAGAAGAGAGATGCGGTGCATCGTGGGAAACACGACCACGTAGGCCAACAGGCAGCAAAAACAAAAGAAAAGAAAAGAAAAGAAAGATAAAGCCACAGGCGGCAAGTCCCACACATTAAAATAGGCCGGCCACAGTTGGCCGGCATGCATCCCATAGAGGAAAAAAGAGTGGCCGCCCCAAAGGAGGCTTCTGTGCAAAATCGCCCAAAGGGGTGCGGAACGACAGCCGCGAGAGAAGAGAGATGCGGTGCATCGTGGGAAACACGACCACGTAGGCCGACAGGCAGCAAAAACAAAAGAAAAGAAAAGAAAGAAAAAGCAACAGGCGGCAAGTCCCACACATTAAAATAGGCCGGCCACAGTTGGCCGGCATGCATCCCATAGAGGAAAAAAGAGTGGCCGCCCCAAAGGAGGCTTCTGTGCAAAATCGCCCAAAGGGGTGCGGAACGACAGCCGCGAGAGAAGAGAGATGCGGTGCATCGTGGGAAACACGACCACGTAGGCCAACAGGCAGCAAAAACAAAAGAAAAGAAAAGAAAGAAAAAGCCACAGGCGGCAAGGCCCACACATTAAAATAGGCCGGCCACAGTTGGCCGGCATGCATCCCTGAGAGGAAAAAAGAGTGGCCGCCCCAAAGGAGGCATCTGTGCAAAATCGCCCAAAGGGGTAAAGAACGACATCTGCGAGAGAAGAGAGATGCGGTGCATCGTGGGAAACACGACCACGTAGGCCGACAGGCAGCAAAAACAAAAGAAAAGAAAAGAAAGAAAAAGCTACAGGCAGCAAGTCCCACACATTAAAATAGGCCGGCCACAGTTGGCCGGCATGCATCCCATAGAGGAAAAAAGAGTGGCCGCCCCAAAGGAGGCTTCTGTGCAAAATCGCCCAAAGGGGTGCGGAACGACAGCCGCGAGAGAAGAGAGATGCGGTGCATCGTGGGAAACACGACCACGTAGGCCGACAGGCAGCAAAAACAAAAGAAAAGAAAAGAAAGAAAAAGCCACAGGCGGCAAGGCCCACACATTAAAAAAGGCCGGCCACAGTTGGCCGGCATGCATCCCATAGAGGAAAAAAGAGTGGCCGCCCCAAAGGAGGCATCTGTGCAAAATCGCCCAAAGGGGTAAAGAACAACAGCTGCGAGAGAAGAGAGATGCGGTGCATTGTGGGAAACACGACCACGTAGGCCGACAGGCAGCAAAAACAAAAGAAAAGAAAAGAAAGAAAAAGCCACAGGAGGCAAGTCCCACACATTGAAATAGGCCGGCCACAGTTGGCCGGCATGCATCCCAGAGTGGAAAAAAGAGTGGCCGCCCCAAAGGAGGCTTCTGTGCAAAATCGCCCAAAGGGGTGCGGAACGACAGCTGCGAGAGAAGAGAGATGCGGTGCATCGTGGGAAACACGACCACGTAGGCCGAGAGGCAGCAAAAACAAAAGAAAAGAAAAGAAATAAAAAGCCACAGGCAACAAGTCCCACACATTAAAATAGGCCAGCCACAGTTGGCCGGCATGCATCCCAGAGAGGAAAAAAGAGTGGCCGCCCAAAGGAGGCTTCTGTGCAAAATCGCCCAAAGGGGTGCGGAACGACAGCTGCGAGAGAAGAGAGATGCGGTGCAACGTGGGAAACACGACCACGTAGGCCAAGAGGCAGCAAAAACAAAAGAAAAGAAAAGAAAAGAAAGAAAAAGCCACAGGCGGCAAGGCCCACACATTGAAAAGGGCTGGCCACAGTTGGCCGGCATGCATCCCTGAGAGGAAAAAAGAGTGGCCGCCCCAAAGGAGGCATCTGTGCAAAATCGCCCAAAGGGGTGCGGAACGACAGCCGCGAGAGAAGAGAGATGCGATGCATCGTGGGAAACACGACCACGTAGGCCGACAGGCAGCAAAAACAAAAGAAAAGAAAAGAAAGAAAAAGCCACAGCCGGCAAGGCCCACACATTAAAATGGTCCGGCCACAGTTGGCCGGCATGCATCCCAGAGAGGAAAAAAGAGTGGCCGCCCCAAAGGAGGCTTCTGTGCAAAATCGCCGAAAGGGGTGCGGAACGACAGCCGCGAGAGAAGAGAGATGCTGTGCAACGTGGGAAACACGACCACGTAGGCCGACAGGCAGCAAAAACAAAAGAAAAGAAAAGAAAGGAAAAAGCCACAGGCGGCAAGGCCCACACATTAAAATGGGCCGGCCACAGTTGGCCGGCATGCATGCCTGAGAGGAAAAAATTGTGGCCCGCCACAAAGGAAGGATCTTAGCTAAATAGCCTAAATATGTACAGAGGGACAGCTGCGAGAGAAGAGAGATGCGGTGCATCATGGGAAACACGACCACGTTGGCCGAGAGGCAGCAAAAACAAAAGAAAAGAAAAGAAAGAAAAAGCCACAGGCGGCAAGGCCCACACATTAAAATAGGCCGGCCACAGTTGGCCGGCATGCATGCCTGAGAGGAAAAAATTGTGGCCCGCCACAAAGGAAGGATCTTAGCTAAATAGCCTAAATATGTACAGAGGGACAGCTGCGAGAGAAGAGAGATGCGGTGCATCGTGGGAAACACGACCACGTAGGCCGAGAGGCAGCAAAAAGAAAAGAAAAGAAAGAAAAAGCCACAGGCGGCAAGGCCCACACTTTAAAATAGGCCGGCCACAGTTGGCCGGCATGCATCCCAGAGAGGAAAAAAGAGTGGCCGCCCCAAAGGAGGCATCTGTGCAAAATCGCCCAAAGGGGTGCGGAACGACAGCCGCGAGAGAAGAGAGATGCGGTGCATCGTGGGAAACACGACCACGTAGGCCGACAGGCAGCAAAAACAAAAGAAAAGAAAAGAAAGAAAAAGCCACAGGAGGCAAGTCCCACACGTTAAAATAGGCCGGCCACAGTTGGCCGGCATGCATCCCAGAGAGGAAAAAAGTGTGGGCGCCCCAAAGGAGGCTTCTGTGCAAAATCGCCCAAAGGGGTGCGGAGCGACAGCCGCGAGAGAAGAGAGATGCGGTGCAACGTGGGAAACACGACCACGTAGGCCGAGAGGCAGCAAAAACAAATGAAAAGATAAGAAAGAAAAAGCCACAGGCGGCAAGGCCCACACATTGAAATAGGCCGGCCACAGTTGGCCGGCATGCATCCCAGAGAGGAAAAAAGAGTGGCCGCCCCAAAGGAGGCTGCTGTGCAAAATCGCCCAAAGGGTTGCGGAACGACAGCCGCGAGAGAAGAGAGATGCGGTGCATCGTGGGAAACACGACCACGTAGGCCGAGAGGCAGCAAAAACAAAAGAAAAGAAAAGAAAGAAAAAGCCACAGGCGGCAAGGCCCACACATTGAAATAGGCCGGCCACATTTGGCCGGCATGCATCCCAGAGAGGAAAAAAGAGTGGCCGCCCCAAAGGAGGCTTCTGTGCAAAATCGCCCAAAGGGTTGCGGAACGACAGCCGCGAGAGAAGAGAGATGCGGTGCATCGTGGGAAACACGACCACGTAGGCCGAGAGGCAGCAAAAACAAAAGAAAAGAAAAGAAAGAAAAAGCCACAGGCGGCAAGGCCCACACATTAAAATGGGCCGGCCACAGTTGGCCGGCATGCATCCCAGAGAGGAAAAAAGAGTGGCCGCCCCAAAGGAGGCTTCTGTGCAAAATCGCCGAAAGGGGTGCGGAACGACAGCCGCGAGAGAAGAGAGATGCTGTGCAACGTGGGAAACACGACCACGTAGGCCGACAGGCAGCAAAAACAAAAGAAAAGAAAAGAAAGGAAAAAGCCACAGGCGGCAAGGCCCACACATTAAAATGGGCCGGCCACAGTTGGCCGGCATGCATGCCTGAGAGGAAAAAATTGTGGCCCGCCACAAAGGAAGGATCTTAGCTAAATAGCCTAAATATGTACAGAGGGACAGCTGCGAGAGAAGAGAGATGCGGTGCATCATGGGAAACACGACCACGTTGGCCGAGAGGCAGCAAAAACAAAAGAAAAGAAAAGAAAGAAAAAGCCACAGCCGGCAAGGCCCACACATTAAAATAGGCCGGCCACAGTTGGCCGGCATGCATGCCTGAGAGGAAAAAATTGTGGCCCGCCACAAAGGAAGGATCTTAGCTAAATAGCCTAAATATGTACAGAGGGACAGCTGCGAGAGAAGAGAGATGCGGTGCATCGTGGGAAACACGACCACGTAGGCCGAGAGGCAGCAAAAAGAAAAGAAAAGAAAGAAAAAGCCACAGGCGGCAAGGCCCACACTTTAAAATAGGCCGGCCACAGTTGGCCGGCATGCATCCCAGAGAGGAAAAAAGAGTGGCCGCCCCAAAGGAGGCTTCTGTGCAAAATCGCCCAAAGGGTTGCGGAACGACAGCCGCGAGAGAAGAGAGATGCGGTGCATCGTGGGAAACACGACCACGTAGGCCGAGAGGCAGCAAAAACAAAAGAAAAGAAAAGAAAGAAAAAGCCACAGGCGGCAAGGCCCACACATTAAAATAGGCCGGCCACAGTTGGCCGGCATGCATCCCATAGAGGAAAAAAGAGTGGCCGCCCAAAGGAGGCTTCTGTGCAAAATCGCCCAAAGGGGTAAAGAACGACAGCTGCGAGAGAAGAGAGATGCGGTGCATCGTGGGAAACACGACCAAGTAGGCCGACAGGCAGCAAAAACAAAAGAAAAGAAAAGAAAGAAAAAGCCACAGGTGGCAAGTCCCACACATTGAAATAGGCCAGCCACATTTGGCCGGCATGCATCCCAGAGAGGAAAAAAGAGTGGCCGCCCCAAAGGAGGCTTCTGTGCAAAATCGCCCAAAGGGTTGCGGAACGACAGCCGCGAGAAAAGAGAGATGCGGTGCATCGTGGGAAACACGACCACGTAGGCCGACAGGCAGCAAAAACAAAAGAAAAGAAAAGAAAGAAAAAGCCACAGGTGGCAAGTCCCACACATTGAAATAGGCCAGCCACATTTGGCCGGCATGCATCCCATAGAGGAAAAAAGAGTGGCCGCCCAAAGGAGGCTTCTGTGCAAAATCGCCCAAAGGGGTAAAGAACGACAGCTGCGAGAGAAGAGAGATGCGGTGCATCGTGGGAAACACGACCACGTAGGCCGACAGGCAGCAAAAACAAAAGAAAAGAAAAGAAAGAAAAAGCCACAGGTGGCAAGTCCCACACATTGAAATAGGCCAGCCACATTTGGCCGGCATGCATCCCAGAGAGGAAAAAAGAGTGGCCGCCCCAAAGGAGGCTTCTGTGCAAAATCGCCCAAAGGGTTGCGGAACGACAGCCGCGAGAGAAGAGAGATGCGGTGCATCGTGGGAAACACGACCACGTAGGCCGAGAGGCAGCAAAAACAAAAGAAAAGAAAAGAAAGAAAAAGCCACAGCCGGCAAGGCCCACACATTAAAATAGGCCGGCCACAGTTGGCCGGCATGCATGCCTGAGAGGAAAAAATTGTGGCCCGCCACAAAGGAAGGATCTTAGCTAAATAGCCTAAATATGTACAGAGGGACAGCTGCGAGAGAAGAGAGATGCGGTGCATCGTGGGAAACACGACCACGTAGGCCGACAGGCAGCAAAAACAAAAGAAAAGAAAAGAAAGAAAAAGCCACAGGCGGCAAGGCCCACACTTTAAAATAGGCCGGCCACAGTTGGCCGGCATGCATCCCAGAGAGGAAAAAAGAGTGGCCGCCCCAAAGGAGGCTTCTGTGCAAAATCGCCCAAAGGGTTGCGGAACGACAGCCGCGAGAGAAGAGAGATGCGGTGCATCGTGGGAAACACGACCACGTAGGCCAAGAGGCAGCAAAAACAAAAGAAAAGAAAAGAAAGAAAAAGCCACAGGCGGCAAGGCCCACACATTAAAATAGGCCGGCCACAGTTGGCCGGCATGCATCCCATAGAGGAAAAAAGAGTGGCCGCCCAAAGGAGGCTTCTGTGCAAAATCGCCCAAAGGGGTAAAGAACGACAGCTGCGAGAGAAGAGAGATGCGGTGCATCGTGGGAAACACGACCACGTAGGCCGACAGGCAGCAAAAACAAAAGAAAAGAAAAGAAAGAAAAAGCCACAGGTGGCAAGTCCCACACATTGAAATAGGCCAGCCACATTTGGCCGGCATGCATCCCAGAGAGGAAAAAAGAGTGGCCGCCCCAAAGGAGGCTTCTGTGCAAAATCGCCCAAAGGGTTGCGGAACGACAGCCGCGAGAGAAGAGAGATGCGGTGCATCGTGGGAAACACGACCACGTAGGCCGAGAGGCAGCAAAAACAAAAGAAAAGAAAAGAAAGAAAAAGCCACAGGCGGCAAGGCCCACACATTAAAATAGGCCGGCCACAGTTGGCCGGCATGCATCCCATAGAGGAAAAAAGAGTGGCCGCCCCAAAGGAGGCTTCTGTGCAAAATCGCCCAAAGGGGTGCGGAACGACAGCCGCGAGAGAAGAGAGATGCGGAGCATCGTGGGAAACACGACCACGTAGGCCGAGAGGCAGCAAAAACAAAAGAAAAGAAAAGAAAGAAAAAGCCACAGGCGGCAAGTCCCACACATTAAAATAGGCCAGCCACAGTTGGCCGGCATGCATCCCAGAGAGGAAAAAAGAGTGGCCGCCCCAAAGGAGGCTTCTGTGCAAAATCGCCGAAAGGGGTGCGGAACGACAGCCGCGAGAGAAGAGAGATGCTGTGCAACGTGGGAAACACGACCACGTAGGCCGACAGGCAGCAAAAACAAAAGAAAAGAAAAGAAAGGAAAAAGCCACAGGCGGCAAGGCCCACACATTAAAATGGGCCGGCCACAGTTGGCCGGCATGCATGCCTGAGAGGAAAAAATTGTGGCCCGCCACAAAGGAAGGATCTTAGCTAAATAGCCTAAATATGTACAGAGGGACAGCTGCGAGAGAAGAGAGATGCGGTGCATCATGGGAAACACGACCACGTAGGCCGACAGGCAGCAAAAACAAAAGAAAAGAAAAGAAAGAAAAAGCCACAGCCGGCAAGGCCCACACATTAAAATAGGCCGGCCACAGTTGGCCGGCATGCATGCCTGAGAGGAAAAAATTGTGGCCCGCCAGAAAGGAAGGATCTTAGCTAAATAGCCTAAATATGTACAGAGGGACAGCTGCGAGAGAAGAGAGATGCGGTGCATCGTGGGAAACACGACCACGTAGGCCGAGAGGCAGCAAAAAGAAAAGAAAAGAAAGAAAAAGCCACAGGCGGCAAGGCCCACACTTTAAAATAGGCCGGCCACAGTTGGCCGGCATGCATCCCAGAGAGGAAAAAAGAGTGGCCGCCCCAAAGGAGGCATCTGTGCAAAATCGCCCAAAGGGGTGCGGAACGACAGCCGCGAGAGAAGAGAGATGCGGTGCATCGTGGGAAACACGACCACGTAGGCCGACAGGCAGCAAAAACAAAAGAAAAGAAAAGAAAGAAAAAGCCACAGGAGGCAAGTCCCACACATTGAAATAGGCCGGCCACAGTTGGCCGGCATGCATCCCAGAGAGGAAAAAAGAGTGGCCGCCCCAAAGGAGCATCTGTGCAAAATCGCCCAAAGGGGTGCGGAACGACAGCCGCGAGAGAAGAGAGATGCGGTGCATCGTGGGAAACACGACTACGTAGGCCGAGAGGCAGCAAAAACAAAAGAAAAGAAAAGAAAGAAAAAGCCACAGGCGGCAAGGCCCACACGTTAAAATAGGCCGGCCACAGTTGGCCGGCATGCATCCCAGAGAGGAAAAAAGTGTGGGCGCCCCAAAGGAGGCTTCTGTGCAAAATCGCCCAAAGGGGTGCGGAGCGACAGCCGCGAGAGAAGAGAGATGCGGTGCAACGTGGGAAACACGACCACGTAGGCCGAGAGGCAGCAAAAACAAATGAAAAGAAAAGGAAGAAAAAGCCACAGGCGGCAAGGCCCACACATTGAAATAGGCCGGCCACAGTTGGTCGGCATGCATCCCAGAGAGGAAAAAAGAGTGGCCGCCCCAAAGGAGGCATCTGTGCAAAATCGCCCAAAGGGGTGCGGAATGACAGCCGCGAGAGAAGAGAGATGCGGTGCATCGTGGGAAACACGACCACGTAGGCCGAGAGGCAGCAAAAACAAAAGAAAAGAAAAGAAAGAAAAAGCCACAGCCGGCAAGGCCCACACGTTAAAATAGGCCGGCCACAGTTGGCCGGCATGCATCCCAGAGAGGAAAAAAGAGTGGCCGCCCCAAAGGAGGCTTCTGTGCAAAATCGCCCAAAGGGGTGCGGAACGACAGCCGCGAGAGAAGAGAGATGCGGTGCATCGTGGGAAACACGACCACGTAGGCCGAGAGGCAGCAAAAACAAAAGAAAAGAAAAGAAAGAAAAAGCCACAGCCGGCAAGGCCCACACGTTAAAATAGGCCGGCCACAGTTGGCCGGCATGCATCCCAGAGAGGAAAAAAGTGTGGGCGCCCCAAAGGAGGCTTCTGTGCAAAATCGCCCAAAGGGGTGCGGAGCGACAGCCGCGAGAGAAGAGAGATGCGGTGCAACGTGGGAAACACGACCACGTAGGCCGAGAGGCAGCAAAAACAAATGAAAAGAAAAGAAAGAAAAAGCCACAGGCGGCAAGGCCCACACATTGAAATAGGCCGGCCACAGTTGGTCGGCATGCATCCCAGAGAGGAAAAAAGAGTGGCCGCCCCAAAGGAGGCTTCTGTGCAAAATCGGCCAAAGGGGTGCGGAACGACAGCCGCGAGAGAAGAGAGATGTGGTGCATCGTGGGAAACACTACCACGTAGGCCGACAGGCAGCAAAAACAAAAGAAAAGAAAAGAAAGAAAAAGCCACAGGCGGCAAGGCCCACACATTAAAATAGGCCGGCCACAGTTGGCCGGCATGCATCCCATAGAGGAAAAAAGAGTGGCCGCCCCAAAGGAGGCATCTGTGCAAAATCGCCCAAAGGGGTAAAGAACGACAGCTGCGAGAGAAGAGAGATGCGGTGCATCGTGGGAAACACGACCACGTAGGCCGACAGGCAGCAAAAACAAAAGAAAAGAAAAGAAAGAAAAAGCCACAGGAGGCAAGTCCCACACATTGAAATAGGCCGGCCACAGTTGGCCGGCATGCATGCCTGAGAGGAAAAAATTGTGGCCCGCCACAAAGGAAGGATCTTAGCTAAATAGCCTAAATATGTACAGAGGGACAGCTGCGAGAGAAGAGAGATGCGGTGCATCGTGGGAAACACGACCACGTAGGCCGACAGGCAGCAAAAACAAAAGAAAAGAAAAGAAAGAAAAAGCCACAGGCGGCAAGGCCCACACTTTAAAATAGGCCGGCCACAGTTGGCCGGCATGCATCCCAGAGAGGAAAAAAGAGTGGCCGCCCCAAAGGAGGCTTCTGTGCAAAATCGCCCAAAGGGTTGCGGAACGACAGCCGCGAGAGAAGAGAGATGCGGTGCATCGTGGGAAACACGACCACGTAGGCCAAGAGGCAGCAAAAACAAAAGAAAAGAAAAGAAAGAAAAAGCCACAGGCGGCAAGGCCCACACATTAAAATAGGCCGGCCACAGTTGGCCGGCATGCATCCCATAGAGGAAAAAAGAGTGGCCGCCCAAAGGAGGCTTCTGTGCAAAATCGCCCAAAGGGGTAAAGAACGACAGCTGCGAGAGAAGAGAGATGCGGTGCATCGTGGGAAACACGACCACGTAGGCCGACAGGCAGCAAAAACAAAAGAAAAGAAAAGAAAGAAAAAGCCACAGGTGGCAAGTCCCACACATTGAAATAGGCCAGCCACATTTGGCCGGCATGCATCCCAGAGAGGAAAAAAGAGTGGCCGCCCCAAAGGAGGCTTCTGTGCAAAATCGCCCAAAGGGTTGCGGAACGACAGCCGCGAGAGAAGAGAGATGCGGTGCATCGTGGGAAACACGACCACGTAGGCCGAGAGGCAGCAAAAACAAAAGAAAAGAAAAGAAAAGAAAGAAAAAGCCACAGGCGGCAAGGCCCACACATTAAAATAGGCCGGCCACAGTTGGCCGGCATGCATCCCATAGAGGAAAAAAGAGTGGCCGCCCCAAAGGAGGCTTCTGTGCAAAATCGCCCAAAGGGGTGCGGAACGACAGCCGCGAGAGAAGAGAGATGCGGAGCATCGTGGGAAACACGACCACGTAGGCCGAGAGGCAGCAAAAACAAAAGAAAAGAAAAGAAAGAAAAAGCCACAGGCGGCAAGTCGCACACATTAAAATAGGCCAGCCACAGTTGGCCGGCATGCATCCCAGAGAGGAAAAAAGAGTGGCCGCCCCAAAGGAGGCTTCTGTGCAAAATCGCCGAAAGGGGTGCGGAACGACAGCCGCGAGAGAAGAGAGATGCTGTGCAACGTGGGAAACACGACCACGTAGGCCGACAGGCAGCAAAAACAAAAGAAAAGAAAAGAAAGGAAAAAGCCACAGGCGGCAAGGCCCACACATTAAAATGGGCCGGCCACAGTTGGCCGGCATGCATGCCTGAGAGGAAAAAATTGTGGCCCGCCACAAAGGAAGGATCTTAGCTAAATAGCCTAAATATGTACAGAGGGACAGCTGCGAGAGAAGAGAGATGCGGTGCATCATGGGAAACACGACCACGTAGGCCGACAGGCAGCAAAAACAAAAGAAAAGAAAAGAAAGAAAAAGCCACAGCCGGCAAGGCCCACACATTAAAATAGGCCGGCCACAGTTGGCCGGCATGCATGCCTGAGAGGAAAAAATTGTGGCCCGCCAGAAAGGAAGGATCTTAGCTAAATAGCCTAAATATGTACAGAGGGACAGCTGCGAGAGAAGAGAGATGCGGTGCATCGTGGGAAACACGACCACGTAGGCCGAGAGGCAGCAAAAAGAAAAGAAAAGAAAGAAAAAGCCACAGGCGGCAAGGCCCACACTTTAAAATAGGCCGGCCACAGTTGGCCGGCATGCATCCCAGAGAGGAAAAAAGAGTGGCCGCCCCAAAGGAGGCATCTGTGCAAAATCGCCCAAAGGGGTGCGGAACGACAGCCGCGAGAGAAGAGAGATGCGGTGCATCGTGGGAAACACGACCACGTAGGCCGACAGGCAGCAAAAACAAAAGAAAAGAAAAGAAAGAAAAAGCCACAGGAGGCAAGTCCCACACATTGAAATAGGCCGGCCACAGTTGGCCGGCATGCATCCCAGAGAGGAAAAAAGAGTGGCCGCCCCAAAGGAGCATCTGTGCAAAATCGCCCAAAGGGGTGCGGAACGACAGCCGCGAGAGAAGAGAGATGCGGTGCATCGTGGGAAACACGACTACGTAGGCCGAGAGGCAGCAAAAACAAAAGAAAAGAAAAGAAAGAAAAAGCCACAGGCGGCAAGGCCCACACGTTAAAATAGGCCGGCCACAGTTGGCCGGCATGCATCCCAGAGAGGAAAAAAGTGTGGGCGCCCCAAAGGAGGCTTCTGTGCAAAATCGCCCAAAGGGGTGCGGAGCGACAGCCGCGAGAGAAGAGAGATGCGGTGCAACGTGGGAAACACGACCACGTAGGCCGAGAGGCAGCAAAAACAAATGAAAAGAAAAGGAAGAAAAAGCCACAGGCGGCAAGGCCCACACATTGAAATAGGCCGGCCACAGTTGGTCGGCATGCATCCCAGAGAGGAAAAAAGAGTGGCCGCCCCAAAGGAGGCATCTGTGCAAAATCGCCCAAAGGGGTGCGGAATGACAGCCGCGAGAGAAGAGAGATGCGGAGCATCGTGGGAAACACGACCACGTAGGCCGAGAGGCAGCAAAAACAAAAGAAAAGAAAAGAAAGAAAAAGCCACAGGCGGCAAGTCCCACACATTAAAATAGGCCAGCCACAGTTGGCCGGCATGCATCCCAGAGAGGAAAAAAGAGTGGCCGCCCCAAAGGAGGCTTCTGTGCAAAATCGCCGAAAGGGGTGCGGAACGACAGCCGCGAGAGAAGAGAGATGCTGTGCAACGTGGGAAACACGACCACGTAGGCCGACAGGCAGCAAAAACAAAAGAAAAGAAAAGAAAGGAAAAAGCCACAGGCGGCAAGGCCCACACATTAAAATGGGCCGGCCACAGTTGGCCGGCATGCATGCCTGAGAGGAAAAAATTGTGGCCCGCCACAAAGGAAGGATCTTAGCTAAATAGCCTAAATATGTACAGAGGGACAGCTGCGAGAGAAGAGAGATGCGGTGCATCATGGGAAACACGACCACGTAGGCCGACAGGCAGCAAAAACAAAAGAAAAGAAAAGAAAGAAAAAGCCACAGCCGGCAAGGCCCACACATTAAAATAGGCCGGCCACAGTTGGCCGGCATGCATGCCTGAGAGGAAAAAATTGTGGCCCGCCAGAAAGGAAGGATCTTAGCTAAATAGCCTAAATATGTACAGAGGGACAGCTGCGAGAGAAGAGAGATGCGGTGCATCGTGGGAAACACGACCACGTAGGCCGAGAGGCAGCAAAAAGAAAAGAAAAGAAAGAAAAAGCCACAGGCGGCAAGGCCCACACTTTAAAATAGGCCGGCCACAGTTGGCCGGCATGCATCCCAGAGAGGAAAAAAGAGTGGCCGCCCCAAAGGAGGCATCTGTGCAAAATCGCCCAAAGGGGTGCGGAACGACAGCCGCGAGAGAAGAGAGATGCGGTGCATCGTGGGAAACACGACCACGTAGGCCGACAGGCAGCAAAAACAAAAGAAAAGAAAAGAAAGAAAAAGCCACAGGAGGCAAGTCCCACACATTGAAATAGGCCGGCCACAGTTGGCCGGCATGCATCCCAGAGAGGAAAAAAGAGTGGCCGCCCCAAAGGAGCATCTGTGCAAAATCGCCCAAAGGGGTGCGGAACGACAGCCGCGAGAGAAGAGAGATGCGGTGCATCGTGGGAAACACGACTACGTAGGCCGAGAGGCAGCAAAAACAAAAGAAAAGAAAAGAAAGAAAAAGCCACAGGCGGCAAGGCCCACACGTTAAAATAGGCCGGCCACAGTTGGCCGGCATGCATCCCAGAGAGGAAAAAAGTGTGGGCGCCCCAAAGGAGGCTTCTGTGCAAAATCGCCCAAAGGGGTGCGGAGCGACAGCCGCGAGAGAAGAGAGATGCGGTGCAACGTGGGAAACACGACCACGTAGGCCGAGAGGCAGCAAAAACAAATGAAAAGAAAAGGAAGAAAAAGCCACAGGGGGCAAGGCCCACACATTGAAATAGGCCGGCCACAGTTGGTCGGCATGCATCCCAGAGAGGAAAAAAGAGTGGCCGCCCCAAAGGAGGCATCTGTGCAAAATCGCCCAAAGGGGTGCGGAATGACAGCCGCGAGAGAAGAGAGATGCGGTGCATCGTGGGAAACACGACCACGTAGGCCGAGAGGCAGCAAAAACAAAAGAAAAGAAAAGAAAGAAAAAGCCACAGCCGGCAAGGCCCACACGTTAAAATAGGCCGGCCACAGTTGGCCGGCATGCATCCCAGACAGGAAAAAAGAGTGGCCGCCCCAAAGGAGGCTTCTGTGCAAAATCGCCCAAAGGGGTGCGGAACGACAGCCGCGAGAGAAGAGAGATGCGGTGCATCGTGGGAAACACGACCACGTAGGCCGAGAGGCAGCAAAAACAAAAGAAAAGAAAAGAAAGAAAAAGCCACAGCCGGCAAGGCCCACACGTTAAAATAGGCCGGCCACAGTTGGCCGGCATGCATCCCAGAGAGGAAAAAAGTGTGGGCGCCCCAAAGGAGGCTTCTGTGCAAAATCGCCCAAAGGGGTGCGGAGCGACAGCCGCGAGAGAAGAGAGATGCGGTGCAACGTGGGAAACACGACCACGTAGGCCGAGAGGCAGCAAAAACAAATGAAAAGAAAAGAAAGAAAAAGCCACAGGCGGCAAGGCCCACACATTGAAATAGGCCGGCCACAGTTGGTCGGCATGCATCCCAGAGAGGAAAAAAGAGTGGCCGCCCCAAAGGAGGCTTCTGTGCAAAATCGGCCAAAGGGGTGCGGAACGACAGCCGCGAGAGAAGAGAGATGTGGTGCATCGTGGGAAACACTACCACGTAGGCCGACAGGCAGCAAAAACAAAAGAAAAGAAAAGAAAGAAAAAGCCACAGGCGGCAAGGCCCACACATTAAAATAGGCCGGCCACAGTTGGCCGGCATGCATCCCATAGAGGAAAAAAGAGTGGCCGCCCCAAAGGAGGCATCTGTGCAAAATCGCCCAAAGGGGTAAAGAACGACAGCTGCGAGAGAAGAGAGATGCGGTGCATCGTGGGAAACACGACCACGTAGGCCGACAGGCAGCAAAAACAAAAGAAAAGAAAAGAAAGAAAAAGCCACAGGAGGCAAGTCCCACACATTGAAATAGGCCGGCCACAGTTGGCCGGCATGCATCCCAGAGAGGAAAAAAGAGTGGCCGCCCCAAAGGAGGCTTCTGTGCAAAATCGCCCAAAGGGGTGCGGAACGACAGCCGCGAGAGAAGAGAGATGCGGTGCATCGTGGGAAACACGACCACGTAGGCCGAGAGGCAGCAAAAACAAAAGAAAAGAAAAGAAAGAAAAAGCCACAGGCGGCAAGGCCCACACGTTAAAATAGGCCGGCCACAGTTGGCCGGCATGCATCCCAGAGAGGAAAAAAGTGTGGGTGCCCCAAAGGAGGATTCTGTGCAAAATCGCCCAAAGGGGTGCGGAACGACAGCCGCGAGAGAAGAGAGATGCGGTGCAACGTGGGAAACACGACCACGTAGGCCGAGAGGCAGCAAAAACAAAAGAAAAGAAAAGAAAGAAAAAGCCACAGGCAGCAAGGCCCACACATTGAAATAGGCCGGCCACAGTTGGTCGGCATGCATCCCAGAGAGGAAAAAAGAGTGGCCGCCCCAAAGGAGGCTTCTGTGCAAAATCGCCCAAAGGGGTGCGGAACGACAGCCGCGAGAGAAGAGAGATGCGGTGCAACGTGGGAAAAACGACCACGTAGGCCGAGAGGCAGCAAAAACAAAAGAAAAGAAAAGAAAGAAAAAGCCACAGGCGGCAAGTCCCACACATTAAAATAGGCCAGCCACAGTTGGCCGGCATGCATCCCAGAGAGGAAAAAAGAGTGGCCGCCCCAAAGGAGGCTTCTGTGCAAAATCGCCCAAAGGGGTGCGGAACGACAGCCGCGAGAGAAAAGAGATGCGGTGCAACGTGGGAAACACGACCACGTAGGCCGAGAGGCAGCAAAAACAAAAGAAAAGAAAAGAAAGAAAAAGCCACAGGCGGCAAGGCCCACACATTAAAATAGGCCGGCCACAGTTGGCCGGCATGCATCCCTGAGACAGAGAGAGAAGAAAAAAACCAGGAAATGTGGGCCCAAGCCCCTCAGACCAGGGTGGCCGGCCACCGTTGGCCGGCCCCACGCACACACCCCACTACCCACGGGGAAGGGCATGTTTTATTTCCGTCTGCTTTTGAAATGTGGGCCCAAGCCCCTCAGACCCGGGGGGCCGGCCACCGTTGGCCGGCCCCACGCCCACACCCCAGAAATCACGGGGAAGGGCATGCTTTCTTTACGTCTGCTTTTGAAATGTGGGCCCAAGCCCCTCGGACCAGGGGGGCCGGCCACCGTTGGACGGCCCCACGCCCACACCCCACAAGCCATGCCACAAAGGCACACTCCATGACAGCAAACCGTCAAGCCATTTTTGTAGTCAATGATTCCATTATATCGTGATATTTTGCAGCCAAATTCATAAATTAAGCAATAACAACATAACATTACTGCATATTGAACGACTTCTTCTGTCAAATTGGTTGTATAACATGAATTTTTGGTGCTTAATTAGGAAAATCATAACCTTATATGATGTGTAATACGCTTTTCTTCGACAAGTCCAATCGAAGATATTTGCTTATTTAAGCTTAGGTAGGCCCGTTCAGCTTGGATCAGTGAGACTCTTCTGTATTCAAGGAAATGTTGGGTCAATAAGACATAAAATAAAACTGAAGTCACAGTCAGCATACAGCATTACCAGCTTAAAAAACAGTGGTGTAAAAACACGGCTCTGGTCCGAGGGCTGAATACTTCACAGAGATGAGGTAGTTTGACAGTTAAAAAACAATAAAGTGCGAAATACTATTGGCCTGGCAACCAATTCTTCAATAGGCTACGATCGACCACACAGACCTCGAAGGCTTTTTGGAAGAGGAAGGTTTTAAGGCTCTGATGTTAGGTTCATGTTTCCATGGAGTAGCACTTCAGGGAAGACTTGTGTGTGTCTGGTGTTATTAAAGTTCTCCAGCAGATGAGCTGGAAAGAGGGAAATGACTTCTGTTGGTATACAGTTTAAGTAAAGTTGAGGAAGTACAATTATGAAAGATATTAAGTAGTAATGGAGTAGTAATGAATCCAAAGTAGAAACAAAGCACAAATGTTGATTCAAAAGGAAACATGAAGACATAAGTAATTGTTTTTAATAGCAAAACAGAGTTTCTGAGTGGATTGATTCTCTACTTATGAGTCTGCGGAAGATTATCATCACATACTGTCGACCACACCCGCTCAAGGCAATGGGACAGTGAAAGAAGACAATTTTGAGAAGTGCTAAAGGCCAAGGTGTCCCACTTTTATCGGTGATTCCACCATCTTCTATCATTATACCAACAAGCCAGCAAAAAGCAGTTCCCACGAGACGGAACCTGCGCCCACACATCAAAAGCAGCCGCAAAGGCACACGCCCTGACGGGCAAACGGCACCGTCCGCGTGCGCGGGCAGAGGGCGAGGGGACCCAAAGGCGGGCGTTCCGCATCCACAGCGTCAACCACAGCCTTTCAAGGTGATGGGACACTAGGGTATCAATTTGAGAAATGCTTGCAAAGTCGGAGGTGTCCTACTTTCTTCGGTGATTGCACCCTCTTCTATCGTTATACCAACAAGCCAGCAAAAAGCAGTTCCCACGAGACGGAACCTGCGCCCACACATCAAAAGCAGCCGCAAAGGCACATGCCCTGACGGGCAAACGGCACCGTCCGCGTGCGCGGCCAGAGGGCGAGGGGACCCAAAGACGGCCGTTCCGCGGCCACAGCGTAGACCACGGCATATAAAGGAGATGGGACATTAGACAACCATTTGGAGAAATGCTGGCAAAGGCGGAGGTGTCCCACTGTCTTTGATGATTCCACCCTCTTCTATAGTTATACCAACAGGCCAGCAAAAAGCAGTTCCCACGCAACGGAACCTGCGTCCACACATCGAAAGCAGCCGCAAAGGCACACGCCCTGACGGGCAAACGGCACCGTCCGCGTGCGCGGGCAGAGGGCTAGGGGACCATAAGGCGGCCGTCCCGCGGCCACTGCGTCGACCACACCCGCTCAAGCCGATGGGACAGTGAAAGATGAAAATTTAGAGAAGTGCTGGCCAAGGTCGAGGTGTAGTAATTCCTGCGGCAAAACACATCCTCAAAGGTTCAGATGGACAGTTATCTCTGTAAAGTGAGACTGTGGCGTATTCCTTCACCTAAAATGTTTATCCGAAGTATCCACATCAAATATAACACTGCTCTTTCTGTACAGGAACTGCGAGGATCTGGAGAAGACCAAACAGTCATGGCTCATTAGGGAAATATTTTTTGACAAAAAAAAAGGATAGAGAATTGAATGAAATCCGTACTGAACCCTAAGCGGAAGCATTTCCTAACTTGGCTTTTATGGACTAATTTCCCACAGAATATCCTTCTACCTATCCAGAGTCAGTATTACAGGAGAAAAAACGTTTTGTAACCTCAGACTACAGAGATGGGCCAAAAATAACTATATTAAGTTCAACAGGGACAAATGAAAGATACTTCACTTCGGAAGAAAAAATGGAAATCCAAGCTACAGATTTTTGGACGCCTGGCTTGACAGAAGTGTGTGAGAAAAACATCTTGGAGTCCTCGTGGACAACAAGATAAACATGAGCCTACTATGTGTTGCGGCAGATCAACTATCCAATGGGCTTTAGGCCTGCATCAATAGGGTAATAACGTTTAGATCCAGGGCAGTCATGCTCCCCCTCTACTCTGCCTTGGTCAGACCACACCTGGAATACTGTGTCCAACTTTGGGCACCGCAGATGAAGGGAGATGCGGACAAGCTTGAAAGCGTCAAGAGGAGTGCGACTAAAATGAATAAGGCTCTGGAGAACAAGCACTATGAGGAGAGGCTTAAAGAGCTGGGCATGTTTACCATGCAGAAGAGAAGGCTGATAGGAGACATGATAGCCTTGTACAAATATGTGAGGGGAAGTCATAGGGAGGAGGGAGCAAGCTTATTTTCTGCTGCCCTGAAGACTACGGCACGGAACAGTGGCTTCAAACTACAGGAAAGGAGATTCCACCTGAACATCAGGAAGAACTTCCTCACTGTGATGGCTGTTCAGCAGTGGAACTGTCTCCCCCAGACTGTGGTGGAGGCTCCTTCTTTGGAAGCTTTTAAGCATAGGCTGGATGGCCATCTGTCGGGGATGCTTTGCATGCGACTTCCTGCGTCTTAGTTGGCGGGGGACTCGATGGCCCATGAGTTCTCTTCCAACTCTACTATTCTATGATTCTATGATTCAATGATTCGGGAAACGGCCCCTAGAGATTGATGTACCCAAAAACGACAGTGGGCAACGGTGTGTGATGATAAAGACGAGAAAGGAAGGGAAGAGAGGAAGGAAAGTGAGGTGAGCCCAAATTGTGGTACTCAACTCAGGCAGGGGAAATCTTTTTTTAAATCCCACTGCTGCCTCCAATTCAGGAGATGTGCGCGCGTGTGAGAGGGAGGGATGGAGGATGTGTGAATGTATGACAGGGATGATTTAGTGGATAAGGAAGGATAACAGAACTGATGGGTCTAAATGAGTAAAGATGGTAACTTATATAGAAAAGTACGGTAACTTATATAGATAGGTACGGTAACTGCCACCAACGTGAGGTAACAGGCTTACAGAGAGGCAAGGAGACTTATCGTTATGAACAATAATAAAATTCAATCTTTATTTGTACATAAGCGTATGGTTCCAATATATAAACGTTTCAGGATCTTAAGTTACAATGTGGGCTATCTTGAATGGATATATCTTAAATAACTTCTCTTCGAACAGTAAATAAAACACCTGGTCAACTTATATCACCAGCCTTTCCCCTGCGTGAACAATAAGCTGCCGTCCTTAGCTGATTTCCACAGCTCCTAATCTTTCCAAAACCTAACAGCCACTCTTCTTCTCAAACCCCTAACAGCCACTCCTTTTTAAACCCTCACAGCAACTGAACTTTTTTAAAAAGGGAATATGCTCCAACTGTCATCTTAGCCACGCCCCTTTTCTCCCAAGGGAAGCTGTGTTACCATGGCAACCTACCAAATGCTGCTTCCAGCTAGTATCCATGCTAGGCTTTTCCTTGCTAATATATAACTCCCTTTTCCCTTAACAAACAAATAAATAAAATCATATCAATAATCCCCATTAACTCATAACATCCTTACAGAAAGCATGGTAGGATAGAGGAGAGAGTTGTTGGACAGAGTCCAAAGGGGCAACCCCCCCCCCCCCCCGGCCACCAACAAAATTAGCCAAAGTTACTCTGAAGCAGAGCTGCTTAAAGGAGGAGAACTGTTGCTCTAGGAGCCGTCGGTGTCAAAATCCAAATCGGGGAAATTCAACACGGGAAGGTTGGCCTTCAGGAATACCAGTTTCTCAACTGTTTGAGGGTCCAGCAAGCTGCGGTGGGGTGTGACTACATCTCCCGCTAGGCTGAAGACCCTTTCGCTCTGCACGCTGGTGGGAGGACAGCTGAGGAACTGGCGGGCTACGTGCGACAGATCTGGCCACATGTGTTCACGTGAAGCCCAATAGGCCAATGGATCACAAGAAATTATCTCAGGAGGCTCCTCAAAGTACCTGTTGACCGAGCATTCGGCCGAGTCTACCTTTTGAGCAGAAGCCAGCAAAGAGGATTCTTCCGAGCAGGCAAGTATGGCCACCGTCTCTGCAAAAAAAGCATTTCCTGGTCGCGGCTGGAGATCCATATCCCTATGGCAACCCCCTACCGGCTCCCCGGGACTTTCAGTCTCGCCACTAGCGCTAGTGCTGGGGGTGGCAGGCATTTCCGGAAGAGGGGCCGCTGTGCCCGTTTCCTCCACCCTGGCAGCAAAGACCTCCCTCACAAGGTTAACTAGTTGGGCCTTCCACACGGTAAAGTCTTTTGGGCAGACGTTGTACTTTAGCCGGGGATCACACAAGGCCGCCAGCATATGGACCTTGCTGGAAAGAAGTGGCTCAAGGCGTTTCCGTACAGCAAAGGACAACCTCCTCACCACCTCCTGGGCCGGCGGTGTCAGCGGTCCAGCCAGGGAGTCCAGTGTTCGACCGGCCCCAAGCCTTTCTATGTGCCTCCTTAGCCTCAAGACCATGGGCACTGCCTGGCTAAGAAGGGCTTTTGATTCCGAAAGGGTCTCAGTGGCATGTTTGAATGGCTTTAGTACATCTACTAGCTGGGAGATGGTGTCCCACTCTTGCTTATTTGGAACAAGCTTGCTAACAGGTGCAACCAATGTGAGGGAGATGCCGTGTACCGCCTTCTGCTGCTCGACCATGCGTTCGAGCATTTTATAGGTTGAATTCCACCGAGTTGAGACGTCCTGGAGCAGCTTTTGCTGCGGGAGGCCTTCAAGGCTCTGCCTGTCTCTCAGCTGCCGGGCTGCCTTGATGCTCCTGTGGAAGTAGCCCGCAATCTTTCTACAGCGCTCGATCAGCAGGGCGATGTTTGCGGTGCTGGCTGGCTGCTCTTCCGGGCACTTTAAACCTTCCTTGACGGTATTGTGAAGCAAGTGGGCCATGCAGGAGACATTCAGAAACCCGGCACTTTCAACCGCTTTGATCATATTTTTACCAGCGTCAGTCACCATGAAGCCCCTCCTCATTTCTTCCAGCCTGCACCGCATCCACTCCCCCATCATGTTTTCCAGATAGCTGCAGATGGTCTCTGCCTTGTGATCACGATCAACTACCTCCAATGCGAGGAGTGCCCAACGATGGGATGTATCCATACTGCCTTCCTTCTCCCACCAATGTGCCATGAGAGAGAGGTAGGAATGGCCTCCTCCCAAGCTTGACCAAATGTCAGAGGTAAAATGGATGTGTCCTCCCATGGCGCTACGCAACATCTGGATAATGCGTTCCTTACAGCCCTCGTACAATCTGGGAATTACTTTTCTGGAAAAGGTGTGACGGGAGGGGATTTTGTAGCGGGGGCACAGTTGTTTCATAAGGCGGACGAAGCCTTCTTGTTCAACCAGGCGGAAGGGATGGTGATCAAGGGCAATCATCTCTCCCACACTTTGGGTTATCTGCTGGGGTGTGGGTAATGTTTCCCCCGTTTTCTTCCTGGGTAATGGAATGGCCCAATCCTCCAAGGTGGACTGTGTCTGCCTTCCACCATCTTCACCAGGAGAACTTTGTGTGCTAATGCTGCCACTGGAAGGGCTTCCAGCTCCCCCTCCTACCGATATGGAGGGATGGTGTCGCTTCATGTGAGAGCTCAACCCCGAGGTCGCAAGATGTCTCAGGTCTCTGCCTCTGCTGATATTTGCCCCACAGTGTCTACAAACTGCCAAAGTAGCACGCTGAGAGTGGACATGGAAATGGTCCCAAATATATGACCTTGGCCTCCCCACAGCCACTGTGGCGACGCCCACGGAGATAGATGTCGTGGGCACCCATTCAGCAGCATGAGAAAGTCTATGGTTTGATGGTACAACCTCCTCTACCTCCTCCTCACTGTCAGTAGCGGGTGGAGGGGTGGGGTTATCTATATCCTCACTATCCACCACCTGTAGTTCCAGGACGGCAACACCTGTATGTTCCATTGATCGTCCTGTTGTCTCAGCTCCATACGACAACTGGCTCCGGGTGGAGGGCTGTGAACTTTCAGCATTCGAACAGCCAGCTTCTTCATCAAGTCCACCCACTCCCATCGTTCCGCGTACCAGACGGATGGGACCCACCCTAACTTTTTTGGCCCCCCACAGTGTCCGGGCGGTTGCTTGACCACTAGCAGGACTTGCTCCCCCAGACCCGCGTTCAGCTGAGCGCTTCATGATAAGGGGAGTGTTTTCAGGTGACAGAAGGGAGGAAGGTAAGGTATTGTGTAACTGGGGGGAAAGATTTGTTGTTTCTTGATTGGCAACGTGTTCTGTTCAGGGTCTATTAACTGCCGCAAAACCGTCTATTACAGTTTTAGTTATTGTTATTCGTTTACAAGGGGATACCTGTACTTTCCAGTTCTACAAAGGAGTATGGGAGGTGCAACCCTTTTGCCAAACTTGGCTTTTGATTCACAGACAGCGTCCCTGGCACAGACAAACAGCTCTGCTTGAGCAGGCAAGGGCCAAATCAGGCTCCCTTGTTTCCCAAAAAGGAGGTGTAGTTCTACAAAGGAGTATGGGAGGTGCAACCCTTCTGCCAAACTTGGCTTTTGATTCACAACGTCCCTGGCACAGACAAACAGCCCTGCTTGAGCAGCCTAGGGCCAAATCAGGCTCCCTTGTTTCCTAAAAAGGAGGTGTAGTTCTACTAAGGAGTATGGGACGTGCAACCCTTTTGCCAAACTTGGCTTTTGATTCACAGCGTCCCTGGCACAGACAAACAGCCCTGCTTGAGCAGCCTAGGGCCAAATCAGGCTCCCTTGTTTCCTAAAAAGGAGGTGTAGTTCTACAAAGGAGTATGGGAGGTGCAACCCTTTTGCCAAACTTGGCTTTTGATTCACAGCGTCCCTGGCACAGACAAACAGCCCTGCTTGAGCTGCCTAGGGCCAAATCAGGCTCCCTTGTTTCCCAAAAAGGAGGTGTAGTTCTACAAAGGAGTATGGGACATGCAACCCTTTTGCCAAACTTGGCTTTTGATTCACAGCGGCCCTGGCACAGACAAACAGCCCTGCTTGAGCAGCCTAGGGCCAAATCAGGCTCCCTTGTTTCCAAAAACCCTTTTGCGTTGAAAAAAGAAAGAAGAAAGCCCACCCCGCCCGCAACAGGAAAAATGGCGCAGCAGAAAAATTGCAGGCCGGGTGGGAAAATGGAAAACGCCAATCTCGTGTGGAAAAAAACACCCACAGGCCCTTTGCAAAAAAATAAAAAAGAAACACCCAACAGTTTCCAAACCCACCCCACCCCACCTCACCCACTCAACCTTTTCTCCCGGTCTTCTAATCTGTAGCCTAGCTCTAGCTCAGACAGCCAAGGAAGCTGTGACGCAGCAATCTTGCCTGCCTGCCTGCCTGCCTGCCTAGAATCTCACTTCCACCCTCTCCAGATTCCCGGTGCAAATGAGCCACGAGGCTCCCTGTGCTCGCTCTTTTCATTCAGGACGTACTACCAGCCCCTCCCCAGGGTTAAACATGCTCTCTGATTGGCCACAAGGTGCAAACAACATGCTAGGTTGCCCCAGTGCACTTAAACAAGTTTGGGTGATTTGCAAAAGCTTTTTTTACCAACAAAAAAACCGACGACATAACTAAAAACGGCCAGTCACGGTTCGAAACCGCGATATCCAGACGTGTGGACAATCAAGGCCGTATATTGCTTCAAAAGTAACGAAAGTAACGAATTAATAACGGGTAACGGGGAAATCCAATTATTTGAGCAAGCCTACTATCCACAGATTTTTTTTTCAGCTGTCTAAACTATGTTGTTGTTGTTGTTGTTTCCCAGAAGAAAAAAAGGTGTTTCGGCAATTAATAAAGTGAAGGAACTTTCCAATCAGCTTCATCAGGCTGCACATATTATATCCATCTTCTTCAGCCTTGCATATCTGTGCATCATGAAAATGTTGCATCTGTCTTTTTCAGATTTGTATGTACGCAGCATGTGAGTGTTATGGCTGTCTTCTTCAGCCTTGTATATTTGCATCATGTGTGGCACCTGTATATATCACAGATGGCCCTCAAGGAACTGCAACAGATATGACAGAGCTATTACTAAAAAGTCATAATGATAAGCCACTACTATATTCATCTTTCTCATTTCTCTTCACTTCACATTTGCGTAGCTTTCTGTTATTTCAGGACTATTCAGGAAGGAATATTCCTAGTAGCTCAAACCATCTGCTTCCGATAATGTTACTGGCAGCTTGTTTTCCTGCTGCAGAATTCATGTTTTTTCTCTTCACTTGATAGTGACAAATGTCCTTGTAGATTTTATATGCAACCCTGAAAATATATTCCAGTAGTCAGATTATTGGGCAAGAAGACTGATAGCAGTTGTGTTCAAACAAAGATTAAACAATAGCATGTATTTTAGAATGGGGGATTACTCAATTTCACAAATGCACACAAACCCCTGTGCATTTAGGACTTTGCAAGTACTTCAATGATAATACTTTTCCTCCCCTAAGAGTGTCACTTGAGTCATCCGAGAATGGGGAAGCAAAGGATAAAGTACATTGCCTATCATTTCTGCAAGTATTTCTGCTGGAAGCCTCTATTTGTTTACAGCAGTGCTTCCCAACCCTATTTTGACAAGGAACCACTATACCAGGCACCACTCTGACCAGGAACCACTCTCCAACTTTAGTACCAAAGGGGTTACGAATTAGTTTTTGGTCAACTTTAGATTCAGTTTGGTTATTTTGGGTTCTGATTCAGAAAACTGCATTGCAGAAAATTGCTGCTGGGTGAGTCTTCTCCGTCCTGGCCTGGGAAGCCTCCCAAGGCTGAGAAAGCATTGGCGAGGGCAATGCACTGGCATCTCCTTCCTTCCTTCCTTCCTTCTCTCCCCCTCTCTCTCACTCTCCTCCAACGGCAGCACACACATCCAGCACCAATTTTCCCCACATGTCTCATGGCCCTTATTTTAGGTTTTGCAGCCCACCAGTGGGCTGTGGCCCACAGGTTGGGAACCACTGGTTTTACAGGTTGACATTAAGAGTTTACAGGTTGAAATTAAGAAATTAAGAGAAATTAATCCTTTCATTTCACTTATTAATTTTCTTACTGACCTACTCAACGAAACCATGGGTGGAAGGACTCTAGGGCTTCTAGAAGCTGAAGTCTAAAACTCCTGTTAGGCCTGAAATTTGGGAACCACTGATCTAGAGGGATGAAAGGTTAAAACAATCTTATACTAGCCCTAACAGATGCAAACTCAACACAAACATGCTTCCAGAAACATCTAAGCAGGGATACCAAGCTCAGGGCCCTTCCACACAGCCATGTAACCCAGAATATCAAGGCAGATAATAAATATCCGCTTTGAACTGGGTTATCTGAGTCCACACTGCCATATAATCCAATTCAATGTGGATCTTATATAGCTGTGTGGAAGGACAATCAGGTTCAAAAGATATTTATGAAAGATATTTCAAAAGTGATATCAAGGAAGGTTTTGTTTCATTTCACATATGTCATAGCCTGAATTGTTCAGGAGTGAAAGATGAGAAACCAGAAAATCTGTGGTTGTTGTTATTTGTGTTTTAAATATGATATAGCACTGTGTCCTCTGGTAGACTTCCATCTGTTTCTGATACACATACAACAATATATTAGTGTCACCACTACAGTAAATTTAGATTCATTTTCCCACTATGACGCTATATAATTTTGTTTCTGATGTTATGTGTTTTGGACTGATCTCAGCGAGCACATCCAACTATGACATTACACAGTGTGTGTCTGGTAGGGAAATGTAATCAACCATTCCAAATTCCAGAACTGGGTAACTGGGTGACTGGGAATTGGGTTCAAAGACCCTGCTTGCCTTTCAGCAGATGTTTGGCAGCTCTCTACAAGAACTGACTCTGGGTTTATTTCTGTTCCATTTCAGAAGTCTCTTTTGGGCCAGCTATGAATGGAAAGGCTAGCCTGGAGTGTGGATAAAATATTGTTCCTATTATATACTGTAACACATTGGTAGAATAATTCAAATAATGCAGGAATAGTGTTGCTAAGGGGATCCATTAGGTAATGCATGCTTGTGCTCTTGCTCTCTCTCTCACACACAGTTTTTATGTGTTTTCCATATATCTACTTGGCTTTTCCATTTTACTTTTTTAAACAAATAAGGAAACAATTTAAAGAAACAATAAAACAATATGCTATAACTATTAAAACCTAACTATCACCAAGAGGTTGCAAATTTATCTTTGTTTCCAATTTGACACTTTATGTTCAAGGATGATTTTTAATTAATTATTCCTAACACAAACCTCATGGCAAATTTTGGATGTTTTGCTTCAGGTCAACCTTAATAGGAATTAAAAGAAGAACTGAAATAAGGCTTTCATGGCCAGGATCACAGGGTTGTTGTATGTCTTTCGGGCTGTATGGCCATGTTCCAGAAGTATTCTCTCCTGATGTTTCGCCCACATCTATGGCAGGCATCCTCAGAGGTTAAAATGATGGTACAAATGTTGAGAGTGCAAGTTCCTTCAGAATTGCAATGCTGTTCATCTGATTTAGCAGATTTTAAACTCGATTTAAGTTAACTGATGATTCCTGTTTAAATATTTTTCTATCTTGATTTGCATTTTTTTTCTAAAAAGCATTATTCTGATCTCATGCCTGTGTGCCTCATGTTACTATAAGGTGAAAATGAAGATGATAATCAAATATATCCATACAAAATAAGAGGTACTTTCAGGTTCCAAACGTGCTTCTAGATGCACTGGCACATGAGAGTGAGCTCCACTGAATTCAACTGAACTTCCATAAGTTTGGACTACATGAATAGAACTCTACCTATAGTTTTTTTTTATAGCTAAACTTTCACAGCTGCTCTGCACAGAATGATATGCAACCAAGCTGTACTCCTGATTTACACATTGTCTTTCATAGTATCTCAGACCTAAGGCTGATCAATTTGCTGTTGAATCTAACCCTTCAACTTTGATAAATGTCAGCCTGAGATGTTACTGATAAAGACCTTTTCTCTTTTTATTTGGGTTTCCGTCTTGTGAATGCTGCTGATGCTAAATGATATGCCACTTTCTTTAGTGATTTTCATTGAATCAAAATGCATGTCTTTATTAACCTATCATGGACCTCAATCCAAGTGTATATTTTCCTGTCATCTCCTAACTCCCATCCTATGGATTAAAGTGGTTGTCTAAGAAGTGCATGCTTAATGAACCACTGTTCATGGCTCTGATGATTTGCAGTAGGATTTGCATTTTCATTTAGTATAGAAAAACAACTTGTATAGTCGCTGACCAGCTAGCTATCCTACTGAAAGCTGTTAATAAAAACTAGTCTCGTACATTTGTATGGATTCTCTATCTGTTTCTGTTTGTCCCATTCATATGACCTTGTTTCCGTTTCTGTCCACCGCTTCTGAAAATGGACACCTATACAAATGAACTTTTCCTCCCAAGGTCAGAAAAAAATGAAGATTTTCGAACCTTGGGTGGCAAAGCGCCAATGCCTGTAGGGCCTTTGCAAGTTTGTCTTAAACTATTCTGTTTGCTTCCTAAACTGTTTGCACATCTTACTTTATGACTGAAGATGGAAGCTCATGAAAAGGTTAAGGGAAAAAATGTTTGGACAAGGATATGCACTGAGCAGCAGTCAGGATGGTATATTTTTATGCCACATTCCACTGCCTGGATATTGCTACAAATCCATTATATTCCTGTCACACTGACATCTTTCTCATTTTAAATTCATAGAGCAATTATTTTATAATTTTTGACCCTTGTCACATTGCTGTCATAAAAATAGATCTATTCCACATAATTAAAAGTAATTTTAGAATAATATAATGATACAAAACCTTGAATAAAACACCTTAATTTTGAAAACTATTAAACTTGCCATCTAGAAATTAGCCCCCCTTTATGTCATACTGAGATCTAACATTTGACATACCTGTGTCACAACTTTCTATTGGACAGCACAACATTCCCCACACTCATCTTCAAGTAGACCATATACTACACAAACAGTTTGGGTTTATCTGGGCTGACATGGGTAGGTTGATTCCAATCTGTCTTCTAAACTTTGGCCGTGATAGCAACCGTTTGGAATCCTGCCCCTTCCCCGCCCCCCGCCCCACACACACACATTTGCAGGTTTGACTTTTGCAGATTTCATTATTCATAGATTTGATCAGTAGGTTCTCTTGAGGGATCTCTAGCTCAATGTGACACTATGGTCATCTTCTTCCACAAGCTGACCAGAGAGACTTGCTGGAGGAGCTATAGATTCCATAGAGAGGTGTCATTTCAGGTTAAAAATAGCTTTTGTGGTTGTGTTTTCCTTCTTCCACTTTCATGGGGGTTCCATTACCCGAAACCCCATAAAATGCGGAGGGCTGACTGCACTTGCTCTCTGACTTGTGTCCTCTTATGTCTTTGGGGCCTTTTCCACTATATCATTATAGTAGTATGATTTCACATTAGCTCTCACAGTTGCATCCTATGAAATCCTAGGATTTGTCATCTGTTGAGGCTTCTAAATGCCCCTCCCTAAACTACAAATCCCAGGATGTTGCCATGGCAGTTAAACTGAAATCACTGCACTGTAATTGTGTTGTGTGTAAGGGCTCCTTGTGTTTTAAGCACTGAAGAAGTCATCCTTGAATGAGGAGATAAAATATCCAGCTTGGTTTCTCCCTTTGTAACTGTGCTTTTAAAAGTACTATGCTAGAAGAGCAAACCGAGTAGCAAATAATCCAACATGATGTTGTAAAAATTTCTAAAAACACATAAACACATATATAAGGAAATTAACACCATTACAGATTAACATAATCAAACAAAATATGGTTCACAGCAACTGTATATATTAGCATTAATTTCAAGGAATGCTGGTTAAAGGAATATGAATATATTTTCTCTCCTCATAAAGAAAATACACATAAAAAGAGATCTGTTTCCATTTTTTAAAATAAAGCGATGAAGGCTGACACCTAGAAATCATTTAATCCAGCATGTGCTCAGAATACTGTATTTGCTTGATTTCAATGTGATTTTATAGAGTAGGCTTTTTCCATGAACAAAGAAAGTCCATTTGGCTAAATATGGGGTCATTTTTACTGTACTTATTCAGTCTCATGGCACCCATCTATTAAAGTGAGGTGCATATTACATGTTTGTTCTATATTTTGACTATTCAAGTGTACAGTAAGTAGAATTACAGTAACTAATAATTAGTAGAATTCACTCTTTCATAGGAACTGAATGTACAAGGGTTGAATGAAAAGTAATGCCTACACCTTTGTAACTCCTCAACAGATGGCAGTACTGGTATGAGGCAGGTACTGGCTTGTTCAGTAGACTATCCTCTACAGTTCTATTTGGCGGGAAGCCTTAGCATTGAACAGTTGTGTTGTTAAAGTGCAAAGTATGAAACCCTGCACAGACGGTCGGTCAATGCGAATTAAGCAATGTGCAGTTGTTGAATTCTTGACAGCAGAAGGTGTAACCCAAAGGAGATTCATCAGAGAATGCAACCTGTTTATGGTGATTGTGTTGATGTGAGTATTGTGCGTCGTTGGGCGAGTAAGTTTAAAGATGTTGAGGTGAGAACATCTGACTTGTGTGACAAACAAAGAGTTGGACGTCCTGTGACAGCAACCGTGAGTTTCACAAGCAAAACATTGACAGATTGATTCAGGATGATCATCGTATCACTCAGGGAGAAATTTCAAGCATCATCAGCATTTCACAAGAACGTGTGGGTCACATTATTGCTTTGCTTGGCTATTGGAAGATCTGTGCACGATGGCTACTGTGAGACTTCTATGACAGCTTCAGAAAACTTGTTAATCGTTGGCAGAAATGTATCCAATTGTTTGGTGATTATGTGGAAAAGTGAATAGTGATAGTTAAAGAGCAGATTCTAAGAATTATTTCTGCGTTTGATTTATTAAAATATTCCCATCCAAACCCAAGTAACGAAGGTGGAGGCATTACTTTTCATTCAACCCTCATATGTACAGAATGCAGAAAAAAGTCTAATGCAACATATATTGAAATACTGGAAATTTTTGGTCAAGCAAACCAAATTGGGGAAAATGATGAGGCTAAAAATTCACATGTATGCAAGCTTCAGATGTCAAAAAGTATCTGCTTGTCAATAAAAGTAATTTTATATAAAATAAAATATTATTATTCCATTCATAGACGTCTACATATATAATGTAAACACAGCCTCTACAAATAAAAAATAAGATATTGTAACTTGTTCTTTCAGACAGTTGCTGGCCTTTTAAACAGGGTCTTGTAGATTCATACATATTGTGATGGATTCAAACATAAAAACATTAAGTATATAGAAACATACACTGAAGCATCCTTCTCACTCAATAATTATCTAACCTACTATTTCCCAATGCTGACATCAAAAGGAAGCAACATTGTCTTTTCACAGATCTTTATCCTATTAGCACCCATAGCCAAAGTGAATGGCTTAGCTATAAGACTTGTGCAATTTATTATTGGGGATCATCTGTCAGAATCTCCTAAGTAGAAAATTTCTGTCTGTGGGAAAATCCTGAAAAATATTGGTCATGTCTACATAATGTTTAGAAATAAGAGGATAGCTGGCTTCTCATTTTATAGACACATAATGTGTGTGTGTGTTTTTTAAAAGACCCCTAGGCACTATATCTTCAACTTAATAAATGCACAGCTCATCATTGGAGCATGACCCACATCCACTGAAAAGAGAAGAGTGATTACGTTTCCAAAATCAACCCCAAACCCTAAAACAAAGGGTGCAATCCAAACAACATATGGAAGTAATTGTGTATGTGTGTGTGTCTCTCTCTCCCCCTCCTCTCCCCTGCCCTAAAAAAAATCTGAACTTAGATGTTTCTTTCTTGTTGAATTTTAGCTTTGGGTTTTTAAATCTGCTTGAACATGTGCATCTACCACAGGATATTTCTCATGCATAATTACAATAAAAAACCCTGCTTTGCAATACACACCAGAGAGCATACATAAACAGAAGACACCGATCAATCCTACTGTAATTATCAGTACAGTGAATCAATAAGTGCTGAAAGCATTAGCAGTCTAAAGAATATGAGTTCAGTGTTAAGTGAGGCATGGATATTTGATTATTCTCTTGCCTTTTCATGTCCCCCCAGCTTTTATCTGTAAAGCTAATGAGCAAATGCTTTTTTTATTATTATTATTATTATTATTATTATTATTATTATTATTATTATTATTATTATTGCTCAGCATGAATGTGTGTGAATTTTTATTCCAGTGACATTTCCTGAAAATAAATGTTATGTTAAATCTTACAATATTGTTCTTTTTCCCCAGGATGAATGATGAAATCTGTAAATGGCGCTACTAAAATATGTAATTGTTTTCCATTAATACACATGAAAACACACAGAGAAAGAGAGCCCTCTTTTCCTAACATCTACAACAGCTCTTTTGTACTATGTACCAAAGAGCATCAGAAAGTAGAGTATTAAAGGTGTGTTTCTGTTTTACCCTAGGCTATACTTTGAGTGAATGAAGCCAATTTTGTAGACATAAATCATTTCCTGACCGTAACAGATGTACACATTTAAAACGCCTCCTATCATGTTTTCTCTTGTGCATTTCCCCACACACTTCAGTTTGGGGTCCCAAGTGTAGTTCATGCCACAGTGTCAAATCCAAAACTGATGGGTTTTATGTTCTTTACAGCTATTCAACACCAACAGGGAAAAAGAGAGAAGGGAGCACATAAATGTCTCACACAGTAAATTTGCATTGAGGGAGTTTCCATTTGTGCTACTTTATTTTAATAACTTTTGCTTCACCTATGAACATGTGGTAAGTTAACCCTAGAGCTATGACTAACTTTTCTGAATGAAGCTTAACAGCAAGGTGAAACTTGCTTCCTTCGGTGTTTCATTACAAACTAGGAGCTCAGACCAGGTTCACCAAGGTTCATGAACCTTTCTTGGTAAAGTAAGTTGCTGTGGACCCAGGCCAAGTATTGAACAGCATCGGTTCATTGCTAATTTGTAGTGGATCTATTTCAAAACAGTAGTGTAGTTATATCTAGGCTTGCAATTACACAGACACTAAAAACATTCAGTGAATATCATTTAATGGTTGAGATTTGATATGGACAGTCACAATTAATCCTTCATCCCACTTGTTCAGATGCTATTAAAATGTCCTACTTTCTGCCTCTTCCCTTCCACTTCCCCTTTTATACTCAGCTTACTTCCATAGGTGCAGCCTGAGTTCAGTGCAAAACAGTCTGCACTCAATTAAATCAGCAGGAAAGAGAGGAGGCAGAATAAAGTCCTTCTCACAGCAGCCTCTCCTAGCATGTCTGTTCTTCCTCATTAATAGAGATGCATAAGTTACTGTGTGGGCGATTTGTGCTCTAGAGAGCAGTGGAGCATCAGGGCAGCCTCCTTTATGGAGGTCAGAGTGGCACTCTCCTAGGGAGCCATGATATTTTCTTGGGAGAAGCATTGGAAACTAACACCTCATGGCTTGAATTTGTGGGCTGTGTGCCTGACCGGAGTAGGCAGGGTAATCTTCATTCTGCATGGGTTGTGTGATGTTTATTTGACTGCTCAAGCTCTGGCTTAGCTGATGTATTTGTTAAACATCCCACCCGCTTGCCCTCTAATGCACTGGTTACTTCATACTTTGTATCTCATGTATGTACTGTATGAGCCCGTCCATACAGTCTAGAGTAGCAATACTTCAAAACAATCCCAGGAATGGTCACAGTGCCTGTCTCTTTCCCTCTCTGGTCATCCTTACCTTTTTTTTTTCTTTTTTCTTTTTTTTTTTTGTAGTTTGTGGCATAGATGCCAGAGCTCCAGAGAGTTTCTAGCTATTGCCAGGCACCTTTGCTAATGTCGGATAAGGCATCAGTGCAATTTGGAAAAAGGAAGGGGCAATCCTCTTCCTTTCTCTAGGTCACATAAAGCGCCTTTGGTGATATCAAAAAAGCAACACAGAAATGGTCAGGAGCTCTTCAGCTGCTACAGTAATAAACATTAGAAAAGGTAAATGCCACCCCCTTTTCCCTACATTATGGAGTGCAGATGAAATGGGATGGCGGCACACAGCTGCTCACACCAACTCTGAAGAGGGGGCTGCAAGAATTTTGAGCATTCTCCAACTTCTGCTAATATAGGCTAACAAGTTTTACCCTGTGCTTGGGACTGGAAGTCGCTAAATGTTGTGTGGGTGTTCAGGACTGACTTCTGGCTTGAATCAGGGTGTGTGGCCCCTTTGGGAGTGGTTTGCATGGGCCTTGGATCTGGGATCTGGATTAGCACTGTCTGTTGTGCATTGTAAAATACACAAGAGTACCCTAATTCTGAATGTTCACAAACATTGTGTTGAAAAGAAATGTTCAGTTATAGTATCCTTAAAACCTTTAAAACAACTGTGGAGTTGTCTACGGACTCACAATTAATGTACCGCAGGCAGTCCTCCCAATGCACAGCAACTTCCAGTGAGCACTCACCCCCACTTTTGTGCTTTAATTCAACTTTTCCCCACTTTAGTAATGCACTAAATAGAGCAGTTACCAACCACACTTGGAATCAGATCCATCAGTGGGAGTGAGAAGGCATGCAATAAACCACCATAAGAGCTGTCAGAGCAATTCCACTGACAAGGCTCCCTCTTTCATGTTATATTGTGCAAAGACAATTTCTTCCCTAAACAGTGATTGTACTTACTTAGACTAATACTCTCCCGAGAAAATAAACACAAGCAATAACTTCCTTTCTTTCACCTAACAGATAACCTCTAATGGGAAAATGCAAGGAATATCATAAATAATATTGAGGCAACTGATTTTCATGTATTCCCAAGCCCATCATTTCTGTGTATTTATAAAATGCACTGTTAAAATCTCAGTGGAAGATGATGACATTTACTGCTCTATTCTTGCACATCATCTTTTGTCTTGTTTAGCTATTTGTTGCATTTTAGACACATTATAAGCAGGGTTCTCATGGCAGTGTACAATGCATGGAAACAATAAAAATGTGGACAATTAAACAACGAATAAAAACAGTTCATAATAATACCATGATAAAACCAGCAACCAAAATAAAATCATCACAAGACATAAACCAAAACAAAACCACCACAAAACCAAAAAGGTGGTAAGATCTAAAAGCATTTAAAAACAGTGCATAAAATGACTGGAAAATTTTAAAAAGTTTCCCCTGCTGCGAAGACCATAACGTCAGTACCAGATGAGCTTGTTTGAGGAGGGCATTGCACAGACAAAATGCCACCACTAAAGAAGTCCTCCCAGGACAAAGAATTGTCTGGAAGATGTCTCAGTTTCTTCATCCTCATCAAGACCATTGCCCTGTTGGTTCAAATAATCAATTGCTATACTTGTATTAGACAAAATAAAAAGTAGAGTTGGATTTCAAATGGATCTTATCATTCAGTGTCACCCAAGAATGCCTGGAGTTGATCAGTGACTACTCCTACCCATTTCTCAGGAAGGCAACATCAACAGCAAACCTATTGTCACTTATAAAAATTGACTTGGAATGTTATCTGTTTTCAGATTCCATGAATACATTCCACAGCCTGGGAACCCTTTCATACCATATAATCATTATTATTATGATTCTGCTGTAACTCTCATGGCTGTATTCTATGGGATCCTGAGGTTTGGTGAGGCACCTAATTCTCTGGCTGAGAATTATAGATAGCCCTCCTTGAACTTCAAATCCCAGGCATCCATAGGATGTCATCATGGCCCTTAAAGTGGAATTATGACACTATAATTGTGTAGTGTAGAAAGACCCATGTATTATAAATGGGGCAGTTTGTTGTCTCTTGCAGAAATAGAAATACAATGCTGGAGGTGATGGGCTTTTGCTTTGATCCACAGTCAACTTATATTAATATGCTCTTATCTTATTTGTTCATGATTGATTATTTCATTTTATATATTTCAAAACAAAGATGAGCCATAAAATTTGGCTGGAGCTCTATGATCACAGTTCTGTGAAGTTCAACTTGGTCACAATTTCCTGGCTCAATAAACACCAATATGGATGATTTTCAAGGCCTGGAAAAGTTACTTATTTCAATAACAATTGCCAGAATCCTCTAGCCAGCATAGCCAGTGGGACTTCCAGAGGTGAATTTTAAAAACTAGTTTATTTGCGTTCTGATTTTCACTAGGTTTCTATAACTTATCTAGCAAAGTGAGGCTGTGTAATTATGATGCTTCTGAGCCTTTCATGTCATCCAGTGCTGCTTGATCTTCAGTCCATGGTGACTACAAGAGTAAGTACATGTTGTGGGAGGGGAGAGGAGGGATAGCAGTCCCAATCCACAAGTCATTATGACAACAAAGGCTCTTCAAAGCTCATAGAAAAAAAATGGAGGCATATGGAGGGGAATTCTCTAAGGATGTATTGAGTTTTTAATTAATAATTGACAAATTAATTGACAAATTAATTTGTTAGACTGGCCTAGTTCATCAACTAAGAAACCTTTAATCATTTGGCAGGTCAGGACTCTGGATCTCCTTTTGCCAAATTGAAGGTAGTCCTGATTTATTGGCGCTAGACGGAAAGAGATTAACGATGTGGTCCTTGGAAGAATGGACAGATGGCTGCTTCTATGTAAACTCCTCTGTAGTTTGCTCTGGTGACCGAGGCTGTTGTGCTTTTGCTGCTTGACTCAGCAATCTCCTTCTAGACAAAAGACAATCAATCCCGAGAATAAACCTGCTATTAAGTTTCAATGTCATTTGTGCTAACTGAAAGTGGAATGCAGCTTTCAAACCACAATCTGGCATAAAAGAGTATTGACTGTTTCCCAAAGAACTGACAGACTGCTTACAGAGCAAATGGCTAATGTATTATTAGAATTGTTTGTGATGATGTGGAATTATGACAATGAAGCTTTTCATCATTTTGTAAAGACAGGATTCTTTCAATCTGGTCAGCAAGGCTAGATCTTAATCCTTCAAGCTGTCTGCAGTTGCATAATAGATAACATATAGCAAACAGAGTCAATCTGACGCTAGGGAGCCCATTGGGCATTGAAGGATAAAGCCTCCCTTGAACTTGAGAATTGAGATGAGAGACAGGTAAATACAAACAGCACTGGTAGATCCTGGAAAAGGGAAAGTGTTTCCTTTAGAAGAGGTGGGTCAATGCCTTTCCACTCGGCATTTGTCTGTGTTATTCCTACAGCTATTCTTTTTTTGCCTACTATGATGTATAAAAAGCACAGTCACAACAAATGCTCTTAAAATATACTGCTGCTCTTGCATAATTGAAAACAGTGTGACAGTTCTTACAAATCTGGTTTCCCTCCCTGACACATGACCCTCCCTCTACCGATTCCTAAAATGGTGCCCCTGACAAATGGACTCATGCTCCACACTTGTGTTAATACATCTGCAGAGTCTGTAACTTTCATTCTCCTTTGGTGTTTGATAGGTTCATGAAATCTTAATGGGAATAGGATGGAGAGAAATAGTGTAAGATGGTGTCAAATGTTTAGTTTCCATGGTTTCTCTTAAAGGGATGTACAACATGAATGCATATATCTGTCTGTCTGTCTATCTATCTATCTATCTATCTATCTATCTATCTATCACTTTATCTAGATTCATTCTTCAGATGTGCTTATTCAAAATGAGTGGTCACCAATAATATGTCCCCAGATTTCATCTGTCTACAATTCCTAGCATCTCTGGCCATTGGGCACAGTGGCTGTGGATCATGACAGGAAGAGGTCATGAAAGGAGGCCATGACAGTTACAATAACAAAGTCAGGGGCCATACAGCAATACTGATCTTTATTTCCTAAAGACTGTACACAGTTTAACATTCTTTGCATTCATCGTCTGATGTCCATTTGTACTGATGCATGAATATTTGGCTGAAAACCAAACAACTACTTATCACTAGTAGCACCAATGCTTCTACTGTTCTACAGCAGTAGTATCTTGCCAGGCCTTGATTCTTAGACTGTGAACAATTCTGTCCATTCAGTTATACTCAGATATAATATTTTGATTATTTTAAGATTCTACATACCAATATACTGAAGACTATAAAAGTTTATATTTTAAGAGAAGGTTGTGGAAAGAAATGCCTCATTTCACCTTGTTGCCCCTCTGGGCATCTGGAGAGATGATTAATGGGGACATGCAGCAGGCAAGTTATACTGAATCATCAGCTTCCCTTGGGTTGAAAGGAAATAATCAAGGATATCTTTCCATTTTGTACAGTAGCAACCTATTTCTGCTATACAAATATTGCACGCTACAGTTCCAATGATGAAGGAGGTATAGTATTGCTGAAGTGTTATTACACAAAGTAACAAACAAAAAATCCTACCTACTTCAAGCCTCTGGCAGACCAGGGATATACTGCTAATATATAGAAGGATAGGCATCCACTGTGTTAGAACAGAGGATTTTAATCACAGGTTGGATACCCTCCGCTTAAGGGTACACAGACATCAAAGAGGTGTCAAGTTTGAAATTCCAGGTTCTATGTCACTTCTGACCTGGACATGCTGTTGTCGAGGAGCCCCCATTGAAGTAATTCAGGGGAGGAGGAGATGCGGGAAAGGGAGACCAAAATTAATTCGGCCTAGGGAGAGATTTCTTGTAGATTTAAAACGGTCTCCTGATATGGTAAACTTGAATATCCGGGCTGGCAGTCCCTCCGGACTAAAGGTGGTGCTGTTGAACGCCAGGTCTGCAAATGGAAAAACTTCAATTATCCAGGATCTTATCCTGGATGAATGGGCAGACCTGACGTGCATAACGGAGACCTGGCTGGATGAGGCAGGTGGGGTCAATCTCACCCAACTCTGTCCTCCCGGGTACTCAGTGCAGCACCAACCAAGATCCGGAGGGAGGGGAGGCAGAGTCGCAGTGGTCTATAAGGACTCCATCCCCCTGACCAGGTGCCCCATCCTGAAGTCAACCTTGTTTGAATGTGTCCATCTGAGAATGGGTGACCGGGACAGACTGGGGATTGTGTTAGTGTACCGACCACCCCGCTGCACTACAGTCTCCCTGCCTGAGCTAGCGGAGGTGGTCTCGGGCCTGACGTTGGAGTCCCAACGGCTTATTGTGCTGAGGGACTTCAATGTCCATGCTGAGACCACCCTGACTGGTGCAGCTCAGGACTTCATGGCCACCATGGCAACCATGGGGCTGTCCCAATTGGTATCTCATCCCACCCACAGAGCAGGGCACACATTTGACTTGGTTTTCTGCCAAGGATGGGAGGAAGGTGGCGGTGTGGAGGAGCTTGCCGTCGCTCCATTGCCATGGACCGACCACCACCTGATCAGGTTTAGACTTGCTGTGTCTCCTAACCTCCGCAGGAGTGGGGGACCTATTTAAGATGGTCCATCCCAGGAGGCTTATAGATCCAGAGGGATTCCTGATGATTCTTGGGGAGTTTCCTGCCACCTTGGTTGGTGATCCTGTCGATGCCCTGGTCTCTCTTTGGAATGGGGAGGCGACCAGGGCAATAGACACAATTGGTCCAGAATGTCCCCTCCTTGGTTCACGGAGGAGTTGGCAACGATGAAGCGAAAGAAGAGGGGTCTAGAGCGCATGTGGCATTCGAAGCAGAATGAATCAGACCAAGCACGGCTATGCCTTTATTTAAAGGCATACGCTGCAACAATAGATGCTGCTAAGAATGTTTTCTTTGCAGCTAATATTGCGTCCGCAAAGAACTGTCCGGCGGAGCTGTTCCGAGTTGTTAGAGGATTGTTGAATCCCATCTCTCAAGATGGGATCCCTGACAACTCGGCAGCCCGCTGTGAAGCATTTGCTCAGTTCTTTGCAGACAAAGTCGCTCTGATCCATTCTAGCACCTGCTTGTCCTATTTTGATGGATTCACTTCAATTGGTTGAGCTTGAGTATGTGGACAAGGTGCTTGGAGAGGCGAGGGCTACCACATGCATCCTAGACCCCTGCCCATCCTGGCTGGTGAGAGAAGCCAGAGGGGGATTGGCCGAGTGGGTGAAGGTGGTAGTGAATGCCTCCCTTCAGGAAGGCATTGTTCAGCGAGCCTTAAATTGGCTGTGATCAAACCACTATTGAAGAAGCCATCACTAGATCCCACTCAATTGGACAGCTATTTCCAATCTCCCCTTTTTGGGCAAGGTCCTGGAACATGTGGTGGCTGTGCAACTCCAGGCATTCTTGAATGACACTGATTTTCTAGATCCAGCACAGTCTGGCTTCAGGCCGGGGCATGGTACCGAGACAGCCTTGGTCGCCTTGGTAGATGATCTACACTGGGAACTGGACAGAGGGAGTGTGTCCCTGCTGGTTCTGCTGGACCACTCAGCAGCCTTTGATACCGTTGAACATGGTAACCTTCTGGGATGCCTTGCCGGGATGGGTCTCGGAGGTACTGTTTTGCAGTGGCTCTGGTCCTTCCTGGAGGGTTGTTCCCAGATGGTGTCATTGGGGGACACCTTCGTGGACCCACAACCTTTGACTTGTGGGGTCCCCCAGGGTTCAGTATTGTCCCCCATGTTGTTTAACATCTACATGAAGCCGCTGGGAGAGATCATTTGGAGTTTTGGGGTGCAGTGTCATCTGTATGCAGATGATGTCCAACTCTGTCACTCCTTCCCACCTGTCACTAAGGAGGCTGTCCTGGTCCTGAAAGGGTGTCTGGCCGCTGTGTTGGACTGGATGAGGGCCAACAAATTTAAACTGAATCCAGACAAGACAGAGGTCCTCCTGCTCAGTCATAAGGCTGAACAGGGAATAGGGTTACAGCCTGTGTTGGACCCCCTGAAAACACAGGTTTGCAGTCTGGGTGTTCTCCTGGACTCATCGCTAAGCCTGGAGCCCCAGGTCTTGGCGGTGGCCAGGGGAGCCTTCGCACAACTCAGACTTGTGTGCCAGCTGCTCCCATTCCTTGGGAGGTCTGACTTGGCCACGATGGTCCACGCTCTGGTTACATCTCGTTTGGATTACTGCAAGGTGCTCTACGTGGGGCTGCCTTTGAAGACAGCCTGGAAGCTCCAATTAGTACAACGGGCAGTAGCAAGATTAATAACTGGGGCGGCTTACAGGGAGCATACAACCTCCCTGCCTAGCCAGCGCCACTGGCTGCTGATATGCTACTGAGCCGAATTTAAAGTGCTGGTTTTGACCTACAAAGCCCTAAATGGATCTGGTCCAACTTACCTGTCTGAACTCATCTCCTCCTATGAGCCCACGAGAACCTTAAAATCATCTGGGGAGGCCCTACTCTCGATCCCACCTGCCTCACAAGCGCGGCTGGTGGGGACGAGAGACAGGGCCTTCTCGGTGGTGGCTCCTCGGCTATGGAACTCCCTCCCTGTGATGTCTCATGGGCCATGGAGTCCTGATTCCAGTGCCATTGTGGCTGATGAGGAGGAAAACAGGGGATTTTTGCCGGTTCAACAAGAGCCGGAATCTTTCCAGATGCCTGTTGTTGATGATTCTACCCGAGAGCCCATTAAGGAAGACCTTGAACAGGCCTTTCCCACTGCCTCCCCTCCTTTTCCTAGGAAACAGTTCTATGCGGCGGGCAGGGGCGAGAAAGAGCAGGTTCGGAGGAGCTTGAGATTAGCAGCTAAACAAGACGTTAATTAGCCATGTTCCCCTGGGAAATTCTAGGGAGGAACGCATCTGGAGGGAGATGTGTTTCGCTCTCCTTTCCCTTGGGAAAGGAAGCTCAGGACACCTGCTTTGCAGAGAAATGAGACTGAGTTAAAAGTGCCCGACACGAAGAATTCCGTGCGGAGTCAACAGATCAGCTTCAGGAGTGATTTCGTGTTTCCAGCCAAGAGTGGACTTCGCGAAGTCCGCAACTCCAGTACCTTTGCCTTGCCTTGCCTTGCCTAGCCAAGTATTCAAGAATTATATTGCCTTGCTTTCCAGCCTTGGACCTTGTCTCTAGTATCAAGCCTTGTTTCTAGTTCTTGCTGTGGACTTACTCTGAACTTCGGAGAGATTTTGGACGTTTCCCCAATCTATTGCTTGCAAATAGAGTGTGTTTCGGTTTGGATTTACAACTTTGGACTCTAATAAAAAATATTGGACAATATAATTTTGGACTATTTCTGACCTTCCCTGAAAGGTCTTTTATTGGACTATATTTCCTACTTGTTTTTATTAAAAAAGATATTAGATAGTTTTTGGCCTCCGTGTGTTGGTTCTTAGTGCTCTGTTGCCCCGGGCGTGACACTCCCCAGTGACATCCGGCAGACTCCATCCCTTCTGAGATTTAGAAAGAAGTTGAAGACCTAGCTATGTGCACAAGTGTTTAATAAATGAATTCAGTTAGCATTGACATGGATTGGATTAAGGCTTTTGCACAAGGTCTGATGGATGATTGGCATATATATTCGGTGTTGCACTGTGTTAAATCTATATATATAAAAGAGTAATGGCATCACGGCGATGCACAAAACAACAAAAGTAAAGGCCCTCCAACCTTGAAATTTGGCCACATAATCCACGGCTCCAGTAAGATACAGCACAATTAGATGCCAAACACAATCACAGGGCCAACAAAAGCCCAAAAACCGCAACAGGCGATCTGCGCCTGTGCGCACACCGCCCTCTCCTCCCTTCCCGCACACGTGCGCACACACACATCATCCTCACCCAGGAGGCCTCACAAACACCTCGCCTCAGAGCTGGGCCTGGGCTGAAGGAAGGCAGGAAGGCAGGAAGGCGGATTCCTCTGCCCTCTCCCCCTCAATCTCCTCCCCCCTCAGGGCCCATGGAGGGTTGCCGAGCAGGCCCCCTCCTCCCGCCCCTCTCCCCTCCCCTCAGCACCAGGAAGGCCCCGCGGAACCCCCCCGCCTCACCCTCTCTCCTCTTCCCGGCCTCGGCCTCGGCCTTCCTCCTACCGGGCCCTCCGCAGCGCCGTCTACACCCTGGTCCGCCTCAAGGACTTCTTCCCCGGTTCTTTGAAAACTTCAAGGTGAGGGGGGAAGAGGTGGGCATGGCCCTCAAGCAGGCCTGGGCCTCCCCTCAAGTTGTTTTGGGCACCAACCCCCGCCCTTCCCGGCCTCAGGCCCCTTCCTTTCCCCCCTCACCCAGTTAAACGGCTGACGGGGAAAAAGTAAACAGCCTCAGACCAGGAAGGGTGGAAGTTGGCACCCAAAACAACTCGAGGGAAGGCCCAAGTTGGCCCAGGCTGAGCCCCCCCCCTTTTCTGTTGTTATTGTGGTTGTTGTTGTCACCCACAAATGACAACCCCTCCAATGCCTCAGCCTTTTTTCCCTCTCAAGCCCTATCGCCCTCACCTTTCCCTTCCCTGTCAGTAATAATTATTATTAATATAATAATAACTGGTCATCATTTAAGAATGTAATAATAACCAATAATAATAGTAATTTATTATTGTTATTATAACAGTAATAATCATTCAACAATGCAATAATAACTAATCATAACAAATTATTGTTACAACTATAGTAAACATTCAAGGCTGTCATAATAATAATTATTATAACACTGATAATCATCCAACAATGTATTAACAATTCAAAATAAGAGTAAATTATTATTATTATTATTATTATTATTATTATTATTATTATTATTATTACAGTGATAATCATTCACAAATGGAATAATAATTATTAGAACATTGATAATCATTCAACAATATAATAATAACTAATAATAGTAACTTATTATTTTTATAACACTCTGAAATCAGGAAAATTGGGAATGCCACAAAACAAACTATCACAGCCAGCTAACACCTCCCAAGAAAGGATTCTTCCAGAAAGGAAGCTCACAATGCAGTGAAGCAGTGTGTATTACCAGACTCATTATTATTATTATTATTATTATTATTATTATTATTATTATTATTATTGTGCTGCTGTGAACCGTAAAAATGAATACGATCTGGCTCCAAGTATTCAAAAACAATAAAATCAATATATAAAAATTACTCTGCTATAATAAAACACAACAATACAATCTCTAAAATCAAAACACTATATAAAGAACAACAATCTGAAAACAGGGCCATTCCACACAGGAAACAATCAGGGCCAGCTAACACCTCCCAACAAAGTATTCCCATCATCAAAGTCTGGCAAATCCTCTCTTTTCTGAGACCCACACACAATAGAAGCACATAAAATATCGCAAACAACACCACTCTCAAAACAAGGGAATTCCAGACAGGAAACAATCAGGGCCAGCTAACACCTCCAAACAAAAAATTCACTCAGCCAGAAAACAGCCAGGCTTTAAAGCTGCAAGCCCATTACATGCTAATCGTTTTCCCTAATTCCAACATTCATACTTGCCTCCAACAGACAAAAAACAATCAGAAATATTGTATATTCACAACCTTGAGAAAATAATCTCCCCTGATGGCGCAGCGTGTTAAACCGCTGAGCTGCTGAACTTCTGGACCCAATGGTTGCAGACGAACACAGCCCCCACTATTAGCCCCACCTTCTCCCAACCCAGAAGTTCGAAAACATACAAATGAGAGTAGATGAATAGGTGCCTCTGCGGCGGGAAGGTAACGACGCTCCATGCAGTCATGCTGACCACATGACTTTCGAGGAGGCTACGGACAACGCCGGCTCTTCGGCTTAAAAATGGAGATGAGCACCAACCCCCAAAGTCAGGTATGACTGGACTTAATGTCAGGGGAAAACCTTTACCCTTGACCTTAACTACCACCAATTCCTCAATACTTTATTCCCATACCACCAGACTTCTCCACAGCAACGCGTGGCCGGGCACAGCTAGTCTTTTATATATTGTATTTTACTATGTTATTTAACTATTTTAAATGTTTTATTCTTATTTTATTGTATTATGATGTATTGGTAGTGATCCTGCCAGTTGTGTAAACCGCCCTGAGTCCCCTCGGGGAGAAGGGCGGGGTAGAAATATTGGAAATAAATAAATAAATAGGGGATGCAATTTCAAGGGGAAGAAAATGAATAAGAAATCATATTATCTATGTATTTATAGGTATGTATATATGAATACATGCTGCTTGTGTACATGCAAGTATAAACGACTGCTTGAGCCTGGCAGGGAAGAGCACATATGCATTGGTTCATATGCTTGTGTTCAAAATGCATAGAATTGTGGAATCATATAACCATAGAGTTGGAAAAAAGCCTGGGGCCATCCAGTCAACCCCCTTGCAGTTCAGAAACTGGTCTCAGTTTTATTCACATAAAACTGAGACCAGTATGGATTTTAAAATACAACAGTAACCTATCTAGTTTAAGATTATTTTTAAATCCAATTCTCTTCAGTGGGAAAATTAAGTATGTGTCATTTTGAAATCAGTAGAACCTACACGTTTTTAACTTTGGTTGGATTCTGACCCATGTTGACAGTTTTAAAAGCAGCAAGAATTAAGAGGCATAAATTACAAAGATTTTATTAGCACTCGCTGACAGAAAGATCCAGCTGTTCAGGAGTTTCGTTAGTTGCCCAAGAAAATTATGATTTTGTTTTTGGAGTAAATTATATCATTCATTTATTTATTTTAACTTTCCAGCTTTACTTGGAATAGACAGCAATTGCTAAAATTAAATTTAAATTATAATGAAATTAAATTTGGAATCTGGGGTTACACTGATATATAGTTAGCTACATTAGCTGTTTAATTGGATTTTAATTTAATTTTAAGAGGATGTTTTTACAATCATGTTTTAATCTAGTGCTGTCTGTTCTAAGCTTTTGAAATGGGGAAGCTGTGCATGGAAATAATTATATCTGAATAAATGTAAACATCTGAATAATTCTCAATAGCATAATTCTGCAGTGCTACTATAATTCTGTAGTGTGGTTACAGTCAAATACAACACCTTTAAATTGAGTGCAACCAGATTCCTCATCCATGGTATATGTACATATTTAACAGAGTTCTGTGTGTATTAAAAAGGAAATCTTTCTGTCTTTGGAATATACTATGGAAATAAATTTATTGACAGCACAAGTCAGAAAAAAGAAACTTTTGCCAATTTATGATTAAATTGCACAACTTGCTCTTATAAGATTTAGTCATGATGGTTGTGATATATCGCTTTAAATGAGGTTCGTCTGTATTATTGACAGATTGATCTATCATTAGCAAATGAATATAATAGCACCATGGAATCTGCCTATTCAAATATAGGACATCTTAGGGTGTATACACACTGCAAAATTATAGCAGTTTGACACCACTTTAAGTAATGTATCTCCATCCAATGTAATCCTGTAATTTGAAATTTTCCAAGGTCTTTAGTCTTCTGTGCCTAATACAGCTGGTGTCTTACCAAACAATAAATCCCAGGCTTCTGTAGAATGGAGCCATGGCAGTTAAAATGGTATTGAACTACATCCATCAGTCATGAACAATCAGGCTCCCAAAGTTCTTTCTTGTGGGGGGGGGGGGGGGGGGAGAGCAATCTGAGACATTTAAAACCTGATTTTTTTATATTTATGAATTATTCTAAAATATTTGACAAAGTTCTTGAGAACTGAAGTACTTGCTGTGTCCAATATCCACAGATTGAAATTTATTCTGTGCAAATGCATTATTTTTGCACAGATAATATTTCTGTGCAAAAAAATGCTGTGTCCTTCTCAGAAAGTGCTGTGTCCTGCACAAAACAACCAAGTGTGGATTTTGTATATAATAAATTATAGTCTGCAAAGGTTCTTGTCAGTTTTTCTTGAGGCTATTAATGCTCATTTTCAATCTCTTAATATTTTCAAGCATTCTTTCTCTTCCTAATTCACTGACACTTCAGTGGTCTTTTAATTACAGTGTGTATCTTTCAGTTTCTGTGAAAGTCCAAGCAGATATATACGACTCTTCTGTACATGGATTCCATCCACTGCCATACTAGTAGATCTGTACTCCCTCTTCTTTTGCCTTCCAAATTTTGCTCAAGCATAACAAAACCTTCTAGAGGAAATTATGGGATTGTGCAGGAGCTACAAAAGGAAGAAATCCCTCTCCAGCAACACATGGGAATTCCATGGAATTTAATTAGGAATGTGAAAATCTGCAAAGTCCTCCCTTTTCTACCTTCTTACGCAATCCATTCTTGACTTCTCTTTGTTTCTTAAAGATTGGTGCTTTTCTTACTTCTCTGTATACATGTGTGTGTCATGAGTGAATTCCCTACCCTTAACCAAGATGGTTGTCTCTTCCAAAGACAACCAACAAAATGCAGACCTTAGATAAAACCATATTGTAGAATTACAGCAGTTTGACACCACTTTAACTGTAATGACTAAATCCTATAGAATTCTGGGATGCATTGTTTATTGCAGCACCATACAGCTTTGACAAAGAGCTTACAAAGCTACCAATTCTATTGCATTGAATCATGGCAGATAAAATGGAGTCATGCTGCTAAAGTTTTGCAGTGTGCTTACAGTCAAAGAAAACACCTTGAAATGGAGTGGAACCAGATTCTTCGTTCATGGTAGTTCTCCAAAGTGCTCCAAAAAGGTCCTTGCACAATAGGTATGTACCCCAACTCCTTGCTTCATTCATTCATTTCGCCACACTACTGCAGAACAAATGTTCTCATGGAAGACTTTTTAAATACTACTACTACTACTACTACTAATAATAATAATAATAATAATAATAATAATAATAATAATAATAATAATAATCCAGGAGTCATTTCTTTCACAGAGCTCTTGACCTATCAGGATGAACTATTCAAGTGGTTTTGCAATAATCTTACCTTATCAGAAGTTCTTTTTGTTACCGGAAAGGTTCCAAGATCTCAGGGCTTGGCCCCTTTTCTCCAGTTTTCAATATGGAAACGAAGAATTTCAAAGAAGTAGCACTGGGTTGAAAAGTGGGAGTAGGTAGAATCATAGTTGGAAGAGGCTCCATAAAGCATTGAATGGAAGCCAGCATTCACTGGAGAAAATATAGCTTGAGCATCCCCAGCTGTACAACCACTTTTTGAAGATGGCCAAAGAAAGAGAACTCAGTTACCTCTAAATAATTGGCCCCTTTGTGACACAGGTCTTAATGAAAAGAAATCACTTCAAATGTTCAGTCAAAATCTACCATTCCATAACTTCAAACTTTTATATCTGGTCCTAATGTCTGTTATAATGTAATGTTATAAGGAACCCCGGTGGCGAAGTGTGTTAAAGCACTGAGCTGCTGATCTTGCAGACCGAAAGGTCCCAGGTTCAAACCCCGGGAGCGGTGTGAGCGGCCGCTGTTAGCTCCAGCTTCTGCCAACCTAGCAGTTCGAAAACATGCCAATATGAGTAGATCAATAGGTACCGCTCCGGCAGAAAGGTAACAGCGCTCCATGCAGTCATGGAGGTGTCTACGGACAACGCTGGCTCTTCGGCTTAGAAATGGAGATGAGCACCAACCCCCAGAGTCAGACATGACTGGACTTAACATCAGGGGAAACCTTTACCTTTACCTTACCTAATGTCTGAGGCAGAGAAAGAAAGAACTTCACCCTCCCAGTTTTACAAGATTTCTCTAAAAAGATGGTTCAGATAATACACCAGCAAACTGCTTCAGTACTCTGGAATATATTCTTGTACATGCTGTATTGATCATTTAACAATAACAATAATAATACTTTATTTATACCTCCCCACCATCTCCCATAGGGACTCGGGGCGGCTTACAAAATAGCACACAAAGATGACATATATAAAATACATAATACATAAAATAAAATACATCAACATGCAAACAATAATAACAATACATAAACCAGGTAAATTGGATAAAACAACCTCTATTAAAATAGAATCAGTTAAAAGATCCATGGAATCAATATTCCTCAATTTCTCCTAAAATATAAACATTCACATACAATTTTGTACAATATTAACAATTTCTCTCATGTTTTCTAGTGCTGTCAGCTCTAAGCTTTTGGAATAGGGACACTGTGAATTGAATTAAATATATCTGAATAATTATAAACATCTGCATAATTCTGAATAGCATAATTCTCAATGGATTATTTTTACCAGTAGGCACAAATTACATTACTGTTCTTTAATGGAGGCCTATATTGACAGGAATACATCATTGCAAAATTTGGAAAAGTATGAATACAAAAGGCTAACTGCACATTGATTCATATATTGCTTCAGAAAAAAAGGATTTTAGGCTAGTTTCTGTTACAACATGAAACCGAATTCCTTGCTCCACCATTCCTACCAGAAGGATGACATTTTCATGTAAATTTTCTATAACTACTTTCAAATGCTTACCATCATAGTAAAAGGGAGATACCAAATATGAAAATGGAAACTAAATTTGCCTTTACTGCAAGTGCAGCTAAGTTTCACTATGTATCATTGTCAAAGCCTTTCTAAATCTCTGGCTTGCAAGATTTCATCTAGTATGAAATTGTCATTTCTTTTCTTTGGCCCTGGCCCATTATGTTTCATAGGTGACTGCATAAATAATAAATAAGCAGGTTTATATGGAAATTATATCTCTTAAGAAGGAACAGGAATAGTCATTAAAAAAGGAACACACCTATTTTTCTTCCTTCTGTGCATGTAACCAGGTTTCCTCTAGGCAAAGGCTGGCATCCAGTATGAAATTAGTAATGCAAAAAAGGGTCCATTGTGTTCCTTACTGGCAGAACACTGTCTATAGCTGTCATGGATCCCAGCCAACTCCTCTGTCAGTTTACATGCACTTTGACTAGGACAGAGTACCCATTTTCTCTCCTGTAATATAAAAGGACAGCACGTTTCTTTTTCCAACTAGAAGTTTACATCCTTCAAATAACCGCCAGCAAATATAGACCCTAAAATGACTCTATGGTGCTCACCAAACATATCCACGGTAAAGTACTACCAGGAATGTAAGTATGGGATTTTATGCATGAGGGAAATGCCCCTCATAAGGATTCTGGGTCCCCTTCACAATATTTTCCTCAGTCTTCACAATTCTAGCATTGCAGAGAATGAGACATGGGAAATTGATTATACCAAGAACTCTTTGCTTAGATGTGTCACTTGCCTCTTTTCCTCAGATGCCTGTGCTATATTTCTAAATGTTCAGTTGAAGCTTTCGGTTATTATGATGCTAGAAACTTGGGATAGAGAAATTTCATGTAGATGGTCAACATTTTGTTGAATTGCAAGACCCACCAACCCTAGACAGCTTAGCCAATGATGAAGAATGTTGTTAATTGTCATCCAACAATATTGGAAAGACTGCAGAATTCTAATCTCTGCTTATAACAGTGGTTCTCAACCTGTGGGTCCCCAGATGTTTTGGCCTTTTTTAACCACCAGAAATCCTAACAGCTGGTAAACTGGCTGGGATTTCTGCGAGTTGTAGGCCAAAACACATGGGACTCACAGGTTGAGAACCACTGGCTTAAAAGGTTATCTATAAAATACAACTCATTACATGAATTGAAATAACATCATTTCCACTCCTTATTTTACTTTTGAAATGAATATATTTGTTGTCCCCCATCCCCAGCCTTCTAGGTTACTTTTAACTTTGTGTTTCCAAGATGTGGCGATTTCTGAGGCTTATACTCAATTGCTCTGAGACTTAAGTAAAAAAGCATTTGGACATTCAGAATCTAACTTTCAGACCTGTGATCTCTGGAACAGCCCTGTGGATGCTGATGCCGGAACAAAGTTTACTGTGGCCATCAGGCATTTAGAAAGGCTATCAGGCCAGCCAGAGAGCATGCATGCAGAAATCTATAACTGGAGTTAGATTATGATTTGGAGCATAAACCTCATTTAACGGGTGTAGATAGAGTAGATTAAGAACTCCAAAGCCCTTAAAGGTTAACAATAAAATCTTCAAATGAACCCTCATTTTCAGTGTGAGACAATTTAGGTTATAAAACAATGAAGTAACATGAGCCTCGCGAGGCCAATGAGGACAGTTAAACCAGGGCTTGTCAGAATGCCCATGTTTTATCACCCATGAAAGGATGTAACTCTCCATGACATTAAGGATGCAAGGTTTGATGGAGTGTCACAGTTAGTTGACACCAGAATCATCCTTGATTGTAGAAGCCCCTGTCATACCCTGCCACTTTAGAATAGGAACTAATGATTCTACTACTATACCATAACCAGGCCTGTTGAGACAATTGCTGGCTGGCTAAATTAATACACCATGGCCCGGGTAGTCTGCTGAAGTAGATTTCTGTAGCTAATGGTAAAAGTGAAATAAAGAATCTTGGTTCTTAAGCTCAGCTGGAACAGGTTGCTGAGCTGATTCTCTGATGGGAGAAGTGGTGTGTGAAGAGGACGGAATTCATTCTGGACCATTTCACCAGATAGATGTAGCCATTTCTCACTGATGCTATCTGCGATAGCATTTTAAAAAACCATATTATAATCCATTGTTTCCTTAACAATGTTGAGTTGTAAATGTTGAAATAAGGAATAAATTTTGGTTCATGTCTAGAGGAAACACAAGCAAGTGTATATGTGCATGATTAATGTTTGAACAGAACAGAGGCATCACAGAATGTGCACAGCTTACAATTTCAGGATCAGAGCTGAATCCTTCACTTTCCACTTTCATCTTTCAGATAAAAACTGACCATTTTGATTGAGTAGATTCCCATTGTTTGAATATTCATCTTAATTAAAAATCCAAACACAAAATGTGGAATTATTTGCCCCAGGAGGCTAGGTTTGCACTCTGTTTGATGACATTCTTAAACAAGAAAATACCTTGTTTAAGCTGGTCTTTGCTTTATTGCCCAACTTTGCTTAACTCAAAGCAAGGCTATGTTAAGGCAGATTTGCCCAAAGTTAAGATAGGTGAGGAGCCCCTGATGGCGCAGCGGATTAAACCGCTGAGCTGCTGAACTTGCTGATCAAAAGGTCGGTGGCTCGAATACAGGGTATGGGGTGAGCTCCTACTGTTACCCCAGCTTCTGCCAACCTAGCAGTTCGAAAACATGCAAATAGGTACTACTCTGGCAGGAAGGTAACAGCTTTCCATGCAGTCATGCCGGTCACATGACCTTGGAGGTGTCTACGGACCATGCCGGCTCTTCGGCTTAAAAATGGAGATGAGCACCAACCCCCAGAGTCAGACAGGACTAGACTTAATGTCATGGGAAAAGATCAACCTCATACAGTGTTTAGCTGTCTCAAGGATGGTACAACTGCACACCACCCTAAGTGGTCACTGTAGATGAACCCTCTGTGAATAGGTGGGCATAGAACTGGATAATGTTTCATTTCTGACCTGCCACCCTGATTACTCTGCTAGAGCCAATGACACCTTTTCACATTTCCCACAAATATTGGAATCTAGTCCTATCCAACAACAGCAGCTACAATTTTGTTATAGGACTCAGGCTCACTTCTGAGTAAACTTATTCAAGAAAGAGGTGCCATATAATTTTAAAGAAAAAGAACAGAGTAAAAGAAAGGCAGTCTCTATGCTAATGTGTTACTTGAAATCTCTACAAGTAGGATAGTTAGAGACTTTTAAAATAAAATCTTTAAGCGATTCTTCAAATTAAGTGCATCTGGCTGCCTTTTATTGATTACGAATCAGAGGCTTTATTCCTGAGCCACTACATTAATCTGCTTAGTCTTCTACAATCATATCTATATGCCAAAATGATCACAAACATGAGTGCTGCAGCTAAACATTCCTACGTCCGCTGGGAAAGCATCGTTTACAAACAAGTGTACCTGTCTTGTTATACTACAAACAGTTTTGTTGTTAAGCAAGGAAAATATGCTGAATAATGAAAGATGCCTGAAGAAAAGGAACATTAAGAGCTTGCATATAGCTTGCTCTGGATTGTTTCTGTTTGCGTACAAAACCTCGAGGAGAGCCAAGGGAATGTTGGCTTGCCTAGTGAATAAGCATCGGCTGCCTTGCCAAGAAAAACACTCTCCAGTTGACTAAAGAAGGCCAAGCTTGCTCTTCAGAAAGTTTATTCTAAATAGAGTCTCTGAGGGCTTTCCTGACCTAGAAAAATGTCACCACATTTTTTTAAAAAAAGGAAGCTCTACTGGGCAATTAGAGGTCTGGGAAGGAAGAAATAGTGACAGTGGGATAACTACACACACAGGATGAAAGACAACAGTGCTTTCATTAACTCGAACACAGAAACATGTCTTTGATGTTCATTTCAAATATGGCTCTTAGTCACCAAAGCCTTAAATAGACAACATTCCTGCTTAGCAAAAGTTTTCATAGTCCACACGTGGTCACTATTAAGTAATACACATGCATTCGTTGTACATGTTGAACCTTTTAAAAAGCATTGGAAAGGGAAGTGCTCCTGTTCATAATTCTACCCAGTCATTCCATTCTGTCTGTCTTCCCTGGTTGTTGTTGGTTTTATTTTGCATCTTACTATCTAAAGACTTGTATACATGGGCATGTTAGCCCATACTCATTGATGGCTCTTGGCCATCTTCAAAGTCCGATATGCTATAGAGTTTGACTTAGAAACTTGACAGCTTCAGCATGCTGTGGATGGCTGGATTGGGTCTGATTTGGACCATTCCACTCTGCCAAACAGTTTTGTAGTGTTCCTGCCCATTGCCGCATGGTAACATCAACAGAGGCACCCTTGCTACTAGGGAGCTGGAGGGGAAATTGGCTCCCTAGAATCATAGGAATCCTCCGTCTTCCTGGTTGTGTGGGCATCCTTCCTGATTTCAGCACTGGGCATGTGTGATAGCCAGGACCTCACACTGAGCTTTGTGGCCATTTGGGAGCATTGATAGCAACACAGATGGTAATGTGATGTCCAGCAGAGCCAAAGGGTTCTCTGCAAAGCTGGACTGGACTGGCTAGACAATGTCCCACTGCAGGTTGGTGAAAATATGACTCCTCCAGAGCCAGTCTGGAGCACTTCTGCTCCAGACCTCCTCTGGATTAACAGGTTGTTATGGGTAAAGCCTAAGAGCCAAGCAGCACCATATGGCTACTCAGCATGTCCACTCTTCATTGTACATTTGGAGGGGATTCTCTGGCTTATGAATTTTGTTTCTAATATGTTTAGTACCTCTACAAGTTGGTTTTCACCTAAATCCACTGAACTTCACTCTTGGTAGTTTCAATTTTGTCTTGATAAACATTCACACTTGACCTGGATATGGCAATTTAATTTGCTATCTAAGATTTATGTGGAGATCCCCTGAAAAGCTTGCCTCTGGTATCAATGATAATGATTCATCTGTTCATCTCTCAAGCAAAATCACTGCCTTAAATTACTGATATCTTGTTTAATGTGCATTGCATCAGTTCAACTTCCTCATCTTTCTCACTCCAAACACCTTCCCTTAAAAAGCAGCAGGAATGTTATACCAAATGAGTGCCTAGGCAGTGTCTGAGGTATTCCTGGATGACTTCTTTCCCTATTTGGGGATGGATTTCCCCCAATCCTTCATCCACTCCATGTTGCTGAGGTTGAGGCTGGCTTTCTTTTTGTGAGAAGACTGAGGCAAAGAAGGCATTAAATAGTTCTGCCTTTTTCCTATCCCCTGTCAGAATTTCCCCATCTTCTCCTCGCAGAGGCCCTATCGCCTCCTTGTTCTCCCTTTTCCTACTAACGTAAGCAAAGAAGCCCTTTTTATTGTTTTTAATGTCTCTGGCAAGCCTGAGCTCGTTTTGCGCTTTTGCCTTGCGAACCTTTTCCCTACCGGAGTTGGCTATGCATTTCAATTTATATTTGGTGATTTCTCCCTTTTTCCACTTCTTGTGAATGTCTTTTTTTTAGTCTTAGACCAGTTAGAAGTTCTTTGGATATCCATTTTGGTTTCTTTTCACTTGTCTTGTTTTTATTTTTTGTTGGCACTGTTTGCATTTGTGCCTTGAGTATTTCACTTTTGAAAAACTCCCATCCATCCTTGACTCCCTTGTCTTTTAGTATTGGCATCCATGGAATGCCGCTCAGTATTTCCTTCATTTTTTGGAAGTCAGCTCTCCTAAAGTCCAGAATGCGGGTTTGACTTTTTTTTGTTTCGGCCTTCCTTTCTATCGCAAACTGCAGGAGCACATGGTCGCTTGCCCCTAAGGATCCGACCACTTCAACTGCATTGATCTGGTCCTCCGCGTTTGTTAGGATGAGGTCAAGAGTAGCCAATCCTCTTGTTGCCTCTTCTGCCTTCTGGACCATAAAATTGTCTGCAAGTCAAGAGAGGAATTCGTTGGACTTTGTACTCTTGGCCGAGTTTGTTTTCTAGCAGATATCAGGATAGTTGAAATCACCCATGACTACTATATCTCTTCTTTGTGCCTGTTTGGTCAGCTGCTGACAGAAGGCTTCATCAAGTTCTTCATCCTGGTTCGAAGGTCTGTAGTAGACACCCACAATGAGGTCTTTTTGAGTCCCGGTTCCCTTGATTCTTATCCAGATGCTTTCAAGCTGGTTTCCTGGATTGCCATCTTGCATCACTTCTGCAACGTAAATGTTTTTGACATATAGGGTTACTTCCCCTCCTCTCCCCTTTATTCTGTTTCTGTGAAAGAGGTTATAGCCTTCAATGGCTACATTCCAGTGATGGGAGTCATCCTGCCACGTTTCAGTGATGCCTATGACATCGTAAGTGTGGTGTTGTGCTAAATGTTGGCGTTCATCTTGTTTATTCCCCATGCTCTGTATATTAGTGTAAAGACATGTAAGCCCCTGGGACCTTCCCTTGAGCTGTTCCTTTGGGATTATTGTGTTCTTGGTAATTGGTCCTTGTGTTTGTGCAACCCTCCATTTAGCCTTATGGCAATTCCCTGTAGTCATGGGTAAAATATTGTTCACAAGGCTATTGTCTCCCTCCCCCGGCTGACCTAGTTTAAAGTGCGCCTGATGAAGTTTGCTAGTCTGTGAGCAAAAAGGTGTTTTCCTACTTGTGTGAGATGCACCCCATCCCTTGCCAGTAGTCCTTCCTCCTTGAAAAGCAGGCCATGGTCAAGGAAGCCAAAGCATCCCTCCTGACACCATTTTCTGAGCCAGTTATTGACCTGTACTATTTTTCTGGCCCTTGCAGGGGGAGAAGGGATGAAAAGACCACCTGTACATTACTTTGTTTTAGCTTTGTTCCAAGAGCCCGAAAATAATTTGTGATCTTTTGAAAGGTATGCCTAGCCGTATCATTGGTTCCTACATGAATCAACATGGGGGGGAGGGTAATGGGGCTTTAGGAGCCTGGTGAGCCTCTGAGTGACATGGTGTATTTTTGCCCCTGGGAGGCAGCATGTTTCTCGAACCATCTCATCCTGTCTGGAAATGATGGCTTCCGTTCCTCTAAGGAGGGAGTCACCTACTATCAAGACCTGTTTCCTTTGAGGATTGACAGGGTCCTCAAGGATTGATAAGGGTTGTTCAACTAGTACTAAATAAGTAAGTAGTGGGATGAAAGAAAGTTGCGTGAAATCCATTCTTGTGTGTATAAACTACACAACATGAGCTGCAGGAGAGCTCAGAGATAGGAAACAACAGTGGGATTTAGGATTTATTTGAGCAAGGTAGGGTTCTCCCATTAGATTCAAAGAAGCAAGCTTCCTTTCTGTACAAAAAAAGAATCTAGTATTTAGCTAGTGCCAAGATTAAAGAACATTTTTTTCTGCACAACAAATTATCTTATTTATAAAGAAAATAGTGTATTTTATGCCATTCAAAAAGAAAAAAAAGGAGGAGGACCAAAGAAAGGAAGAAATAAAAGCCTGAGCGCAACAATTCCCACATTAATTATTTGAGTCTATTTGGGAAAGCATATCCTTGCATGCTTTTATTATGCCTTCCAGCTCCTTCTTTGAGAAATTATGTTTTAAAAGCTGTAAGCTATGTTTTTCAGAAATGGCAGAGGAAGAAAAATAAATAACCATTGAAGCAATTAGAGCTAAATGACAGGATGTGTAAATATTTTTTATTTATTTGTTCTTCCTCTAGACTCAATGAATCAGTCATATATGCATACATATATATAACACGCACACACAATCTTACATCTTGTTAATTTCACTGCAAGAGTCTGCACTTGAACTTTGAATGTAAGCAAGTGTCTTCCACCCACCACTACCACCCTTACAGTTGCATCAAATCATGCGCTATTCATTAAGTACCAAAAACCTCAATTCACATAAAGGGTGTAGCTCCTAGAGGCTAAATACATCATTTCTATAATGCATTTCTTTCTGTTATTCAAGCAAGCAGGCCATTTTCCCTAGCCTTTCCTTGTAAAATAGATAATTAGTGGACATGTTATGAAAGGCTTAGTTTACTGAGCAACTATGCATACAAGGAATTATGGTTGCCACCCATTCATAATTTTGTATAGACTTGGCAAGATTCCATCCCTTTTGTCACTATTAGGTAGGAAATAGAGTTTGTATGTTTGTGTAGAACAATAAGGGGTGTACAGTGTCATCTTGTGCTCATAGAATCATAGAGTTGGAAGAGACCTCATGGGCCATCCAGTCCAACCTCCTGCCAAGAAGCAAGAAAATCGCATTCAAAGCACCCCTGACAGATGGCCATCCAGCCTCTGCTTAAAAGCCTCCAAAGAAGGAGCCTCCACCACACTCTAGCAGAGAGCTCCACTGCTGAACGCTCTCACAGTGAGGAAGTTCTTCCTAATGTTCTGGTGGAATCTCCTTTCCTGAAGTTTGAAGCCATTGTTCTGCATCCTAGTCTCCAGGACAGCAGAAAACAAGCTTGCTCCCTCCTCCCTATGACTTAACATATTTATGCATTGCTATCATGTCTCCTCTCAGCCTTCTCTTCTGCAGGCTAAACAGAAGAGTATGAAGCATTGCTGAGTTAAATGCCATTCACATCTAAGAACATTTGCACAAAATTGCAAAATAAAAGTAGAATAATATGCCTTCTTTGAGAAGTTATATGAGGATAACAGCACAACAGTATCTAGCATAGGTCCAGTAGTTTGGTCCTGGTTCCCATCCAACCAATGGGTGTGCTATATGTGTCAAGAAGACATGCTTAGCTGACCCCAAGTCCCACCGTAAGCGTCATTGTGCTCTTTCTGATATAGCAGGAATGCAGACAGAATCACTCCCATTTTGGATTAGCTACTGGTTCTGAACTACAAAGTTAAAGAGTTTAGGGCCAGGATATCTCAAACACTTGCTGTGTTCCCATCAGCCTGCTTGGAATTTGAGAACATCTAAGGCCCTGCAATGTCTCTCATCATATCTCTCTCTATGCCAACAGTCTAGATTGACCTACTACACAGAGTTTCCTCTATAACAGAATTGCTCCTGAAAGAGGACAGGCTGACATCATCCCTATTGAGTTTCTGTTGGGCAGTCAACTATGTTGTTCTGGATAGCTCCTGGTTCTTAAAGGTAGAAGTGTGTTTAATCTTGTGCTTTTTAAAAGTTTTACCTGGCATAGCCATCATACGTAGTCCCAGAACTCACTGAAAGGTCTTCTCTCCATTCTAACTGCCATTGCCTTAGCCACAGAGAGAAGAGAGGAAGGGACAGCTTCCTATCTTCCCTCATGCCTAGGTGCAGATAAAATTCCCTCCACTATCATAGCCTTAAAAGGAGAGGAGGGGAAAGTGAGAAAGGTACAGCTCAATCATGCCTAAGTCAAGAAATAGATAAAAGGTCCTCCATCCATCTCAACTGCCACTGTCTTGGCCTTGAAGGGAGAGAAGAAGCGGCAATCATAGTTCCATCATGCCTAGACCTATAACTGTGGTTCTCAACCTGGGGTCCCCAAATGTTTTTGGCCTATAACTCCCAGAAATCCCAGCCAGTTTAGCAGCTGTTAGGATTTCTGGGAGTTGAAGGCCAAAAACATCTAGGGACCCCAGGTTGCCTAAGGGCAATGAACTATTTATAAAATATTATGCACAATAACAACACTATGTGAATAAATGATGGTAATGATTATGACAACAAGAGACAATCAATATATACTTCAGTACTTCAATAAATAATTATTTCAAATAAACACATGAATGTTTTTTAGAGTGCACTACAAATTAGCATTATGAACCATCTATTCCAAAAGAGTAAATGATGCCTAACTGACTAAAGGGTGCTTAGTATTTTGACTTGAAGAATCCTATTTGAAATCCTGATCCATTTGAACTCAAATGTCATTTTAACATAGCCTTAAACGGGATCGTGTCTGCAGTTGATGCCGGATGAAAAAGTATGCCAAATCTTTGAAAGGGGATTTATGACTGCCAAGGTAAGATGAGTCATCCAGAAATTGGCAGCCCGATTGCTTGATCTAAAGGAGTTTATTCAACAAGAGAACAATTATGATTAACACAAGAATGGAAGTATATTTTCTAGGTGACACAATAGCACACAGGCATGGAGGATGGAAAATTGTTTATTATATTATTTACTGAGTTCCACATGATCTCACCTTTTCACATGCATTGCTTTCCTATGTAGCAGAGAAAGAAATTGACTCCCCAAAGATGCTTTAAGAGATCACAAGTTGAAATGTTGAATAATGATAAATTCTTTTGAATGCCTTGTGCACATTCTTCAAATCCACCTTGATTAAATGTTCATGTTTTGTCAGTTATTGTAATTTGGCTTTCACTGATGCAATACAAATTCTTCCTCGATAAAGTGATTTCAGCTGCTTCTTTCAGAAGATTTGTGCTATTGTCATGTTATAAGTGACAAGCATCTCAGGAAAAACAACAAAGAGCTGTGTGGCACCTTAAAGACTTAACTCCTTTTATTATGGCATGAGCTTTCACGGACACTTCATCAGCTGCAAACTGGGGGTGGTTTGCATGAGAGCTTCTGCCATAATAAAACTGGTTAGTCTTTAAGGTGTCACAAGACTTCACGTACTTTTTGATGCTGCAGTTTGACTGATTATCCTTCTGGAAAGAATGTAATGTTGTAAAACTGCATGGTTGTCTGCCAGAGGTGGAGCTATGGAGCAGGGAGGTATTGCATCCCAAATGAGGATTCTGCTCCCCCCCATAAAATTTTGCTTTAGATTGCACATTTCCAGCATTTTAGAGAGAGATACTGAAAATTATTCACCCCTAGATTTATTGCTGTGTATGTATTCCCTTTGTATCTTTGTCTGCCCCTTTTATTTAAATACCCAAACTACATTTCTAAATGTTTGACTGAAATTTTAACTTACTTCAAGGCTAGACATTTAGGGACAGAAGGAAAATTTCATTGGGAGAGTGCAGAATTCCTATTTGGGGAGGCAATGCCCTCATCCCTTCCCCATTAACTACATCTCAATATCCATACAGTACTATATTGAGCATTACTTTTTTTCCAGGATGTTGTCACAATGTAGATATTTTTTGTCAGCAACATTTGGCAGGGGGGAAAAGACAGACCCTAGTATTAGCAGCATATATACCCAAAGTTTTCAGGAGATAGTTTAAATAATTTAACTAAAATTGCTAGTTGAAGATCTTAACCTGTGATTTTCTTCATGCATAGTACCACAAAGCTATTGTCCTTCATAATAACAATAGTGGCTAAGTAAGGAGGTGATTTTGTTATTCTTGCTTTTATTATTATTTTTGGTTGCCTTTTATATATTTGTTATCTTTTTGTGCTTTAATCTTAAAATAAACTGTGAATGAGATTGCAAAGGGATTTTGTTGCATCTCTAATGACCTTATCACAAAGTTCCATGGATTCACCACACATTGTGCCAAATCTGTGGGGTCCCGACCCCACATTGTGCGACTTATCAGGAACCCCATCACAAGAGGGGAAGCATTGCTGCCCATCTTCCCCCCCATTTCCTGAAGGCAACACAGGAAGCCTCCTGTGTTGCCATGGTGGTGGCAAATGCCACTTCCTCTCCTCTTTCTCGATGGAGCCTGGCCAGAAGTTGATGTGTGTCAGGTAATGGGCTCCATCAGGAAAGAGAAGAGGAAATGTTGCAAAACAGGGTAAGGAGCCTGCCTGATGAGGTCATTAAGACTAACTGAAAGAAGTCCGTAGCATAAGTTTTTGTAGACTTAGGTCTATTTCATCAGCTGTATCAAAAGGAGACTTAACTCAATGGAAGTTTTTGCTACTAACCTATTTCTCTCAGTAAAACTCAAAGGTGCAATAAGATCTCTTTGCATACTGCTCCAGATGAACACAGCTGTGCTTAGGTTGGTACTGTTTCCTTCTATTTTGCAGATGCTAGAAAAAGACTGAGTATTTTGCACAATGGGACAGCAAGTGGTAGCTACTAGCTACTGATGTCACTGGTGTATCTCTTCATGGAGAGTTCCTAAACTCATGCCCCTGTTCCTTATAGCTCACCTTTAGATTTAATTGTATCCCTGAGAAGATGCTAGTAGTAACCCCAATATATTCTTATGGTAAAACAGCAATTTAAAATGTTAGTTTCCACCAATATGCATTCAACTATTTGGGTACTTTCTCCCCACATATACGTGTGATGGAGGTCAAGCCTAAGTGTCTAACGAGTGGAGGGAAGTTGATTATATCTACGGGCTACTCAGGAGAAGAGAAAGAGAGATGGCTGCCACTTGTGTCCCTTCACCCTAATTAAGTGTTGCCTTCTCCTCAGTGGCTCCCGCCTCAGGTATCCCATCCCAGTGAACTCTTCTCTCTCTCTCTCTCTCTCTCTCTCTCTCTTTCTCTCTCTCTCTCCCCCTCCCCCTCCCCCTCCCTCTTTCCCTCCACAACCTTTCTTTATTTCATTGCAAAGGAAGGCTCCCCAATTGCACTGCTTGCTCCAGTTACTAGCTGCCGCCGCTGCCACCACCACTGCATGGGAGGGAAGGGCGGGCCCTGAAAGCCAAGCATCTGACTGGCTGGCCTTCCTCCCTTCCTCCTCTGCCCCATCTTCATCCAGCATCACCACTCCGTGTTTTCCAAAAAGGCTGCATTTCACTGTAGCTCCTCTCTTGGGAAGAAAAGGCAAGAGCCAGGTGGCAATTATAACCCCCCATTCACACACACACACACACACACACACACACACCGCTATAATCAAAGCCCTCCAGACAGGTTTTCTTTTCTGCTGGAAAACCTCCAGAGAAGGAGACTTCACCAGACTCTGAGGCAGCATATGCCACTGTCTGAAATGACTTGAAGGCACACAACAACAACAGTCCTAATTAACTTTACTGTCTCATCAGCCAAAAGCAGGCCCACACTTCCCATTTCAAGACTGGTACATTTACCCTGGTTAAAATTGTTATTCATTTTATATATTGTATTTTTTCATGTTTTTGCACTATAAATGAGACATATAGTACGCATAGAAATGTGTTCATGTTTTTTTCAAACTATAGTATGCCCCCCCCAACAGTCTAAGGGACCATCAACTGGCCCTTGGCTTAAAGGGTTTGGGCACCCCCGACCTAAAGGAAGTGCCAATTCCCCTCTCCTCTTTCTATCTCAGCACCACTTCTGGCCTTTTTCAAAGTCTGGGTGGAAAAATGACAGCTGATAGATTGGGATTTGACTGACCCTTCCTCCTCTCTGCAAAATAACCCCCAACCTCTCCACAAGTAGTATAAAATCTATAATTTTGGCTACAGTTATGACCTTGTATTACACATGAGATTGGCTTATACATAGATTATTTAATGTAATGGACCAGACTGTGAAAGACCAGTGTCAACGACCTTCCTTCACAAAGTAAAGAAACAACTTACTACCCTTCTGCAGTCCATTGAAAAAAGCCAAAAGGACTGGCATCTGAATCTTATTCTTTACTGAAAATGGGTTTGCATCCTCCCCTTCACCTAAAAGCATGTGAAGCATAAAACTCCCCTGTTAAAACAGCTCCATTGGCTGCCAGCTCATTTCTGTGTACAATTCAAAGTGCTGGTTTTGACTTATAAAGACCTATATGACTTGGGTTCAAGTCTGAATGATCATATCACTCTAAGAACCTATCAGAATAATGTGGTGACCTGGAGAAGATCTTGGCTCTGTCCCACCCTCTTTCAAATGCTTTTGGTGGGAACAAGTGAAAGATCCTTTCTGGTGACTGCTCCCAGACTCTGGAACTCCCTTCCCAGAGAGACCAGGAGGGCCCCATGCCTGCTTGCTTTTGTTGGCAGATAAAAACATGTTTCTGCCATCAAACATTTATAAACTGAGGGATTGGTTTTTAGTGGTGTGATTGAGATTTTAAGGTGGGGATAAAGGTTTAGTAGATTTTTAATGTTAACCATTTTAATTTCATAAATTGATTTTATTAGTTTATTTTTATGTATTTGCATTGTTTTGTGAGCATCAAGAGAAGGGTGGGATAAAAATTAAGTAAGTAAATAATAATTTAAAATCAGCCTCATTGAAGGGGACAAGACAACTTGCATGGCATACACTGTTTTGCCCTTCACTGGAGGAGAAAATTCAGAAAGAAAGCCAGGAGGTTGTCACTTCTGCCACCTAACCCTGAGGCTGTTGCCACACTCTGCCTTACAGTGGGGTCCGTTCCATGAGAGTCATTGCCTAATTTGACCTATTGGAGTCCTTTCTGCAAGAAGTGGCTTCTACAATATGACATCTGTGCAAGTGCAATACTGAAGAATAGGTATCCTGCCCTGCATAACAACAGCAGAGGCAGCTTGTCTAAAAATAATGGTGATGCTCAGCAGCTGTAATTAAAATAATTTGATGGAAGATAGGAAACATTTATGTGTCTTGGCAGAAAAAAGAGATTTAGGTGATTTTGATTTATGTCTTTTAGACTGTATTCTAATCATAGTTCATTAGCAGCAGAGATTGGCAGATGTAGGCTAACTTAACAGAGCTTTTCTGAAATGTAGTGATGTGGGGGATGAAGTTAGTTCATTAGGTGTCATTCTTGTCTTATGAAGGAGGCTGGACACCTGGGTTGATTATAGAGGTTGAACCCTACTGGTTCTTTACACCTGCAGGGACTTTACACCTATAACATCAGCGTAGTGCACTTTGTGCAAGGGTTGTGCAGCAACAACAGGAGAAAGCAGCTCCAAAGCTAGCAGAGTAGCTTTATCTCTTAAAAACAATGGCTTTCTTTATATCCTTTATTACTGTATGCTCCTATCTCCATTACTCTTGCTGCATTGCTGCTACTATCTTTGCACATAATCTTCAACTATTACAATTTGGTAGGGGCCATCCCAATTCATCCTCAATTGCATTTTTTTTCAACTTTAAAAAAATGTTCCAGTTTCTCTCTTCCTTGTCTCTTTAGTCCTCAGCTTACTTCAATGGCTGCAAACTGAGTTCATGGTGCAAAAATAGTTTCTATTTCATTAACTCAGCAGAGGGGGCGGGGGGGAGAGAAGGGGAAAAGTCTCACTCTTCCCTGTAAAAGTATGATCTCATCACATTCACATCCCAATTTGCCATGGATCGTGGCAAATCCAGTGGGGCCCAGTAGGGGGCGTGGGGAACCTGTCACCCCGTGCCCCGCATCACGCACTTTGCCACTCACCCCATCCTACAGGAGAAGTGTCGCCGCCCGGCTTCCCCCCATCGTCTTATGCAACATTGGAAGTCTCCTGTGTTGCCACTGCTGCCTCCTGCAACACTTGGACTTCAGTTGAGGCACAGAATCCTGCTGGAAGTTGATCAATGTCATGTGATGCGAGCCGGCAGGTTCTGTGCCTCAACAGAAGTCCAAACATCCTAGGATGGACAATTTTGCCCATCTGATATGGTCCTTAGACAAGAGGAAACTGCTGGATCCAGTCTTAGCTTTGGTGTGTTTTCTCATTCATAATGTTTGCCATTTTGGCAACATTTTAATTTGCTTGGCCATACATGTCCCAGTTTTGATTAAAGGGTATTAACACACTGGCAAAGTCACGCTGGGCCATAAGATCAACTAATCACTGCTAATATTTGTTTTACAGATCTTCTGTTGGTGTCTTCTTGCATTTATTTATTTATTTATTTGCTGTATTTATATCCCGCCTTTCTCACCCCGAAGGGCACTCAGTGTGGCTTTACAAATAGGCAGCAATTTGATGCCATAGACATACATATAATAATATACACGAATAAATGCAGCTGGCTATGGGGACTCTAGTGCCCACACATTTACCATTAGAACATAGGAAGCAGCATGATGTAATGGCCTGGCTATAATTTTGGAGCTCTGGTTTTGAATCCCTGCTCAGCCATGAAAATCCATTGGGTGAAGTTAGGCAAGTCTTTCTCTCAGTCTCAGAGGAAGGCATGGGAAACCCCTCTGAACAAATATTGCCAGGAAATCCCCACAATGGGCTTGCCATAAGTCAACAACAACAGCAACAACAACAACAACAACGTTATAGCTGCTTATTATGAATGGGCCCATGAGCTTGTCATAATATTTTTCTTAATTGTTTTGCTATTGCTGGACATCCTTGAAGGGGAGGGCCTTTGCTATATTTTTGCTGTATGCCATATTTTATGTAGGGATTTTTTCAGGTATCATGGAATGTATTACGGAGAAATGGGAGGCTATTAGTATTCTAAATAAATAATCACTCATTTAGTTTGAAACAAATCTCAAGTGTTAGCTGGCCTCATGATGGCAGCAGCTGAGAAAGCTGACCTCAGTGCTTCTGCTGAAGCTGAGTGCATGTTGCCTGCACCATTGTAACCGTACCTTTTAGAAATAGGGAGCTATCTGCACATCTCAATTTACATTATTGATGCAGTGTGAAATAAGTCCCGTAGAAGATGAGCACTCTGGGGACTCCCTTGTTTGTCTCAGCATGTTCAGTGTCTGCCAGGCACAGTGCAGCAGAAATAGAAATGCTTAAGTGTGTTATTCTTCCTCACAGCTTTTCTGGTTGCTGAATCTACTTTTTAAAAAACAATAACAACAATAATAACAACAATGTACCTGCGTGAAAACGCACATCTGTCTGGTGTTTCAAAGACAGAACATTTCTGAGTCATTGGTCTCCACATTTTCCACCAGCAGACTTAGTTAGAAGCAGCAGACAATACAATGACAGCAACAACCTCCAAAGTTACACTAGGTAGCTAGTGCTCAAAGGAATGAGCACCAGAGTTCATGCTGTGATCATAGTTCTGATCGCAGGGCTGAGATGAAATATAATTATTTCCAAATTCTTTCCACTCTTTTATGAAGAAAGGATTAAAGATATACCATATAATATTAGCACCTATTCCATGCCCTCCACCAACATTTCACAGATAAAAACTGGGACATGTAGCCAAGTAAAATCAGAGTGTGGAATAACACCCAAGCTAGGAGAGGCTGCAGCAGTTTGCTTTTGTCTTAGCCTATTGGGAAGGTCCTCTCTTCTCTCCCTTGCTGTGTTAATGGTTCAATTAACATATTGCACTTTAAATTAGGTTGGCAGTCACTGAAATAAGCTGACGACAAAGAGAGAAAATGGAAGGAGGAGATAGAATTTTTTTTAGTGACTACACTATTTGAAGCAGGAAGCTTTTCTACTCTTGTTCTATCCTAACAAAAATTGCTCCCCAACATGCAGCAATTCAATTTATAAAAATGTGTATGGCAAAAGTGTTAACAATTGTATTTGTCCATGGAAACCCACTTGACATCCCAGTGGAAATCAAATGTAAACCTTCTCTGAACAAATCATGCCAAGAAACCAATGTGATAGATTCAACTTAGGGTTGCCATCAGTTGGAAATAACTTTAAGGCATAACTATTGTATGCATTTTGTCCATTCTCATTTTTTTAATGTACACATGATTTCATTCATATAAAATATACTACATGCTTCACACATGTGCAATTTTCTGAGGTAAGGTGACTGCTGTCTGCCAAGAAATATGAAAATGGAGAAAATTAGTAATTTTAGTAAGACTCGTGGAATCACTGACTTTATTTTCTATCCCAGTACTATTTCAATATTATGGCCAATACTGTAGGTGTTAATTCTTCTGTGTATTTGGTTAAACTTCCCTTAAAATCTTCCAAGAGAGTGGCCATCGCTACACATTCTGGCTGCAGATTTGGGAGGCTTACTATACATTATGTGATGAAATCTGAAGAAAACATATGTGTCTATAGGTTGATTTATGTTCCTGGGTTGAACCTGGAATGGCAGAACAACCCTATTTGTAAAAAGGAGAAGCGTGCGGCTAAGGTGACATGCTGTGAGATCCTTGGATGAACACAACAGATGAAAGTTGGCTATTAATATTATTAATAGTGAGCCATTCCCAAAGCTACTAGCTTTTGGAAGAAAAATGGAAAATGTCACTGATGTATTTACATTACACTGATGTGTGAGTAAAGATCACAGCACAGGTTGTGACAATGTTCTGGCATGCCTCCAAACACTTTGCCTGTCCCTAGCTGTCTATCAGGCTGCAAGAGGCCCACTCATTTAGCCAGACTAACAACCAAGTCTCTTTAAACTGAACAGGGTTAACAACTCAGTATCTAATCTCCTGAGCATCATGAGGGATTAAGTACTTTTTCACTGTGCCCTCTACCTAGAAAATACTAAATGCTCCATTGAGACAATGGAGCTTGTGAATGAGAATGTGTCCCTTAATTTAAAAGGAAGATTTTCAGTTCAGTTTTCATAGACATAGAAAAAATAGATACCAGGCATGGATGCAACACAGAATAGTATAAACTCTTCTAAGAAACCCAAAGATCAATACACATAGTAAAAGTGCAAGGGCAACATCACAAAGAAGCTAGTTCTGACCCTTCTACTTTTTAAGAATATAAAGAATAATTGAAAATATTTGGGGGAATTGTTGGAAAATGTGTTTATCAAGTGTTAGGAAAAGGATTGAGGAGAAGTGTCAGAAACATAGATTGAGGAGAATCTTCATGGTTTAGAACTTAATATGTTATCAATTTTTGTGGTGCCTCATTGTGGAGTGGGAACCCCTTTTGCCCAATGGGACATCTTACACAGTTTCCCTTACACAGTTATCTAACATAGTTCTATGTCATATCAGCAATGTAGCTCTTTCTCCTCATAAAGGTATGTATTACTGTCCATGATGAAGGAGCTTAGCCAATATTTCTGAGCAAAAATATTATTCTCCTAGGAAAACTTTCTGTTTCTTACACAGAAAAAGCTGAGCAAAAAACTACAAGCCAATTTGGTGCAGTATAAGTACAGAAATGATTATAGTCTTTAAAGCTCATCTCACAGTGAGAAGAAAATAGCTAAAGTTACTCATTGCTTTCTTGTAGAAGGAAATTAGCAAAGAATTACATTCCTACCAGTCTTGATTAGAACACACATGGTAAATGCCAATATCATAGAAGACAGGCTTCCAATGGATCCTCTGAAGGACAGTCAGGCCCACTTCTGGATGTAAGGGTGGGGGAAACATAGCAGAGGGGTTGGTGTTACCCATTAGCTTGTTATACCTACATAGCAGCAGGTATCTGGTCACTTAGTCACAATCTTCAGTGCAAAATTATAATATCAAATTCCAGAATTGGCTAAAAAGGGGGGATCTTCACCAACAGTGAATGCTGCAGGAGAAATGAGAAGAAATTGCTTTCTTTTGTTGAATCCCCTGCTAGACATAAGCCTCTTTTCCAGGAATAAGAGCATTTCAGAATTCAGTTGGATGTTTTGTTTCTCCTATTTATTTTGAAAGCTCCCTGTGTACTTTTGAACATCAGTTGCATGCCTCCGCAGCATAAACCACAATAAGAAAACATAGTCTATGGTCATATCTGAAAGCTACTGAACTCTGGTTGATCCATTACTGGTTGAGTAGACATGTATAATAAATGACCCATTCAGAAAACTCTTGAACAAGTGAAAAACGTTTTCTATTATGTCACAACTTTCCGCAGCTTTTTTCAGTAGTATTTACTGATGACACAGATTTTACTTTTGTTCACCTCCTTAAAAGATTTCATTGTCCTTGGTGAGGTTCCAGAGTATGCACTAGCCTTGAACCCAGAAAAGAGGATGAAAAAAGAGCACTAATTTGGCAAGAGAATAAAGTCCAGTAAAAATTTATGGCATAGAATTATCACTCTTATATACTTGGCAGGTTCTACATGCAGTGAAAATCACATCGTATTTTATTCCCCGATCTATACATCTTATTCCCACTTAGAGTGCTTTCTTAATTATCTCTCCAACCTTCTGCAATATGATTTCCTGAAGTACAAACTGGAAATATTTCCATTTCGTACCATGTCACTTTTCTTGCTCCAAATTCTTTTAATTGGTAACCTAGTCTGTTTCTATTTAAAGAACAATAATTTCCTGTCTGTTTGGAAGAAAGACAGGAAACCTTGACATCATCTAACCCTATTTTGGATCATAACCCTATATTATGCTGGTATATGGCCAAAATATTTCTCTGGGGCAAGCCCCTTTTTTTTTCTAAGCTCGGAGAGATATTTTTGATTAGAAAACTTAAAATTCCTGACTGGTGCAATGATTTTACACACAACATTTTCCACACAGGCCCAGACTAAATTAGAAGCTGTCGGGAAAATCTTACAGCAACTTTTTTTTTTTCATAAGAGTGTGTCATCTCCTATTTTTCTAAGCACCAATTTTATTTGCTTGGTAACAAGCCAAAAGTACTGCTGGAATAGAATACTAGATCCTCAAGAATGTTCACAGTTTTCCTTTTATTGTCAGTTCCACTGAGCAAGGCATATGGACACAAATGGTAGCAAGCAGTGACTGCCAGAGCCAAGTCCTTAGTGAAAGGAGAAGCCGTTGCCACAGAAAGATGGACAGTTTTCTTTCTATCCGTTTGCTTCATTTCAGATGTAAATCAACATTTGCTCCTTTTTCATTGACCTTGATTCCAAGTCTTTGCTATTTTCTTCTAATTGTATGGTGTCATGTTGTGGTATGCCTTTTTCTTTAAGATGAATCTAAAGTTTTTCCATGATCTGCATAAACAAAAGCTTTACCATAATCTACAAAACAGATTCATATTTTCTTCTGAAATTCATTGGTGCCCTCAATTACCCAACATCCATTTGCAAAATGATCCCTCATGCCCATCCATTTCCTGAATTCATATTTGACATCTGACAGTTTTTTTGTTTGTTGTTGTTTTTTGCACCATGTATGGTCAAAGTCCTTGTTGAAAAAATTGGAGCACAGCTTTGCTTGCATAGGAAATAAATGTAAAGGTTCTGTGGTTAATGTAATACCTGGGGCCCCTTTTCTTGGAGACTGGAATGTATATTGAGCATTTCCAATCTGTGGGCCATTGTTTCCTTTTCTGTATTTGCTTAGAGATTTTAGTTATAACTAGATTTTACTTATAACTAGAACAGATTGTGTCTCCACTTATTTCTACATTTACTTTTGCTTATCGACTGCCCTTAACCAAAATTCCTATCAGTTTTAAATATATATATACATATATACACACACACACACACACACACACACACACACACACACACACACACACACATATATATATATATATATATATATATATATATATATATATATATATATATATATAGTATCATGGTGCTTTGGAGTAGCATTCCATTTTTAATTTCTTCATTATGTATTACTGCTAATGTGACATTTTGTTCATATATTATATTGACTGAAGTGCTTTTTTGTTTGTGATGTTCTAATGCTTTGTTATTGTTGTGAACTTTCCTGAAGTTCTTGTTGGTGAAAGCAGCATACAAATATTATTTGCAGATGGATGCATGGAGATGACAGCAGAATCCCTGCAGTGTTTAGTTATGGCCTGTATCTTCCAGCATAAATGAACAAAAGAAGAATTGCTCAACTGAACAATGCCTGCTTGCCTGCCTGCCTGCCTGCTTTTATCTGCATCTGGCATCCTGCCCAGATTGTGTCACCTTGGACATTAGTTAAAACTAGCAAACATCAAAGCCACTCATTGACTTTTTCTGTAACCAACTCATATCTTTTCAGGGTGGAGCCTTTTTTCTGCTACCTTACACATATTTGTCTGTTTGTACATATTTTTCTGAGCCTTTTCTTCAGTATATGTTCATTTTAAATACGTATGCATATGGTTAAACAGCCTATGCAACTGTAAGTGATCCCTGAAGCAATTTTGTGGGGCAAAGGACATCCTAGAAGCATGATATTCCAACATCACCATTGGCATAAGGTTTAAAAGCAATGCAATGTGGTCCCATTCTGCAGAAGATATAACTTCAATAAAGCTAACTGGACAAAGTTTACAGAGACCTTGGAAGCAGCTATTTCTGATATAGAACCTTCAATAGAAGGCTACAATCTGTTTGTAGAAGCTGTGAAAAGATCCTCAAGGCTCTCAATCCCTAGAGGCTGTCGCACAAGCTACCCACCAGGCCTAAATGAAGAATCGCTAAATCAGCTACAGGAATATCTTAGACTATTTCAAGAGAATCCATATAGCAATAAGACTATAGCAGCAGGCCAAAAACTATCTACAGCCATAGCTAATGCTAAGAAAGACTGCTGGATAGAGCTGCTTGAGAACCTTGATATGTCCACTAGTAGCCGAAAAGCCTGGCAATTGCTGAGACGCCTGGATAGTGACCCTCTGGTCAACCATGGACAACAAACCATCGCTTTGTTGTCATGGACCAACCATCACCTGATCAGGTTTAGGCTTGCTGCACCCCCTAAATTCTGCAGGGGTGGAGGACCAATTAGAATGGTCTGCCCCAGGAGGCTTATGGATCCAGAGGGATTCCTGATGGCTCTTGGGGATTTTCCCGTCAACTTGGTAGGTGATCCTGTTGATACTCTAGTCTCTCTCTGGAATACGGAGTTGACTAGGGAAATTGACATGATCATTCCAGAATGTCCGCTCCCACATAGCAGAGCTAAATCAGCTCCGTAGTTTAAAAAGGAGCTGACAACGATGAGGCTGGTGAAGAGGGAACTAGAGAATGTGTGGTGTTCAACTCGCAGAGAGTCAGACAGAACATGGCCATGTGCCTATCTAAGGGCATATGCTGCAGCAATAGAGGCAGCAAGAAAATCTCTCAATGCAGCTAACATTGAATCCGGAAGAAACCATCCAGCTGAACTGTTTTGAATGGTCAGAAGTTTGTTAAATCACATCTCGCAATATGGGATCCCTGACCATTCAGAAGCTTGCTGTGAAACATTTGCTCAGTTCTTTTCAAACAAAGTCACTCTGATCCATTCTGACTTGGATACCATGTTAACAGCAGTCTCTGAAGATGCATCCCAGACCCCTGCTCATCCTGGCTGATAAAGGAAGCCAGAGGGGGTTTGGCAGAGTGGGTGAAGGTGGTGGTTAAAGCATCCTTACAGGAAGGCAAGATTCTAGCCAGGTTAAAAGAAGCTGTAATAAAACCACTGTTGAAATTTTTTTTACTGGAACCCACTCAAGTAGTCACCTTTCAGCTAGTTTCCAATCTCCCATTTTTGGGCAAAGTCATGGTCTTGCAATTCCAAGTATTCTTAGAGGAAACTGATTATCTGGATCTGGCACAGTCTGGCTTTAGGCTGGGACATGGAACTGAAACAGCTTTGGCCACCTTAATGGATTATCTACACCGGGAACTGGACAGAGGGAGTGTGCCCCTGTTGATTCTCTTGGACCTCACAGTGACCTTTGATACCATAGACCACAGTATCCTTCTTGGACGCCTCACAGAAATGGGTCCTGTTTTGAGGTACTGTTTTACTGTGGCTTAATTATATTATATTTGTTCCACTTGGTTCCAATTTGCTGACCTTATGGGCCATACTTTTTTGGGCCATACTATAACAAATTAAATTCAATCTAAGTAATAAGGTTAACATTTTCTAAATGCAGATATCTTTCAGTTCATGTGTTCACATGCCCTCCACAAACTTTAATACATTTAGTATTTAGTATGTGGGGAAGGAATTCTCAGGAAAAGGCCTTTAAGACTACAAAAAAACCCCCACAAATGTTCAAGACTTTTGGAGGGGCTCATTCTCCTTTGAGAGAAAAATGTTTTGGTGAAGGCACTTGTCAAAGAAACTGGGTAGGACCACCTGTTTTTACCCAGAAACTTTTACCCAAAAGCTGAAAGAATCAAGATCAGAGAATTAACAATTCCGTTTTCAGACTGAATCTGACCTGACTAAAATACTCAGCCAATATGTCACCAAATTAAACTCCCCAGGTAAACAAAGATGAATCGTAACAACCAATGGTCTCATTTTAACACTCCTGTGGCTTAATCAAAATAGAAAGACAATTGAGGAGTAAACTGCAAAATCTCTGCTCTCTTTCAATGAAACTGTCTGTTTGTCTTCATATCCTCTTTCATTTTTCACTGAAACAGAAATAATACCTGCTTGCCCACCCTCAGTCTCTTCAGGAAGAAGCTGCAGTGGATGTGGCAGGATAAATATTCTTCCTACAGCCAGGCAGGTAACCGCATGTCCTGTGATTCCAAAATGATTCAACTCATTTAGCTTTCCAATGTCTTACAGCAGGAACAAGCCATTCTACTGCAAAGATTTTCTGCTCAGTAAATAAATGTGAGACATGCGGTCTCTTAAGCAAAACATCCTCTCTGCCATGCCCCATGAAACTTGACTAAAACAGCCAATATTATTTGGCTGGTTTCCTAATCTTTGCAGATGCCAGGTCAGATGGGCAGGCAGGCATTCCTCAGGCCATATCATAATATATTTACAAGCAGTACGTATGTAGGTGACAAATTTCTATAAGATCTTGATTTTCTAGTAATTATCAATTTCTTTAGAACTTTTTATGCCACACATTAACACATGTAGAGAGATCATGTAGGGTTCCCACAAGTTAATTTATCACATGGCTTGGAGGATATATTTATTTATACACTTCATCAAGGTTAGTAGATTGGTCTTCACTGCACTAGAATATCCTGCAAACAAAAGGGGGGGGGGGTAAAAACAAAGAGATCACATTCAGCATGTGTTTTTAAGAACTGGCAGAATGGCCTTCGAAGTAAGACACGCTTCATCATGTCAGAGTCAGTTGGTATGACAAATATAGATTCAGTCTGCCTCGGCTGTGTTGTCCTATTCCGTGGTGATAACAAAACTCTCATGCTATCAGTATTTTTTCATTAACCTTCTTGCTGGTGTCAGCGTAGTTGCTCTTTCGGTTTTTCTTGCAAAATGATCTTTCTTTCTCTCCTTTCCCCCTCTCCCCCTGCTCTTTTTCCTTCTATCAGGAACATGTACAGATCTGAGGGTGCTTTCTTTATCTCAGATAGATGTGTCAGAGCTTGGAAGGGAAAAGGGAAGAAGGGCAGTACGTCAAAACTTTATTGGAAATATCTTCTGGGTTCCCTTTCTACCTTGTGGCTGTGCTATCATGGTTCTGTCCACTCTCATCAAAATGGTGATCTCATTTCACTGAACAATGTGCTACAAGTAACAGCATGATTACGGAATGGCCAGGATACAGGCTATTGGGATTTCACAGTGAAATCTGTGTTCATGTTGTAGTTTAATATGTTTCTGTTTCCCCCTTTGATCCATGGGGAGAGGCAGGTAAAAAGTCAGAGAGGAGAAGGAGCATGGGGGAGGAATGGGAGGAAAAGGAGAATTTTCTCAGTGGCAACTCATTTTCCTTAACACCCAGCCTGAAGCAGTAGCTCCAATGTCAGTGCCAGAGGAATCTATTTTGCATTTTAGTCTGAACTTTAAAGAAGCTATCCAATGTGCTGAGCCTGTTTTGGGTACTCCATTTGGCACATTGGACAGGTCTTTTAGTATTAAGAGTAACACCCAAAAACAGATTCACTGCCCCTTAGCATCACAATCATCAGTCTCCACTAATCCGAAGAAGAATTCTGAAAACTTTGAACATTTTTCCCTCTTTTGTAACAAGTCCCAAAGAGATCACCATGTTAGTCAGCAGTGATCACTAATATTTTAGATGCTTCTAATAAAAATATTGTCTTCTGAGTGAAACAACTTCATTCTGTGGCTCTGGCAAGTTCAGCCATGCCAGGCACAGCTTGTTGCCTGATTTAACAGCTTCCTGCCTGAAAGAAAAATAAATCTATTTTCAAACACATATAACCTTCCATTCTAGCAGAGAGCTTATGATCAGATAGGGAAAGCAAAGCAGATTTGGGTCTCATTGGTGTCTGGACCTTTTAGAAGCCCTATTTTGTTGCCTCTACTTTAGTGGAGGGAAACATTTTGGATGATGGCATTGATGATAGCTATGTTGGTGTTGGCTGTGATCATGGTGGCATTGGTGGTGATGGTGATTTCTCAGTTTCAGATATTTCTTTTTCAAACATATTATTTTCTTTTCATGGCACCACTAGTATCTATCTTCTTTCTTTCTTTCTTTCTTTCTTTCTTTCTTTCTTTCTTTCTTTCTTTCTTTCTTTCTGACCTATGAGACCATTTCCATCTTCTTCTCCAAGTACCATGTCAAAATAAACCGACGGTCTTCAGCTCTTCTAACTTTATCTAATAAGACAGGTGTCTCCATGTCCCATCTGACCTTCCTAGTCCAAATCCCAGTACCGATTTACTCAACCCTGTATGCCAAGGTGCTCAGAGCTTTTAGTGCCTCTAAAACACACCATGTCTAATGTTCTTATCCTCAAACTATGAAAAGCAGTTACAACTTCAGGACACAATCAGAGATTATAGCAGGAAAGGAAATAAATGACTGCTAGGAGTTCTAACTTCAGACCACCAAAGAGGTCTTCATTCTTAGAAGCAGGATTCACATTCAACCTTCTGGAAGAAGGGCCAAGTCTCATTCCACTTGTATGTTCTGCACAGTTACAAGATTTCAGGGCAGTTAGTAGAATACTTTTCATTCATTTTTGACCGCAATAATCCTGCAAGGTAGGTTGAACTGGGAGAGAGAAGGAAATAATGGGTATATTCATACTACACTACTATAGCATGTTGATACCTTTTTAATGTCACCATCCTATGGAATCCTGGAATTTGCAACTTGGTGTATACCCTCCAACATTTCACAGAAAATGTCCAAGACACGTGTGGCCAAGGAAAATCCAATTGTAGATATGATAGCTTTTCTGGCCCTGCTACTAGATATAGATGTTAAAAAATTATTCAATGTTAGTGTTATATCCCAGCTACCTTGGGCCCCTGTACCTGACCTTGGGTTCGCCTTTGACCAGGATAAAGAATATGTTGATATTTCTCCGAGTCAGCAAGACCCGATGAATTTGCAGCTTCCACTTGTTGACAATACACAGCCAGCTCTAATTGAAAGGGAGAGTGTTGTGGATAACTCTACTCCCTTGCCAGATGTCTCTAGCTCACTGGAGTCTGTGTCCTTCAACCGGAGAGAGTATCTAAACAAACAGAGTTCTGACAAACAAGCACGGAGGAGAAGTGCCCACTTGGCTGAGCATGGAGACTCTCTCTAGAAGCCTTTCCCTTGGGAACTTTGGGGAGGAAGGCTCCCCTTTTTGGGGGAGACTCTACGCTCCAATAAATGTTTTGCTCCCAGTAGTTTCCCTTGTGGTGTCAACATTGTTTACCTCTAAGAAGGTACATCATCTCCAGTTTCCAGCCCCTTGACTCAAGCGGCTAGCAGCTGCTGCGACTCATGAGTAGACCCGGATTTAAGTCTACTTTCCTACTTTAGTGAACCAAGATTTATTTCCACGATCTCAAGTTCCTGCCTTGCTTCTAAGAACTATTCTTGAACATTTGGACCCCATTCATCTGCCTAGCTTGCTGGCTTGATTCCCCACTCAAAGGCTATCATCAGTTTTGAGTTTCTGGACTTTGGACTCTAATACTGGACATATTCCTTGACATTTCTGGACTATCTTATACCTTTTCTTAAAGGGCTATTGCTTGCTCAACTTTTCCACCATTTCATTTTTGGATTATTTGCTTTAATAATGATATTAAAAGATTATTGGTCTCTGTGTTGGTGTTCAGTGCTCTCGCTGCCTAGACTGCAACAGTTAATTTCCATATATTCAAGTCCACTTACAAAGACGTAATTCATATACAGAATTCCAGCCCTTGTGCTTATTTTTTCTTCTCAAATGAGTTGGATTTACAATATATTGTTTTGTTTTGATAGAAACTATAATACATAAAAGAGAGGGGAGTTTATCCTGTGGTAGGAGACTGGCCTACCCTAAGGTTTGGCAGTCCTACTTATTTGTTGTAACTCAACCTTTATGTGCGAAAGAATGATCCAGACTGACACCCATATTCCATTGAGATGGGGTCAAGAGTTTAACTTGGTAAATTTCTGCCTTACTGCCCCACCCACCCCACTTTGTTCAAAGGTTTAAGAAAAATGAAAGTAGCATTAAATTTTTTTATACTGTACTTTGTTCCCCTTTTGCTCCAGGGGTCCCTTGTGCTGTCAGGTTCAGTTAATGTTTGTTCAAACAAGAGATGGAGATGCCTGATTAAGTGGCAGCACCTGGTTTAAAGATGCATTATAGGGGCCAAAGAGGCTAAACAAAGCAGCAATGTGATTTCACTCTGTGCCAAGGTCAGGACAACATCTGCTTTGCCTTGTGCACTTACTCAGAGGTGGTTTCCTGTTTTAGAAGTCACTTGGGCATCTCACACAACTTCCTGTTCAGGTGAAGTTTCAGCAAAACTTCTCTTTCAGTCCAGATTTTTGACACTTTGACAGAGCAGTTCAGGTCACCACAGAATCAGAGCTGACTTTTCAGGCCTGCAAACTGGAGAGTCACCTTGGCCACAAAGATGAAGGGGTGTCAAAATGAATATAGTCTGGTGTTTCTTGTCTGAATTAACTGCAGTGGTCTAGACCAGGGCTTCTTAAACTTTTTCCAATTGTGATCGCTTTCTGCCCGACATTTTTTGTGACCCCCCAGATAAATAATAATAATAATAATAATAATAATAATAATAATAATAATAATAATAATAATTTTATTCTTATATCCCCCCCCATCTCCCCGGAGGGACTCGGGGCGGCTCACATGGGGCCATGCCCGGACACGACAGCACAAATCAGATAAAACATTAAATAGATATATAAAATACATACATATAAAAATGAATCATTTACTGATGATAAATTAGCTTTTGCAAGGATTACTAAACTGACTTATATTCCTTTTCGTGGAGCACAGCTGAAATATTATCTGCAGAGTCCACTGTAAACATTGCAACCTGTTGCTTACAGATTTGTGCAAATGGTTGGTGTTCAGAAACTTTTTACTGTTTTCAAATTTTTGGGGACCCCAACATTGAGTTAAGAGGACCCCACTTAGGGGTGACATCCACAGTTTAAGAAACAGTGATTTTGAACAAAAACAAGAGTGTCTTTAGTCTTCTTTATCTTCAGAGTTCTGAGGATTGTTTGGAACTATAAAAAAATGAATTTCCTGTGAAAATGAGGGTCTATCCATTTACTTGACAGTGTGTTGCTTTTCACTTTCATTTTCCAGTTCAAGCTACAATCCTGTGTACACCAATTGGGGAATAAGCCCTACTGAAAAGTATAGGACTTTAACCTGACTTTAATATTCCAGCTGGCATCTTATTATGATATCATAAACTAAACTTATGATAACTTAATTGTTGTGGATTCACAGTTATGATGATAACAGCAAAACATAATGCCCAGAGCTACCTTCACAGGCTGAAAACATCCTGACTGAAGCATTTCTGAGGTGTTGGAGATGGGATCACTAAGAAATGACATCTACAATGCACTCTGGATCAAAACACATTGTAAGAATTCTATAAACACACATATTAAAATGAAGTTCTATAAAACATACATCTTAAAACATACCTCTATAAAATACATATTAAATACAGAGATTAAAACCTAGGACACAGGTTGAAAATGCATACTGAAAACTGGCTGGGTAGACCTGCCAGAATAGATAGGTCCTTAGATTTATTTACATCACTTTTACCCCGCCTTTCTCCCTGAGGGGAATCACTCGACCCAGAGGAACTCAGTGTGTGGGGCAGATTGTGCAGGAGAAGGTGATCTTGTAGGTACCTTGACTCGAATCTTATTGTTAGGTTCACCTAAAGTTTACTGTTGTGCCTTCAAGTCATTTCCAACTTATGTCAACTCTATGTGCATCATCCAAGACCCCTTTCACCAATCATAGAGATGGCGATGATGCAGTAGGCTGATTACAATAGCCACCCATTTTCCTGATATGCTCCAATAATCTGTTATTATATTAGGATGGAAACTAATACATCCTTGCTTATTCTAATCAGAATAACAGTACAATCAACTCCATGGGTTGGATCCAGTGGGTTAATTTCATGATGGAACTCTTCATCAAAGGGGATGTGTCTCTTTACACAATTGGAGCTCCCATTGCACAAGAAGACACTGTGCAGGATTTTCCAATATACACTGTTGCAATTCACTAGAGGGGTTGCATTATCCCACCTGGCTATGACAAAGTTAGAATCACAGTCTTTGATGCCACATCTTGGCCATCAATATGTTTAATACTGTTATTCTTTTAATTTCCGCATTCTCCCACTGTAACTATTCCTTCCAATTGAAAATGACCTACTCACTTTTTAAATGTACTAGCAACTTTTTCCTGTGTTCTGCACCTAGCTCTGTTGCCCCATTGAAAAGCCTCTTTTCGAGTATAGCACTAGAAAACCCTTCAGCCTTCTGCCTCAGCCACCTTTGTTAAACACAGCAGCACTATCTTCAGCTTTGGTAAAACCAACCACTTGCATTCATGCTTGTTATTAAGAGGCATTGTAGTTGCATTTCCCTGCATTCATTTTGAAACGCTGTACATCTTTTGAACATTTAAGCTGCATGGGGAGAAAGAAGACGTCATCGAATGGAAACAGAAGACTCAATTACCCTGCAAGTAATGCATGAAGAGTCTTCAGCTTCCCCTTTCTTTTTAACAGGCATTTCCATTCTAGTCTCTTTATACATGAAGAAGCATGAACATAGCCTTCATTTGTTTCCTTCCCTACTGACTTTCCTTCCTATTTTTTTTAAATGAGTTCTCATCTGTGTGTTCTGAGATCATACTGGTAAACAAATACCCAAAAGGACTGTGAAACTACAAAAATAGAAGACCTGTGGAAATCACTTAACAAATTGTTAATAACAGCAAAAAAATACATTATATAGTCACTAGACATTTGTGCTGAAAAACTCTCATTCCAGAGGTGAGGAATCTATAGCTGAAACTTGCATTACATGCCTAACATTGGCTATGCCAAGGTCATTTCACATTACACAGTTATAGTGATGTGATTCCATTTTAATAATCATGGCTACATCCTATGGAGTCCTGGGATTAGTAGTTTAAGGACAAACATTAAGAATTCACAGCCGAAAGGTTTATTTAGTGCCTCAGGAAACTTCAAGTCCCAGAATCCCAGATGACACAACTACGCTGTGGAATCAAGGCACCATACCTGGGATGTAGAATCAAAGTGCCATAGGGAAGCCAGAACCTCTCTAGCTGAGAACGCCAAAGGCCTTGCACTAAACTACATTTCCCTGAACTCTGCAGAAGCCAACTGGGTGATAGGGAGATGAAGCCTCCATTCTATAGCACTAATGTGATCTAATTCTAGGTAAGTTGTAAAGTTACATATATAAGACGTGTACATCAACATTAAAACATTAAAGATTGAGTATCCTTTTTCCAAAATGCTTGGACCAGAAATGTATTAGATGTTTTAGATTTCTGAATATTTGCAATATACCTCAAAAAATGGGATGGAAATGGAACCCAGGTCTAAATACAAAATTTATTTATGTTACATATTCACCTCATACAAAAAACCTGAAGGAAATTTTATACATCATATTTAACCATTTTGTGCATGAAACAAGTTTCTGAATATTGAATCACCAGAAAGCAAATGCCGCACTAACTCAGCCACCCATGGGGATGATATTGGATAAGGGATGCTCAACCTTGATACAAGTTAAGGAGAATATACAACTGATAGGGTCTTTTGTCTTTGTTCATATCCTCTTTGTAGTCCTCCAGGACACATTAGTTTGCCCACTCTTGAAAATAAGAACTTCAAAAGTTACTTTTCAAAAGGAACTTATTTTGTTATTCATTACACAGCCATTTCTTACTATTAACATTCCAAAAAAAATTAATAACTTTTTGTTTTATGTGTTAATATTGCTCAATTTTCTGTCACTTAAAAAGCAATTTAGAAGTGATAAAAGAATAGCATTAATTCCTTTTTAAAAATCTAGTTATACTGCCTCTAAAGTACCCAAATGTCCCTTAAAAGTAATGAAACTATGACAAACATTTTTCATTACATTGAAACCAAAAACACAACAATGCAATACAAACTTGTTCCAATATTATTAGCATAACTACTTACTGATTACACATGATAAATTTATGTGTAATGAGTTACTTCCAGCTCTGTTAGAAACATGCTACTAGTACTGAATAACATGGACAATTGTTTTATTGCAGCAGAATTCTCCTTATGTGACAAATAACGAGCACTCGCTACAATGCACACATACATACACTCCTATTTCTATTTTTTCAGTTTTATACAAACATCATACAGCTCACTCTACTGAGGCATGTTAAAATCAGTGACCAGATGCTGTTGGTTTACAAAAGCACTATACATAACCAGCTGTGCCGTATAAATCTCAAGCGTTTTTTAAGCATCAAGCTGTGGTTTGTTTGTGGTGTCTCATTTTTCCATCCGTGAGACATTCCTGTCCACACTGCCTGTTTGTCAGGACTGCATATAAATTCCAGTTTATTTATGTACATGTCCTAATCCAGAACATAAGCTGCTGTGACCCATCTAAGAAGGCCCGTCACTGCAAGATGTCCCTCCCTTTAAACTCAACCTGTGTGTGTGTGTGTGTGTGTGTGTGTGTGTGTGTGTGTGTGTGTGAACAATAGCCTTGCTTGCAGGCTTCTGTTATAAACAGAGGGGGAAGAGATCTCTCCCAATATGCCTGTAATTCTGAAGTAAATAACCTGCTTTGCATGCAGAAGGACCCAGGATCAATCCCAGGCATCTAAAATTAAAGGCTCTGAAGGCCAAAACAAACATTCCTTTAATAGTGTGGTTAGTATACCCATGTTGAGGCTTTTCCTTTTAATTAAATACCAGGTGGCATTGGGACCACAGTGTGTGAAGTTTAAGCCTTCTCTTTCCAGCCATGATCCCAATGAAAATTAACCCCTCCTTGTGGTAATGAGACTATACGGGGGAAAGGTCCACACCACTAATGGGGCATTGTAGCCCCAAGAGAGAAGTTATTTTCCCCAGGATCAAGCCTCATGTTTCATTGTTTAAAAACAGACAATGGTTACTATCTTCTCTATTACAGTAATGTCTGTTTTGGCCCAAGCTAATATACATGGGTAGAGATGAGGAGGAAAGAAGAGACACTACTTAAGATCCTAGGAAAATGTAGCAGATAATAGTGAAATACATAGACCGATGGAGTTGAGAGTTATGATTATGGTGTTGAGGATGATTGTTGTAATTATCATCGTTGTCTTCTTTTCATGTCTTCCACTAAAGAAAAAGCCAGCTTGGTGTAATGGTCTGAGCATTGGATTACAATTCTGGAGAAAGGATTTGCTTTCCTCCTTGGCCATGGAAATTTACTGGTGACCATGGACAATTCATACACTATCAGCCCCAGAAAACCCTATGATAGTTTCACTTTGAGGTCACCATATGTTGGAAACAACTTGAAGGCACACAACAACAACATAGTTAAAAATAGCTCTCAAGATAACTAAAATATCATTAAAACAAATTAAAACAATAAAAAATCATTTTTTTTTCATTACAGGCACATTTAAAAGGGCTGTTCCATATAAGTTTCCCTTACACCTGCATATGTCATTCAGGTATGGAATCTCACTGGGCAAGCTTAGGCAAGTCACATTCTCTCACCCTCAGAGCAATGCAATGGAAACCTCACTCTAGCATTTCACAACCTGAGAGCAGCACAGGAGAAGGCCCTCTCCTATATTCCATCAAGCAGGTCTCTTTAGACAGTGCCATGGGGGGCTGCCAATATGCAGGGTAAGTGTTTCAAAATGTGAGTATTCTGAATAGTAACAGAAATGGCACACTTACATTTCAATTTGTAGGATGCTCCTCATATATGTCTCTGCTACATATCCACTGGAGAAAAACAAATGGGGGTATCATTGGGGATAGCAGTGATAGCATCTGGGAAAGTGTGACTCTTCAGAACCCTACTGAGCCATGGAAACTGAGTGTGTACTTTTACATACAATGGGTTTAGGCTATTATCTGTATTTAATTCACTCAGAACCATTAGTACAACCCAGCATATTGTTGTCCTTGGTATGCATTTTCTCTCAGACCTGAATGAATGCAAAAAAAGTTTATTTTGGCAACCATCTCTCTGAACCTGGAGAATCCTGGATGGCAGGTATCTCACCTACCCATATAAGCAGTCTTCAGATTTCTCCATCAGCCCCATTTCATAGGTCAAAACCCAGTCATCTGTTCCCAAACTGTTCCCAGACTGTTCAAAAAAGACTGACCTGCATATAGATTGGCCCTAATGACCAAATGGTTTAGTAATTCATTGCCAAGGAACAGCTGAGTGCAGTTGATTGGTTTGAACTTTATTGTATGCACCTTCATTCCCAGATCTCTAGTAAAAGGGAAGGTCAACTAGTAAACATTTGAGTCTTTCATTTTCTGTCCATTAAAGAAGAAGAAAAAGAAAATACAAGTTTCCATCCTGCTGTTTCTACATATAAGATGTGATCTGCAAAAGAGACTTTCCATAATTTCTTTGATCTTCTCTTTTAATTGGTATAAATATTTGCTGCAGAGCTCTAGACTATTGGAGCTGTTGACTCTTTGAACCATGACAGTTAAAATGGTATCAAGCTGCATTAATTCTATGTAGGAATGGGCAAACTTTGGCCTTCCAGATGTTTTGGACTTCAATTCCCAGAAATTCCAGCCACCTTGCCATTTATTTTTATTTATTTATTTATTTATTGGACTTGTATGCCGCTACTCCCAATTTGGCTCGGAGCAGTTTACAAAATAGATAAAACAATACAGTTAGCTTTAGATAACAATAAAACGGACATAGCCCCAAGTTTTCACCCATCGAAGGCTTGTCGGAAGAGAAAGGTTTTACAGGCTTTCCGAAAGGCAAGTAGGTCTCGAGTAGTTCGAATTTCAACTGGCAAGGCATTCCATAGATAAGGGGCTACAATCGAGAAGGCTCTCTGCCTAGTAGAAGACAAATGATAGGTCTGGATGTTAGGGACTTCAAGCAAATTTTGGTCTTTAGACCAAACTATCTTTTAGGAATTGTGGGAGATGAAGTCCAAAACACCAGGAATGTCAAAGTTTGCCTATGCCTACAATAGATGCACTCCTGCAAGCAATTAAGAAGACTTACCTGATCAATCTTGAAGCCCAGGGCCATCTAATGTCAGAGCTGCTGAAGAGCTGCTAAATGGGAGATAGAGCACATCTCTTCTTAGACTTAGACCTAAGTGGCAATTGTTAGCAAACAAACAGCTTTTAAAAAGATATGCTTCTTAATTGCAGAAGCTGTTTGAGAGTGGAACAGTCTTCCTGACCAAGTAGCAGGGTATTTTTTCACCAGAGGTATCTAAGCAAATACTGAAAGGCCATCTCTCAGGGATAATGTAGTCCTATTCTGCATTTTACAAACAACATTGAGCAGTGGTTGGACTAAATGACCTTGAAAGTCTTTCTATCCACAGCAATGTTTTCTGAAGCTAAGCAGACTCGAGTTTCCACAAATGATAGATTCTTGAGTTCCATGGAAGGGATGTGAGTTAATAATGTCATAATTACATTGAAGTTGTGCCCTTTTGCTGCAGTGTCTTCTGTACACCAATTTTTCAATGTAGATTGAAGATGTTTATTTCTTCCAATATGAAATCTTACAGAATCCTTGCTGAAAATTGGGGGTGAGTCTGACATCAAACTATATTCTGCCTCAACCACCAGAATATCACTACACTTCTCTGTTAGCCTCCTTCCAATGAAATCAGTACCAAACCAAGCCCTAGGTCACATTTCTTGCAAAACCAGATTCTGGGATTCTTCATTGCTTTCTTCCAGGAAAACACAGAGAGTTCACAGTATCTCAAGCTATCCAAGCATGACAGCTCTAATAATGATGTTTTAATAGTGTCTACTATGCTAAAGTTTGTTGAAATCTGATATGCAACACTAGCTAATATGAGCAACAGCGTCACTCTTTTTTAATAAAACCATTTATTCTAATGAGGAATTCAGTTTTACTTTACTGATAAAGACTAATGGCATTATAGTCCCGGTGTTTATAATTTAAATTGTAACCAAGTTTCTTCTGATCTTTTTCCCCCTTTTTCCATCAGAATGCAATAACAGAACTGTGTTCACCTTTGAGAATTCAAGGAATCAAGTAATTGGATGAAAGCAATGAAGAGTCGTTGTTTCTACACCATTGCACAGTATTCTTTGATATATTTTTTTGTAATAGAAGAAGGAAACAAAACCATTTTCTTCCCACTGTCTTCTTTTTTCTTTTTTTTAAAAGTATCCTTAGCTTGCCTGCACATTTTGGGGTTATGACATTCTTGGCCCCACTTAACAAGACTCACATTGTTGGGATGGAAGGACAGCAGGAGAGAATACAGATGTTGATTTCACCCAGTTTTTAATGAAATCAAGGCCCAAAAGGGCTCTATAAACAGAGGATTATGTTTGGGAAACAGAAGAACTCATTTCCTTTTGATAGGTTGGAGAGAATTTAACCAATCTGTGTTTATAATTACTGCCTAGTTTATTTAGTGTGAAAGAATTGACTTGTTATCCATTTATAAATAAACAGGTTGAGATCACTTTCGTACCCGGCAGCAGCCCTGTTACTGTTTATTTCTCTCTTTTTCCTAACATTCATTTAATGCCTAAACTGTGATTTTGTTTAATTCCACCATATTCTAGTAATTTGGCTCCCCCAAAATTAAAAGCCCTTGGACAAGTTTACAAAGTTTGAAAACCTTATCATTATCATTTCTAGTAAAACAATTTGCCTCATTCAAAAAATAAACTGCTCTTAGTTAAAAATAGCCTTGTGGCAGAGGGTGGGAAATCTGCTGTCCACATTTTGGGACTTGGTAAGTCACCAAAGATATCATTTCTTTTGGCACAAACCTGAGTGAGCAAAGTTGCTACTGCTAGTTGATCATGAACCCAAATCAAATTAATAGACTTTGCAGGCTGTAGCTCCTATGAGGGCTGCCCCAGCTCAGTGCAGAATTTACACTCAAACTAAGAGACAACAATCTTAGCTTGAAGCTTCAACATGGCATCCTGGTTCAGAGGCACTTAAGACTGGCCATTTGGGCTACTTAAATTGTAAATGGCTGTTTGGGCCACCTAACAAATTACATTTACCCTTACTAAGAAAATCTAACACTTACTTGAACATAAGGAAAGCTCCTCACCCTGAGTCTTTGAAATATTTGTGAATCTGAATTTTTATAAATCTACCTTGTCAAACAGAGAAGAAATACTTATAGCACATGCTTTTGAAAAGAAACCAGTTCAAATATTGGTTGAATAGTAATTGCAACAGTGCGTGAGCCTGTCTGGGCCTTGTGTATGTATGCTAAATTAAACATGGGGGTGTACTACAGAAGTACCACCCTTATATTGCTGTTTATACAGTACGACTCCTTTATCTATGAGGAATATATTTCAGGAGTCTATGTAAATACGTGAAAGCACACGTAATAGTGAACCCCATTGAATGAACAACATCCAAAAGAAGCATACCATAGAGTCACTCCGGAGGGTCTAGGAAATTCCCGGAGAGGACACCTCTATAGGCATCACTACATTCTCCATCAAAACTCTATGGTCAACATCCAGTAGCATGCCATAGAATCACCAAGAGAAGATCTAGAAAATGCCTAGAGAGGACATATTTTGTCAGATGTGGATAAATAAAACCACAAGTACTGGTCCCACAGATATGGTGGCAGGACTGTAGTGAGCTCCTCAGGTACAGAGTAGTTTTTCTGAAAGGGAGAACCTCACAGATAGATGAAAGTATGCTCTTCAGCAAGACACATGAAGAAATAACGGAGGTGGAAACGGAGGTATTTTCTTTGTCTCTAGAGACCAGGACATGGAACAATGAATTCAAATGGCAGGAAAAGAGAGTCCACCTAAATATTAGGACAGTCAACAAATATTTGGAAGCCAACAAATCCTCTCGCCTGTTTGATCCCGCAAGAAAACATTCCTGAACAGTACTCATGACCTCATGAAACTGAACACAAGAGTTTACAACAAGGAGGGAATTGAGCTGATTCACATATTCAACCAGCTATGATGATCATTCTGTAATAGAATGAGAGTTTAAGATAGCGGTGGTAGTGAGAGCTCTCTCAAAGCCACAGCACTCGGAGGGTCAGGAGAGTGATTACTCCCTCCTTTACTGATGGACTGCGATCAGAAAGGTCACAAACCCACAGTGGGTCAAACTGACGACCCTAAGAACTGCTTTCCCCTCAAGGGAGGTAGTCAAAGGGTCCGGACAAGAACCCCGCAGGGAAGCGGGCCCCCGGGAAGACCCACCTGAGAACCAAAACTCTACAGGAATACTGCCGGCCACCCACATTTTAAACCACAAAGCAGCACGCAAGAAAAGTGAGTCAAAGAAAACTCTTCTCTATAATGGGACAATTTTAGTTAGAGGAAGATAAAGGACTGAAGGGATGCAGTGTCTCCATCAACTTAAATTGGACAAGAAAAAAAATATACATAAAAGGGCAAATAGCTAAGACTATCCATAAACAGCCCAAAAGAATGGACTACTAAAATAGACAAATCCAACAGCAATTGATAAAGTGACAAGAAGTGGTAAACCGCTTTAATTAAAAGAAACTAAAGACTAATACAGGCATTAAACAAAGAGAACCTCACACACACACCCCCTCCCAAGTTAAGCCGCAACTGCAGGGAACTGAGAATTAGTATCAAGGAAGAAAAGGGACACCAAATAAGGATAACCAAAGCAAAAGAAAACAAAGACTGACCCTGAGAGTCTAGAAAGGGACTCCAATTAAGATAAGGACAGGGTGCGAAGTGAGCGAATGGCGCGAACGAGGAGCTAAAGGAGCCAAGGAAACACTCACGTGGCGAGCACGCGGGAAAGAGGGAAGAATGAGGCAGAAGCAAGACCAGTGAGGATAAACACCAATGGTGCAGGTGCAAGCAGGACGCTGAAGTCATAAGAGCCTGTGGGCAGACTCAGCCACCAAGAAGTGCCGTAAAGAAAGTAAAGCAGTAAAGCAAGAACAAGAGTGACATAAAAGTAAGAGACATAACGAAAAACTGGACCGACGCAAGGAGAATTAGGCAATCAAAAGGGACGACAGAACGAACACAGAGACAATAAAACATAGAACCAGGAAGTGAAGTGGGGAAAAAGGAACAGAACAGAACAAATAAGGCAAATAAAGCGAACGGAAGATAGCTATTCAGGAAGAAAACAAAATAAAATGAAATATAATAAAACAACCAACAAAGATAAGACTGAGACAAGGATACTAACAGAAACAAGACAAACCAAATGGACAAAAAGACAGTAGGGACACTACCCTAGTCATCAAAAGAAATAGAAATACAAAGTCAGCAACAACAATATAATAAAAAAGGTAAATTGTTTATATCTTACCCCTCCACTCAATATCTTACAACTCCACTTCTTTATTTTTAATATTTTCAATACAGGGCAAAATAAGCAATAATTGCCTACAATATTAAAAGTATTGAAAATATTAAAAATAAAGAAACAACAAAGATATAGGAACGTGAAAGAAGAACCCAATGAAGACATAAGGAAAATAATAATACAAATAACAGTAAAACTAATGGACTGGCCAGATGTTGATGATAAGATAGAGTTCACAGGATCTCAATGAGTTATGCTAGACATAACAAAGTGGAAAGAGATGTAATTGTTAACTTTACAAAGAAAATAATAAGAGATATCTTAAAATTAAACAACATCACTCCAATAACCTTTAAAGGAAAGAAAGTAGTTATCCTAAAGGAAATCCCATCAACAGTAATAAAGAAGAGAAGAAAGTATATGTTTCTAACGGAGGAGCTGAAAAGATTGAAAATTAGATTTTGATGGGAAAAAATGAGGGAATAATGACCACCTACAAAGGAAAATGGATTCGGTTAACCTCTGAAGAGAAGGCAAAGGAGTTTTATAAAAGACTAAAAAAAGTCACAAAAGGAAACAAAACATCAGACCACGGAAACCCAACTAAAAGAGCCAGGTTAGAATCACCAGAAAATATGGACTTATTTCATGGAATGGCCGCAACCAACCTTGATATAGTAGACAAAGAAGAGGAGGCAGCAGAGGAAGAGGCAGAGGAAGAAATGAAGAACAAGAAAACTAATTAAATTTTTAAAAGATGGAGTGGAGCTTGAAATTTTACTTAAACAATGTCAACAGATTAAACTCCCCTCCAAAAAAGAAACAAAATTTTCAAACACATCAAGAAGGGCAATTATGACATCATTGCGCTCCAAGAAACGCACATATCACAAAAATTTACAAACCTACTAAATCAAAGACAAATTGGTAAAGAATTCTATTTGGTGGCCCAAGACAAAAAGAAAGGAGCAGTCATATACATAAAAGAATATTTTTCAGTGGAACTGGCCTTCAAGAATACAGAAGGAAGAATAGTGGGAATTATGATCAAAAAAGGAGGACAAAAACTTGTGATATGTAATATCTATGCCCTGAATGGACACAAAGGAAAATTTGTTAAAAATTAGAAGATCTAATTGCTGGACAAAAATTTGATAACTTAATCTTGTTAGGAGATTTCAACGGGGTTCTAGACTGTACAATGGACAAATTAGATTAAGGGAAAAGAAAAAGTAGTTCAGAATCAGGACAACTACCAAGAAACTTTATACATTTTTTAAAAGAACATAATCTTGAAGATGCATGGAGGAAACACCATCTAGACAAGAAGGACTACACATACTTCTCAAGCAGGTTTAAAAGTTGGTCGAGGATAGATATGGCATGGACATCAAAAATGCTAATCTCAAAAATAAAAAGAACCAGAAAGACACAGATCATTGCCCACTAGAATTACAAATAAACCAAAAGCCAAGGACCAGAAAATGGAGGCTGAATGATAACCTATTGAAAACGGAAGATGACATTAAAAAATGTAAGGAACTACTGAACAAATATTTCGAACTAAACAATACCACTGAAGTAGATCTGAATACCATCTGGGATGCCAGTAAGGCAGTAATGAGGGGCAACTTTATACAAATAAGTGTGAAGAAAAACAAACAGAGAACACAAAAACAAGAGGAACTGCAAAAAGAAATAGAGAAAACAGAAAAAAGACTGAAAGAAAAACCAAAAAATACCTCCCTCAAATTAGAACTAGAACTATTAACCAAACAGAGACAACACTTAGAAATGGAACAATGGGCAAAAAAAATGAAATACATAAAACAATACCATTTCCAGAACGCTAACAAACCCAGGAAATGGCTAACGTGGAAACTGAACAAGAAAAAACAACAGTTGTGGATAACCCAAATCAAAAGTGAAGGAAAGGTGTACATGACAGACCAAGAAATAATGACATAATTCAATAAATACTATAGAAGACTATATACTAATGACCAAATTAAGAGGGAAGAAATTATGCAATACTTAGGCAAACAAAAGATACAATGACTAACGGAATCACAAAGAGAGACACCAAACAAAAATATAACAGAAATAGAACATGCAGTCAGAAAACTTGATTCAAGTAAAGCACCAGGGCCGGACGGTCTGATGACAATATTGTCATGACACAACTACAACAAATATACTGTATATACTCGAGTATAAGCCTAGTTTTTCAGCCCTATTTCAGGACTGAAACCCCCCCCCCCCTCAGCTTATACTCGGGTGAGGGTCCTGGTTAGCTTATATTCGTGTTGGCTTATACTCGAGTATATATGGTACATTTGTTATTATTGGTATTATTACATTTATTATTTTACTCTATTTTATTACTATTAATACATTTATTATTTCACTCTGATATTATTATTATTATTATTATTATTACATTTATTATTTCACTCTATTGTTGCATTTATTATTTGACTGTATTTGTTAGTCTTATTACATTTATTATTTTACTCTACTATTATTAAAAGGATAAGCACATTTACATTGAAGAAGATGAGAATGATGATTTAGTCAAAGTTGGAAAGCCTTATTTTAAGTTACAGTTTTATGTAAATATTAAAAAACATTTCACCTTCTGATGCCTCAATTAACGTAATTTTATTGGTATCTATTTTTATTTCTGAAATTTACCACTCTCGGCTTATACAAGAGTCAATGTTTTCCCAGTTTTTTGTGGTAAAATTAGGTGCCTCGGCTTATATTCAGGTCGGCTTATACTCGAGTATATACAGTACTACAAATTATTAAAAGAAGAATTGACTCCTCACTTAAAAAATATAATGAATCAAGCCCTTCATCAAGGCAAAATACCAAAATCTTGGAAAGAGGCCAATATAATCATACTACCCAAGGAAAATACATATTTGACCAATGTAAAAAAACTACAGACCTATATCGCTATTAAATATAGATTATAAAAGTTTCACAATAATAATAGCAGAGAGACTGAAAACATATCTAATGAATTGGATCAAGGAAGATCAAACTGGGTTCCTACCCAACAGAAATATTAAAGATAACATCAGGAATTTAATTAATATCATAGAATACTATGAAAGCCATAATGAAAAAGAATTAGCAAATAATGCAGTCGACTTTGAAAAAGCTTTTGACAGTATCAACTGGGATTTTTTCAAATTACTTTTTAAAGAAATGGATGTAGAACACAGTTTTACAAATGCAATACAGGCAATCTACAAAGAACAGGAAGCAAGTATATGGATTAATGGTCAGACATCAACCAAATTGAAAATAGGAAAGGGTACAAGGCAAGGCTGTCCCCTCTCCCCACTCATATTTATACTTGCATTAGAAATATTATTAAACAATAGAAGGAACGATAACAATTTAAAAGGTCTGAGAATGGGGAAAGACGCATACAAGCTGCAAGCATTTGCTGATGACTTGATTTGTACCCAGTGAACAACATCAAAGAATGGTTACACAAAATTGAAGAATTTGGCAAAGTCTCAGGACTAAAAATAAATAAGGAAAAGTCAACAATATTAATTAAAAATATATCTAAACAAAGGCAAGAAAAACTAGGGAAAAAGACAGACTTGCAATTGACAAAAAAAATATCTAGGAATATACCTGACCTCAAAGAATTCACAACTACTACAAAACAACTACACCAACAAATGGAAAGAAATAAAACAGAATTTAAAGAATTGGTCCCATCTCAAACTATCTATCTTGGGAAGAATAGCTGTGATAAAAACAAATGTACTACCAAAAATGATGTATCTTTTCCAAAACCTGCCCATAATTAGGAATCTAAAAATATTTATAGAATGGAATAAGGATATATCAAAATTTATTTGGAACAACAAAAAACCTAGAATAAACTACACAAATCTGACGGAAGAAAAAGAAAAAGGAGGATTAGGACTACCAAATTTATGTCTATATTTTGAAGCCAATGCACTCAACTGGATCAGAGAATGGATAAATCTAAATAATCGGAAATTGCTGATGTTAGAGGATCACGACTTACGGGCAGGGTGGCACGCATACTTATGGTACAGAAGGAAAACAGTCGAGAAAAAGTTCGGGAACCACTTTATCCGCTCCATACTGTTGAAAACTTGGGAAAAATATAAACAAAGATTATATAACAAAACTGCACTCTGGCTCTCACCTTCCGAAGCAAGTCAAAGGAGAGAGCTTGGATGGAATACATGGCCAACTTACAGAGAGATACTGAAAAAAGAAGGGAATTAAAGATAAAATCACAAGAAGAACTGAAAAAAACAAATTACCAACATATCCTGGCTACAATATTATCAATTAAAAGAATACTATAACAAAGATGTTAAAATCGACTTCGAACAAAAACAAACAGTATGGGACAAATTACTACCTAATGGGAAAAAAACAATAAGCAAAATTTACAAAATTCTTTTAAAATAGAACACGGAGATGGAACATATAAAGACCTGCATGATGCAATGGGCCAGGAACACAGGAAGGACAATAAGGCTCGAGGAATGGGAGACAATATGGAAGAGAAAATTAAAATACACGTACACCTATGACCTACAGGAGAATTGGATAAAAATGATGTATCAATGGCATTTAACACCAGAAAGAATCGCCAAATTTTCTAAGGACAAAAACAGCAAATGTTGGAAATGTGGAAAAACCGAGGGAACCCACTTCCACATGTGGTGGATGTATGAGAAGGCAAAATCCTTCTAGAAGGAAATACATCTAAACTGTCAAAAGATACTAAAAATAAATATACCTCTAATGCCAGAATCTTTCCTAATGGGAATGACAAAAACAGATTGGGACAAAAAAGATGACAAAATCTTCATGTACTTAACAACGGCTGCCAGAATAATATATGCAAGAATGTGGAAACAGAAAATTATTCCAGAAAAAGAAGAATGGATAAGGAAGACTATCGACATAATGAACATGGACCAACTAACCTACCTACTATCAAAGTCACACAATAAACCAATGAAGGCAACAAATTGGACACCGGTAAAAGAATGGATGAAAGGGGAAAAAAGACAATCAAAGAAGAAACAAAGACAACATCATAGAGAGTTAAAAACTTTATCCTCCCCCTCCCCCCTCTTTTTATTTTCTCTTTCTCCCCACTTTCCCCGTCCCCCTGCCCTTCCTCTCTCTCACTCCTTTTCCTCCCCCTTTTTTCCCCACCACATCTCCTGCTCAATTTTCTTCTTCAGCACTCACTTGGAGTGAGGATTCACTCTTTTTTACCTTTCTTTTAATAAAATTTTCAATAAATATGATAAAAAATGAAATTGCAATTTGCTGGAACTGTGGAAGAGAGAAATTACATCCGAAATAGTATGGCCGAGCAACCATGGATCAGCTGATCATCCCTGTTGCACCACCACAAAAATGTGCGATATAGGGGATAGGTGTTCTGTAAAGTTGCTGGTATTCATGATTTTGTGATTAGTGTCATGTGATAAAGTCCTATGTGAAGACCTCTCCCCATTATGAATATACGGCATTGTATTTCCTGTGTGATCTTTTCCCTGAACATTCCCATGTGTTTAACATTTAAAGGGACAGTCCTCTGTTTGAAAAGCTGCTGGAGAATAATCCTCTGTTTGAAGACTTATTCTATTTGAAGCACTATCCTGTTTAGGGATAAGTCTGGTTTAGAGATAAAGAAATGTAACAGCTAAAGTTACTCACCAATAAAGCACCAAACTGAGCAGGCAAACAATTCCATTTATAAACTTCATCTTATCATCCTCTTTTATCACACTGAGGAATTACTTTTATTCCTGTATTGTAGTAGATGGCAGATGCCATACTGTACCTACACTGGTCTAGATAAAATATATTCAAAGGAGCCATGTTAGCTGAAGAGCTAGGCTCTTGAACAATTCAGATATTAAAAACAGCTTCTCAACCTATTTGTTGTTACTAGAAGACTCAACACAAAATCAGGATGTGAAGTTAGTCTTTTTCTGGAATGTTCGCAAATTCTATTAATCGTTTATTTTCTATAAAGACAAGAAATACATCTCACTGTTTAGAAATGTATAAAGCACCTTCCTGATGTGGCTGCAGACGGAAGTAGGAAAAACAGCTCTGTTCTAGCAGTAGGTGAAACTGTTGACATTTCTTTGAAGTATAATCTCTTTTGTTTATTTGGGTTCTAATAGTTTCCAGACATTAACTGCATATTTTTTTAAACATACCTGTTTTTTCCCCTGAACCTTCAAAAAAAGTATTGGCTGTGTCCCATAAAAGCTGTCTACATACTGTTCTCTCACCCTCCTCCAAAATTGCCCACTTCCAAAACAGAAGATGATATTAATGAAGAAGAATTATAAGGATAGAATCCTATCCCAAAGTCCAAATGCAGACTTTGTTTAAGTGTCTAGGTCAGAATTTTTGCAGATGTTTATAGCAGTTTATGTATGCAATACAACCTTTCCTCATGAAATCCAGTGATGAGCTGGCCTTATACCAGCTCAGTGAGGTAGGCATCTGTACTTGTATATGCACAGAACTACTTGCACATTGTTAACTGTGCCACTTTAGACTGGAGGGGTGGAATGCTGTAACAAGAAATAAAAACAACAAATCTAAAAACTCTACTTCTTTGTATTCCTTACTTTCATTGCACTTGCCATGCTGGGAGAGTTCCAAACTTAGAGATAGTCTTTTGAGAGTAGAAATAAATAAATTTCTATTCACAAAGAAAATGAAAATGAAATATTCTTTCACTATTACCTAGTTTGGAGAAAATCTCTGAGAGCTCCAGTCATCATGAATCCAAATAGGGATGTAAGAAACATTCTCCAATATCTCCATAAACACTTTTGATTCCAGTGATTTTAAGCAATTATGAAAACTCGTGTGTCTCAGTTTTATTTTCTTATACAAATTGCAATTAAAGGAGAATAATAGCGCTATAATTGTGTAGTGTAAGGGCTAACAAACTAAAACTTAATTCAAACAAGATAGAGGTCCTCCTGGTTAGTCGTGAGGTTGATCAGGGTATAGGGTGGCAACCTGTGCTCAATGGGGTTACACCCCCCACCCCACCGAGAACGCAGGTCCGCAGGCTGAGGGTCCTCCTGGACTCAGCGCTGACCCTTGATTCTCAGGTATCGGCGGTGGCCAGGAGGGCCTTTACACATTTAAAACTTTTGCGCCAGCAGCATCCATACCTTGAGACATCTGACTTGGCCAAGGTGGTTCATGCCTTGGTTACATTCAGGTTGGATTACTGTAACATACTCTAGGTGGGGCTGCCTTTGAAGACGGCCCAGAAACTACAACTGGTGCAAAGGTCGGCAGTCAGGTTGCTAACTGAAGCTAATTATAGGGAGCGGACGATGACCCTATTAAAACAGCTCCACTGGCTGCTGATAGGTTTATGGTTCCAATTCAAAGTGCAGGTAATCGCCTATAAAGCCCTAAACTGTTCGGTCCCTGCCTATCTTCATGGCCACATCCCCCCCCCCCCAATGTATCTGCCAGGGAGGCCCTTCTTGCAGTCCTGCCACCGTCACAGGCACTGTTGGTGGGGACGAGGGAGAGGGCTTTCTCGGCGGTGGCCCCCAGCTTTGGAATTCCCTCCCCAAGGAGATTAGGCAGGCCCCCACCCTGTCCTCCTTCCGGAGGGAATTGAAGGCTTGGATATTTAGACAAGTCTTTGAGAATGTCTAGCCCAATGGCCCACAATTGTGATACAGCACAGTATTTTCATCCTATGCCCTTGTTCCTTAGCTGCAACTTGCACTGTCCCTTTCTCTTCTTGTTGTTTACAGTCGGCCATGTTTTCATGACAGCTGACACAATAGATGACTGGGTGCTGTTCTGAGTTCATATTGTGGTTCTATATACTACTGGTTTTATTCTATATTGTACTTTTGTTTATTTTGTATGTTGTTTTAGGCACTTTGTGCCATAGGTAAGCTGCCCCAAGTCCCTTTGGGGAGATGGAGGTGGGATACAAAATTTAAATTGTTGTTATTGTTATTATTGTTATTATTATAAGACAAGTTGAGGACATTATCACACATGGTTCTAAAAAAGAGTAAAGGTATCTTGCAAAGGTATCTTGCATGCCTGGTTAGCCATTGTTCTTACTGCACAAATCCATTCAACAAGTGGTTTGAGAACATTAGAAGTGTTTTAGACTGCTGTAGCTTCTATAATGTAACTCCTTCCAACCCATACATTGCCCCTGTTACTCCATTTCACTCTCTTTAATGTATTTTCTAGAATTGTGTATCTGCAAGAATTCAGAATCCTTCAAAACTGTGCCTTCACAATTAATAACTTCAGCATTTTCCAATTTCACAAGCACTGTCCCTGCAGATACTTAAAATAAGATGCAGTTTGCAATTACAATACTTTTCTTAGGTGTATCTTTGATTGGCAAACCTCATGCATGAAATGGAAGTTTTACAAAACAGACTTGCAAACAGAAATGAAATGCTTAATTAAGAAGGGAAATCCCTATCAGTGTCTGGAATTACCTGTGAAGCTGCACTGGTACTTGAATGTTTAAAAAAATTAAAAAGTGAATGTGGCAAAAGTGGGAAATTATGGCTTTGCCAAATGGAAGTCTTCTCCATCTGCCTACTGGAAATTAAAATAATAATAACTTTAATAATAATAACTTTATTTTTGTATCCCACTAGCATCTCCCTGAAGGGATTCAGGGCGGCTTACATGGGGACCAGCCCAATCAGACATAGTTAAAATATAGCACAGTAAAATGCATAAAAATGACATCATAAAACAATATAAAACAACCTTCAACAAACCGCCAATAGCCTGATGTAGGGGCAGAAGGGCAATATCAATTAGAACACTATAACTATAGGGCAGGAAACAGTGGAAAAGTGCAAGAGCAAGACACTGAGTTATAGCTGGAAAAAAATGGAAGCAGCTTGGGAATAAGGGAGTGCAGAGGCCAAAGGGAACACACACAAAACACCCAAAATTCGATATCACTGTCCCCAAAGTAACTGCGGGATTGCTTTTAGATTACCACACAACAGAAAACACTTTGAACACCAATTCAACACACAGCCTAGAAATGGGGTTCCCCATTGGTAGAAAGGTACTGCTTCAACACAAGGTACAAATTGGTTTGCAGTGAATTTAAAATGATGTAAGCACTTCTGTTCATGGTTACCCTGTTTCCCCTAAAATAAGAGATACCCAGAAAATAAGAACTAGTAGAGGTTTTGCTGAATTGCTAAATATAAGTAAGACCTAGCAAAGCTTTTGTTTGGAAGCATGCCCAATGAACAGAACACCAGAGCATGCAGGATCGGTAAATGTATGTACCATAGAGTGTTGTACATGGAAATATTGGTAGTAACAAGAAATTCTTGATAGGATTCACAGTTAGTCTGGTTATGCTGGTTTGTGATGACAACTACTGTAAAATATATAATGTTCATTTTTTTGTTCAACAATAAATGTGAATTCTTCTTCATGGAAAAATGAGACATCCCCTGAAAGTAAGACCTAGCACATCTTTGGGAGCAAAAATTAATATAAGACACTGTCTTATTTTCGGGGAAACACGGAAGAGAGCTTCAAACGCATTCTACAAGTCTTGTGTGATAATATCCTAATACTATTTTAATGTATTTTAAAGAATTTTGAAGTAAAGATGTTATATCACACACAATACTTTCACAAATGTAATTACTTATTTCATTCAATCTCATATTACAAAATGGAAAACGTTGATGCAAGTTGTGAAAAACATGCACCGAATGGAGCAAATCTAATGTCATTTCTGGAATTACAACACCAAATTCCTACAAAACCAGCATGCAGTTTTTACAAAGGTTTTATGGCCTTCCATTTTGCAGGCCTGTGATTTAAAAGTGTGAATTAGTGTGGCAACCAGAATACATTTGGTGTTTAGTGTTGTATTAACAAGTGCACTTTCTATATCTACATAGATCTTAATGGCAAAATGTATCACAGAAGCTATTTTTTACCTCATGATATTGGTTTAGACAATCAAACTCTTAAGTTTCAACTCTGCAGTAGGTTTGCCACAGTGAGGAAACAGTGACTTATTATTTTAATAATTATTATAATTACAAATGAGCATTAAACAAGTGACTTCTTTTTTTTAAAAAAAGAAACTATTCATGGAACAAGTGTAACATAAAATCATTAGAAATAAACCAACCAGCTACAAAACGGTTGACAATGAAAAATGAAATTTATTTTGGAAGGCAAATGAATATTTTTTATAAATACACACACACTTTTGGCATTTCATTATGATTTATAAAGCATACTGCAGGAGAATACAATTTAATTTGATTTCAGATGTAAGGCTTGTTGTTGGCAAACTCCAGGAAGAAATTGTTTTCTCCTGCTAAAACAAATACTCTTGAGAGAACAAATTTCTCATTCAGCAGAATCAATAGCTTTTACTACCTTTAAGAATGTGCCACTTCTCTAATAATGTATTTGTTAAATGAAACAGCTGTATATATGCACTTGGTACAGAACCAAAGAATTTCAGTTACTTCTACACATTTCATTTAAACACAGTCACTAATTATAAATGACTTGCTTTAATTTTAACAGTTGACTGATAGCATACAAGTTACTAAATAACCAGGTAGCAAAGCCCCCTTCCTCACTTATTATTTACCTGCACAATCTTAATGTGTGCTATGTGCCTTATGTCTCCTGTTGATTTCTGTCATTTCCATCACCTTAAAACATGTAGGAAAATATGAGTTCATTCTTTCCATTCTTGGGCACATTTACACTGACCACTTAATGTGGATGGAAGGCATCTCAAAAGCATGGTGTATAAATGATGCAGGGTATGAATGCACACACAAACATACTTTAGAGGTCTTAACCCAGGATACACAGAATTAAAGGATCCTCCTAAATTAGCCCCGTCATGCATATCAGCACCTTCAGTTTTCTGGAAGTAGATGTAAACCATATTGCATGGTGAAACCAATTAAAGGAAGGGCATTCCAGTGATCCACACAAGTACATTGGGTGGGGGGGAGTGCCCTTTGTCTAGCCCAAAAACTAAAGAGAGGTAGATAGAAATGAACAGCTCTTTGTAGCTGATTTATTTGGAGCCTCCAGTGGTGCAATGGGTTAAACCTTTGTGCCAGCAGACTGCTGACCAAAAGGTTGGTGGTTCGAATCCAGGGAGTGGGGTGAGCTCCCATCTGTCAGCCCCAGCTTCCTATGTGGGGACATGTGAGAAGCCTCCCACAGGATGGTAAAACATCCTGGCATCCCCTGAACAACATCCTTGCAGACGGCCAATTCTCTCCCACCAGAAGCGACTTGCAGTTTCTCAAGTTTCTCCTGACACGGAAAAACTTATTTCTTTTTGTGATAATCAAATTGCAATAGTGTAGCAACTTGGTATGGGGTAACTTCATGCGTTTTGCAGTAAAATTACTACTGCTACTGCTACTGCTGCTGCTACTACATCTTTACAAGTGTTTGATTTCATTAAATTACACGTGTCAAACATGTCCAAATGTAGCCTGCCACATTATTTTATGTAGCCTGTGAGGCTTTTAATGTTAGGGCAATATATCTTTTACATTTATACAGTCTTACAACTACAAGTGGCCCTCTGAAGGCAACAATAAGGCTGATGTGGCCCTCAGTGAAAATGGGTTTGATACCCCTTGTGCTTCATACTTCTGCCTCATATTGTGTTTTGAAAAAGGGAGTGGTGACAAAAAACATGGGGTGAAAGTATACATTAAACCATAGCTCAGTCAGATCCTGTTTTTACAAATCATTTTCAGTAATTCTGAGAAATACAAACTTAAAGAGTTACTTTACATTATAACATAATGGTTCCCAACTACTTTTTTATATTGGAACTGTAATCATAGCTAAGTACATTCTCATAGCAATTTTTCATTTTTCCTCTCTACTCTTTAAGACTAGAGCATAGTTTTCTTCTATGAATACTTGTGTAATTTGATCTTTCTAAATTTTAGCCACTCTTACTGTCCCCTCCCATCCTCCATCTTGCAGTAGTCTCCAGCTGTGACATGGGTCCTTTCAGCTGCCTGTAATCTAAGTGATGTTGACTGGGGCAATGAGGAATGTGAAAGGAGGGAGAGGAGGAATCATTGTCACTGGGCAGTTGGGACTCTCTTGCCTCTGCAGTGGCCGGGGGGGGGGGGGGCTCTCTAACCTACCCTGGGGTTAAATCCAACATTTGCCATACTGGACTGATTCTGGGATAATGACTCAGTGTAGATCCACCCTTAGTCGTGATTCAGATGATAAAACTCATTCCCTAAACCCAAAGAAAACATCTATATTTCTATCTTCCTATCTACATGGATCTACATTCAGTTTGCTGTTAGCTCTATGCTAATGATTCCCAAATTCTGTTCCTCTGGGTGTTGTGGATTTCAGATCCCAAAATCTCTGACCATTGGACAAAGTAGCCAAGGATGTTAGAAGTTGAAGTCCAAAACGCCTTGAGTATCAGATTTTACAGATCACTGCTCTCTGGTGACACAAAGTGGAACTTTCCAGATCACAAACACCAAAAAAAAATGCACACATACCATGCAACAATGTCAGTTTCCTCGACATAAATATACACTCAATTTTCCTGGAAGAAAACCAGCTACCTTCTACTTTTAGCTTCTATGATGGATCGTACCACTTTTATGTGCCAGGCACACCATAGGAGAAAAGTATCAAGATACCAACCACAACACAGGGTGCGGCACGATAGAAGGTAAAATCCTCAAAGGGGCCTCTTGGTGGGAGATCTACCGAAGGACCCTTGGTTTTCAGGGTCAGATGCATGGTCAAGCAATCTGTCTTGCACTTTAAGAACAAAATTATTGAAATGATGATCCTGGAAGAGTTAGTCTAGGTAGCTATTCAAAATCAGCCCTGGTGTTCATGTGTTTTCCATCAAGGAAGTCTGTGGTTACCTTCCTTATTCTGCTGGACTGGAAAAACATAGCTAATATGGTGTGATCTGGAGAAAGCTTTGATGCAAGAGCTTTACAAATAAACCTCCAGATGCCATATGGTTTACATCCATCTCTCAATTTATTTCCTATAAATGTCTATTGAATATTCCATTGAACCAACACATGTGAAACTAGAGCTGGAAAAAGAAAGCGAAGTACAGAAATGCTTTGTGGCAGCATGCGATTATCGTATTTCTTTTCCAATATTGCTACCAGCCTTAAACACACAGTAAATTAGTCAAATGCCAGAGTTCTCAAGAGTCAGAGGGAAAAAATAAAGAAACAATATTTTAAACCTTTCAAAAACAAACAGTCCGCTCTCTCACGTGTTGTAATGTTAACTCTCACTACTCGCGTATGGTCCACGTCTGCTATTAGAAAATTAAGTGTTCTGGAGAACTCATTTGGGGCAAGCTGAATGCTATTAAAACATCATAGAGACAAAAACAAATACTTGAATGGGACACACTTATAGGTATATTTTTCACTTGATTGACTCGAAGCTTATATCATCGTTTCTTGCCTTTCTTCAGTTTCACTTCACTTTCCAACCAACTGTAAACATATCAGTGGGATTTAGTCAATGGATCTTTCTTCCAAACATCTCACTTTCCCAAATATAACCTACTTTACAAGGGATCCTTCTGAAGGACTATTGAAAGACTCAACCCCTCACCCACCCCAATCTTTGTGAGCTTTCTCCCCATATGGCCATAATTTCATTCACTCCACCTGTAACAGTTCAGGCACAAGCCAATGCTGTTTGCAAGGAAGATGAAAGTAGAGGAATATCCAAGAGGAAATAAATATTGTGCTGTGCTGTCATACAAGGAGAATGCTTGAAGAATGCATAGCACTTTTTGAAGGCTTTTTATCATGCCTGTCCAGCCGTTTGCTACTCTGTACCACTTCCTCATGGAATTTTGACTTTCTGTGCACTGCCAATCACATTCTAGCTTCCCTTGGCCAAGGTTTTGATTTTCTCTGTTTTATATTGTGATGTGTCTGACATTCAAATGTGACTTCTGTGAAAGCTCAGCTGTATCCTGTCTAGCTGCAAATCGAAATATTTGGATGCAGGAGGTTTTATTCCTGCTCCTTGACCTCTTGAGGAACCATAGGGAGTTTAACTGAACTACATTGTTATCACTATTTACCAGCTTAACTGCTCTATCCCGCAGAAACCTGTGCTTTGTGGTCTAGTGACACAGTAGAATTATTATTAGAGATCTCGTGTGCACCCCATCCCTCATAGAAACTGCAGCATTAGAGAGAGAGAGAGAATTATCTGAAGGAAGACTGAAGTACCTCATCAAACTCAAATCCCAGGGTGGCAAATAATGATGTAGGGATGAAATGCATATTCTCCATTGTTCACTTCCTGGTGGAAATATAGGAAGAATACGAGTAGTGAGACTTTCTCACAGTTTCCTTCTTCTAATTTGTGGCCCCAAAGAATTCTTCTAATCAGAAAGACCCATGAGGATTTCTACACCACATTCTCTGCATAAAACATATGTTTCCTGCACAGGAAACATATTTTCTGTGTGGAAACCGTAGGTGGGTTGAGTAAAAATCCCCTATGGTTTTCTGCTCATAAAAAAATTGAAATATTGAAATATCTGAACACGGGAGGGGGGGGGCTGCAAAATATTCATTTTATCCCATAGCTAGGAGAAAACTAGTTCTTATTCAGCCTTCCATGCAAGGATAGAAGAACTGAGTACATACAGTCAGTCCTCCACATTTCCAGGGTTAGGGGCAGAGGTCATCCCACAAAAGTAAAGAAATGTCAATAAAAAACCCACTAATTTGTTTATCTGAGCTAACATCTCTCTAGGAATCTCTAGGTCTTCTAGCATAGAACCACACAGAAGAACCTAGAGATCATTGAAAGGTGGAATCTCTAGTTCCTCCAACATGACTTAGGTCCTCTAATGAAATTTGACCACAGAGTCATGCTGGAGGACCTAGAGATCCCTACAGTGAACATTTTAATCAAATTTGTAAATAAATTCACAAAAGTAAAATCTGCAAATATGGAGGGCCAACTGTCCTTCCTTGTGATGATCGTTAAATCCAGTGAATCCAATGAACCCCTCACTCCCTGATCTGCTATCTTTATGTCGGCATTGATTCTGCTTTGGAATGCTAGTCATTATGTTTTTCTAAAGCCACTAAGCATTTGGTAAGCAGTTCTAAACAACTGGGTTACAATAAGAAGGAGCCATGGCTGGAGGTGGCAAGGCCGAAAATTGAAAGTTTTACAGGTTTGAATAAAACCAATAAGTTAGATGAGAGAAGGCAGAAACTAGTACATAAAATCTACAAAATAAATTGCATTGTTTGTTATAAAATTCCAATGTCTTTTATAATGCTGAATATACCAGATGTAAAATGTTTTATTTTAAATATCTAGCTTGATGAACAAAGTACCTGTCTCTGAATTGTTTTTAAAGAACAGAGCTTTTCTTTGTGAACATTTCTATCTCAACTTAATCCTCCCCAAACAATATTAATAGACCCTACGGTCAGAATAAACCTCCTTGATTGCATCTGACATCTGGCAAAAACAAAGAACTTCACCCAGTAATCAATGTATTAAAGCAAATAACTCATAGCAGGTAACCTGTGGTACTGGCCCTTTTCATAGATGTGAAATTAACCTGCAGCCTTTTGGCCCAAAGCCATGAGGGCAAATGTCATCTATGGAAAACTGATCTTTCTGTTTTCCATCTTCAACAGTTGGCTTGAATAAAATGGTTACTCCTAACCCTAAAGCTGACAGGGGAAAGATCCAAGTATGTGCATTTTTTAGTCGGCTTATGGGCACAATTTCATCTGCTCTGCAGAAAATATTTTGCACAGAAAGAAACTGCAGATTTACTGGCTACATGAGAGCCATCTTGAAAAGATAAAGGGGGCTGGCAAAAATAGGAGAAAGCAAAAGAATACCTAAGAAGTTAATAAATTTATGTTGATTTGGTCCTGTTTTTGAAAAAGGTTTTTAGTGGTTAAATTTGGTAGTGTTTGGAGAATAAATGTTCTGATGTTTGCATTGTATTGATTCATAATTTTTGCAACTACCCATAGAGCAGTATTTAAATACAAGAGTTTGCAAAATTATTTTTACAAATTGTAATATAAAATCCTTCACAACTAACCAATGGTGATGTTTCAACTGATGATAGTCCAATGTCTTTTGAAAAGGAATTTCCCAAGCTTTATAAAAATATGAGTGAAAAAATAGTTACTGGGACACCAATAACAATAATCAATAAAGAATGGAAGATTGTATTGAGCTCTTCTTTTGTCTCCAGTGTGTTTAAGGACTTTATTGCACTAGGCAGGCAAACCAGCATCACAGCTGATTCCTCTCACACAATATTGTGTGCATCACACTGCTGGTCTGACTCCTCCCCATGGTTTTCCCATTCCTCTCTACTGATGGGTAAAATCTGTCAATAGCTTCCAATAGTCACTTTTCTAGATATAATGGGTCCATTCTGCTTCTGTGACAGCATGCTGTGACAGCAAGTTTTAAAGGTTTAAAGTTTTAAATTTCTCAACCCTTAGACCTGATGTTTTTGTGCAGGACTGGGTCCTCTTCTTATGAGCTGGTCATTGACCGTAATAAAGTGAACTTGTAACTTGTAACTGGACAGCATGCTGGCAATAAAGTGATATCAGGAACTGTCCTCCTCTCACCATCTCCTGCCTTCTATTTCAAAGTTGTCCATATTCCTTTTTATACATTTTCTAGTCATATTTACCTTTTTGTTATTCAAAGCTAAAATCAAGAAATTGCTCTAAAATTTTAAAAGTGAAATAACAGAAATGTGGAAAAGCAGGATTACAAGATCCAATTGCAAGACCATGAATTGAAAATTGATACAATTGTGCAATTGAAAAGAAGTATGACATTGAAGGTGCTTAACCCAGTATGTATCTTCCATCAATGATAGTGCAACTGCAATAGAACAGCAGATTTGTGTGATAAAGTCCTTAGAATAACCTCACTCTCTTTAACAGGGCAACCAAAAACTATTAATCAATTTAGCCAGAAGATTTTTAACACCAGAAAAGAGGACCTCAATATCATTGGCCTAACATGTTTCTTTGTTCAGTCGCTTCCAACTCTTTGTGACCTCATGGATCAGCCCACGCCAAAGCTTTCTGTCAGCCATCGCCACCCCTAGCTCCTTCAAGGTCAAGCCAGTCACTTCAAGGATACCATCCATCCATCTTGTCCTTGGTCGGCCTCTCTTCCTTTTTCCTTCCGTTTTCCCCAGCATCATTATCTTCTCCCAGCTTTCCTGTCTTCTCATTATGTGGCCAAACTATTTCATCTTTGCCTCTAATACACTTCCCTCCAGTGAGCAGCCGGGCATTATTTCCTGGAGTATGGACTGGTTGGATCTTCTTGCGGTCTAAGGCACTCTCAGAATTTTCCTCCAACATCACAATTCAAAAGTGTCTATTTTCCTTCGCTCAGCCTTCCTCATGGTCCAGCTCTCACATCCATAGGTTACTATGGGGAATACCATTGCTTTAACTATGCGGACCTTTGTTGCCAGTGTGATGTCTCTACTCTTCACTGTTATATCGACGTTGGTCATTGCTCTCCTCCCAAGAAGTAAACGTCTTCTGATTTCCTGGCTAAAGTCTGTGTCTGCAGTAATATTTTCACCTAGAAATATAAAGTCTGTCACTGCCTCCACATTTTCTCCCTCTATTTGCCAGTTATCAATCAGTCTGGTTGCCATAATCTTGGTTTTCTTGATGCAACCCAGCTTTTGCACTTTCTTCTTTCACTTTGGTTATAAGGCTCCTCAGCTCCTCCTCGCTTTCAGCCATCAGAGTGGTATCATCTGCATATCTAAGGTTGTCAATGTTTCTTCCAGCAATTTTAACTTCAGACTTGGATTCATTAAGCCCCGCACATTGCATGATGTGTTCTGCATACAAGTTGAATAGGTAGGGTGAAAGTATACAGCCCTGCCATACTCCTTTCCCAATCTTGAACCAGTCCGTTGTTCCATGGTCTATTCTTACTGGCCTAACATATGGTTAAACTTTTTATTTGCATAAGTTCATTTTTGCAGACTAAAAAGCATCGTCTCAGGAGCCAAAAGTTCCAACCACTTTAAGTCCAAAATAGGAACTGCTGCTGAGACCATGTAAAATAGCAGATGTAGTTTCAAGATAAAGTAGATCCTCATAAGAAGTAGGAAGAGGAAAAATACACAAAAATAAGGTAACTAGATTCTTTTCTCGATGCATCATCTCTTTCTGTTCCAGAGGTTGTAATGGGAAGTCCTGTAATTAACATAGCAAACTTTGATGTCTTTAACAGTTACAGCACAAAGGTGTTTTTTTCATGAAAGGAAAACATCCTAACTTGTTTATTCCCAGACATAAAAGCATTATCAAAATAACTCCACTAATAAATAGGAAAGGGCAAAATAAAGAAAGGCATGAAATAAATTGTGGGGTGCTTTGTATCAGGGCTGGATTAACCATTCTGTTAAAAGGCTTCAGACATATTGCTGCCCGTGCTGCGATTTAATTGGGAAGCTGCTTCTGACCAGGTGCCCCAGACAGTATGTCTTTAGATGCTTTTTCTCTCAGTTTTCCATTATTCCAAACTTAACTTTGGTTTGTCCTGAAGTGTGAATCATCCCACCACTTTTGAGAATGTTAAAATAAAATGTAATGAAAAACGATATATCTTTTTAATGCATTCTTCTTAGCACATGTAATTTTGTAAAATGGTCATGTCTAATATGCATATTTTGGTCCAATTTTTCATAAAGTACACGTTGATGTCATTTTTATTAAAATGCAAACTTTTGGGTGTCTGTTTTCCTGACATATACATTTTGTTTCCATATTTATTTATTTATATAACAGAATTCTGAGACTAGTAGATTGGTGAAGAGATACTTAGAATCCTCAGACAGATAATGCCTGTCTCCAAAGAACCTCACTGAACTATGAATCCCAGGAATCTGAACCATGGATTCTACAGTATCATGAACTGATGCTGAAATAATTCTGTTGTACAGAGATATACAGTGTTTACAGAATGAGGTGACCTAGATAGCTCTCACAATTTTCACTCTTACTTAATGTGATTCCATAAGAAGCAGGGCAGTACTACGGCCACTTCCCACTGCAGCCTTCATGTAGCCCCAAAGCCAGGGACGATGGGTAACTCAGTGGGCAGGTTGGTTAAGAGCAGCAGAGCTCTGAAAGTTTAAACACACAGAATGTTGGATTTAGGACAACAGTCTTATGCTTCCACTGGGATTGTGGTTTTAGTATTCTTAGCCATTCTGAGCATCACTTTTGGGAAGAGGCAGAATATTAATTTAATAACAAATAATTAAATTGTTAAATAAAATGCAGGAGCCCCTGTGGTACAGCAGGTTAAACTGCTGAGCTGCTGAACTTGCTGACTGAAAGGTCAACGGTTCAAATCCAGGGAGTGGGGTGAGCTCCCGCTGTTGGCCTCAGCTTCTGCCAACCTAACAGTTCGAAAACATGCAAATGTGAGTAGATCAATAAGTACCGCTCCAGCGGGAAGGTAACAGCACTCCATGCAGTCATGCCAGCCACATGATCTTGGAGTTGTCTACAGACAATGCCAGCTCTTCGGCTTAGAAATTGAGATGAACATCACACCCAAGAGTCGGACACGACTAGACTTAATGTCAGAGGAAAACATTTTACCTTTACCCTAAATAAAATGTAGACATAAGAAATATTTGTCTGTGTTTTTGGAATGCCAAAACCACCTCATTTTCAAAATATTCTAATCTGTTACATCCAAACTCTGTAAAGATGGAACTGAAATAACAAAACAAAACATGCATATATAAAACCCCATTTGAGTAGACTAAAAGTACATGAATGAGCCCTAAATATTTTCGGCAGAATTGACTACACAGATTTGCATTACATGCATTGGCTAATGTATGCAGTGAAGCTTACATGCACAAACTAACTTGGACACGGCATCCCAGTCTTTCTTAAAGTTGGTCAAAGCTTTCTCCTTCATCTGCATAGGCAATTTGTCCATCTTAGCTATTCAATTCTAAAATTACAATTCTTGCAGCAGCAATCATACATTCCAGCATTCTCTGAGGATTCTAAATAAGACTAAAAAAAGATAACAGCTATCTCAATCAGATAGAGAATGGGAAATTTATAGGTTGCTGAGTTGTTGTTGTTTATTCATTCAGTCACTTCCGACTCTTCATGACCTCATGGACCAGTCCACGCCAGAGTTCCCTGTTGGCTGTCACCACCCCCAGCTCCTTCAAGTTCAAGTGGGTCACTTTAAGGATACCATCCATCCATCTTGCCTTTGGTTGGCCCCTCTTCCTTTTTCCCCAGCATCATTATCTTCTCCCAGCTTTCCTGTCTTCTCATCATGTGGCCAGAGAACTTCATCTTTACCTCTAATATCCTTCCCTCCAATGAGCAGTCGGGAATTATTTTCTGCAGTATGTACTGGTTTGATCTTCTTGTGGTCCGAGGAACTCTCAGAATTTTCCTCCAGCACCACAGTTTAAAATGTTTATATTTCTTTGCTCAGTCTTCCTTATGGTCCAGCTTTCACATCCATAGGTTACTATAGGGTATACCATTGCTTTAACTATGCGGACCTTTGTTGCCAGTGTGATGCCTCTACTCTTCATTATTTTATCGAGATTGGTCATTGCTCTCCTCCCAAGAAGTAAACATCTTCTGATTTCCTGGCTGCAGTCTGTGTCTACAGTAATCTCCATGCCTAGAAATATAAAGCCTGTCACTGACTCCATGTTCACTCCCTCTATTTGCCAGTTATCAATCAGACTGGTTGCAGTTCAGTTGTAATGGGTAATATGTGTAGTTTGTGTGTTTTATTATGCCTCTTTCTTGAAAAAAATATTGTTATTGTTAGAAAAGGCAATCTCTTGTGAACAACTAGGGCTGCTGAGTTAGATGAAAGAAAAGATATGTACTCCATGTAATGGACTTGGCTGTGTTGTGGGGAAAAGTACTCTCTCATGAAGTCGAAGCAGAAAAGTTAATAAGGAATCAATATGGCTGCAGAAAGAATCACAGCATAATGCAGATTACCACTAATGGTGGAGAGCAAATATCTCATTCCATCCAATACAAAATAATTTCTTTTTCCCTTTTGTGTTTGCATGTTGCATGAAGAACAGCCAGCCAGCAATAAAATACAGTCAGGCCTCTGCATTCACTAAGGTTAGGGACACAGGGCACCCCCCCCCCAAAAAAGTAGAAATCTGTATATTTTTAAAAAATGCTATTTTTTAACCTATAGCTCTCTAGTTCCCCCAACATGATTCTATTCCCAACTTCTGTTGGACATTAACCATAGAATTGTACTAGAGGATATTCATTCCAACATTGAATAGAGACACACTCAAGGGACTAGAGGTTCCTAAAGAGTTTACATATATTCACATATAACCAAATCTGCAAAAATTGAATCCACAAATTTGTACGGCTGACCATGTTTTTTAAAAGCCAGGCCGAAATAAGCAGTCTGTCATTCTATCCCCTACTTTTTGTTCAGCAACAGAATATCACATCTTTATTATGCATACATAGGCTGCTAGGACTTAGGTCTCGATGATGCATGCTCTGTTGTGCAAGCTTAACAGCCTATCCAGGTGATCCTTGGTCATCATCAGTTACGAACGGATCAGACAGCTGGCTTTATGGGCAGCCAGTGAGACTAGACAACGTAATGAAGTCAGTGGAATTCAACTGGCTTAAATCCAGCATCATGTGTAACTATGTTGTGGATCTGGCTTGCCATAACATTTTATTGCCTTTCTCCTTTTTTGTACATTTAAGGTTCAGGCATATTTTTACTCCATCTGTAACTTAAATAAAGTAATGTGCAGAAATGCGCTTTTACTCAGTTCTGTTGAATAATGTACTGCTCAGCCAGTTATTTATGTAAAACTGGTTAATTAAACCACTGCAGATATTCTTACAAGTTTAAAGCTATTTGACACATGGCTATAAAAGGTAGTAATTCTAAACATATATATGCAAGGGCTACTTTCCTCACTTGATAGTCTGGGGCCACAGTTGTAAACATAGTGGGAAGTCTCATTCCTCAAATCCATGGAGATGGCATAGGACAGTGGTTTCTCAACCTGTTCAGGGACCCTTGATGGCTTGGGAAGTCCTCACAGGAGGTCCATGAAATATTAAATTATTATATTATCTATTATTATCTATTATTAGTGTTGATACTATTATTTTAAATTAGGATACAATCATTATAATCAAAATACATATTTTTTTGTGTCAGGAGCAACTTGAGAAACTGCAAGTTGCTTCTGGTGTGAGAAAATTGGCTATCAGATGTTGCCCAGGGGATGCCCGGATATTTGATGTGAGGCTTCTCTCATGTCCCCACATAGGGAGCTGGAGCTGATAGAGGGAGCTCAACCCAACCTTAAATCTTGAATAATAATAATAATAATAATAATAATAATAATAATAATAATTTATTTGTTTGACCAGTCATATGACCATTTCAAAGTGCAATATAAATAAAAACAAGGTAAAAAGGATGGGAGGACAGCAGCTGACCTTCTGTTTACTGTCAAAATCTTATTTTCCTGATTAAATCTTGAGTGAAGTCTTGGGGGTCAACGGCCACAAAACACATTCAAAAGGGGGGTCCATGGTGAAGAAAAGGTTGAGATAGTGATGACCGAGGCGCCAGCTTTCAAGTTGATTTAAACCCGCAGCTGAGAGTTCCGCAGATCCGTCACCAAAGGAACGGAGCGGGACCGCAGCAGACTATTATTAAAAGATCTTTTTTTCTTCACTTTCCCCTTCCCTGAACTATGTAACAAATCCCCCCAATAAAAGTAGCATTCATTTTTAACAGTAACACTCTCTACCTGGTTATTTTGTGTCTTTCCCTGACTCCTTCCTTTGCACGCAATCTCTCTCTCTCTCTCTCTCTCTCTCTCTCTCTAACCCGTCCGTCCTTTTAACTCTGGCTGAGGCTCCTCCGCCATAGATTAATACGGCGGGCGATACAAATTGGCTCCGCCAAGGTCCGTTCTCTCAGGACCGGGTCGGGTCTCTCCTTAAGGGCCCGATCCCCTAAAACGCGGTCGACAACAATAGGTTGTCGAAGGTTGAGACACTTCCCACAAAGAACCCAAACATAAAAATTTCTCTCACTGCAGTACAATACAACCCTCTTATCTGCAAACTCGATATCCACAGTTTCACTTATCCATGCCCTGAAGTTTCATCCCTTGCAGTGCTTATGGGCCACTCTAGGTCCTCCAGCACATTTATATTGATACGTTCCATTCCAAGAATAGTCAAAATGTAGGGACTGGTTTCCAGTATCCACAGGAAGGGTAATCTTGGAATATATCCCCTGAGGATATGGGGATCCTACTGCATATGTTACAGGCATTGATTTGAGGCGTTGTAACCATTATTTGCACAGCTCATCAGTTTTAAAACATTCATGTTGCCAGTGTATATAAATCTGTATTAAAGTCCCAATGATTTGAAACTGGATAACCTAAATTTGTGATTTTCACCCAAATCCATGGGCTAAGGAATATTAGAAAGGTATGATGCTATGGGGCCATTTATTTCCCTCATATGCCATACTGTATACCACAGACAGTGATCTGCCAAGGAAACCTTTGATAATTCATGCAATGCTCGCCAGCTTATGGCCAAATATTATTTGCCATTTGTGCAATTCTGGAGATTGAGTTCCTCAACTAACATAGTCTTTTTCGTGTGAGATAAGCAATTTTTACTATCTGGCAGTAGCACTTGTCACAAGCTTCCTTCCCATGGGTGATGGCACACTCCTCTGACATCTCCAACAATGTATGCAAGGTTACCTGACCACAATTTAGCGGGGAAATGGATGAAAAATGCTTTCATTTAACTGATTAACATTTAATTAACACTGTTAATTAACATAGATTTTACCTTTTTCAGCTGAAGTGTAACACTTAACATTGACCTTAACTTTTAAAACCAAAGCTAGGTGTTAGGGAAGCTAAGACAAAGCCATGATTGATATTATGCATTATAATCTACTGGATGAGATCTGAGTTGATGTTATAAAGTAATGTGCATTGTACCATGTAAAAGTCTAATGATAGTTAATGTTGGTTAATTAAGATGAACACGGAATGGTATTACCCTGTCTCATAGGGGGCATTAGTAGCTAACAAAATATTATTTTAGTTAAAACCACACATACTGAATCACTTCAGATTTGCTTGGAAATTAATCATGAATTAAATTAGAATATACATTCTATAACCATGTGATATTCATGGAATCTTATACAACAAATGCAAATATAAAAATGACCAAATACAAATCTTTATATAACAGAATAACTATTATTATCTGTAAACAAATGAAGGAAGTTGGGATTCATAATGGCCATTATTTTATTACATGATAGTGCAGAAGTATGTGGTAGCACACAATCAATATTGTAAGAAACACTCGACAGCATCAAGTAGTTTTAATTCCCATTGTTTTAAAGACAAATATGACTTCTACCCATGCTTCCAAATATCATAATCTTTAATTCTTTCAGAACCTCTGCATTTAAACAATGCTAGACATCATATTAGCTGCTTTGAGGCCGCAGATGTGCTCAGAAATATAGATGCATTTGTCTCAACAGAATTCTGAACGCCTTAGAGGTTGGCCATCCTTTTCAATCTGAAGGCCAAATTCAGTTTCAAAGACCTTATTGGAGGCTGCATGGTATTTATTTATTTAAGATATTTCTATATTGCCTCCCATTCCACAAGGTCTGCCAAGGTGATGGACAAATAAAAACAATTAGAACAGTAGAAAAGATGAATATTATAAAACCACGCTGAAATACTCTTTTAAAAATGTATTACAACCTATAAACAGTTTTAAAATGTAGCTTGACAATTAAAACCAAAAAAAAATCCACGTAATGTTTTGAACTTTTAGCAAAACAACAAGTTGAACATGGGTCTACAGGCCAATGGATACTCCACCACAGACATCAGAAGAGCTGCAAGGCCAAGAACAAGCCATGAGAGTCAAGACAAAGATCCACCCAGAGGAAAGGTGTTCTTACCATACATCAAGGGAACTACTGACCGCATAGGCAAATTGATGAAAAAGCACAACCTACAAACTATCTACAGACCCACAAAGAAAATCCAACAAATGCTACGGTCAGCGAAGGACAAGAGGGATCCTCTCTCCTCTGCAGGAGTCTACCGGATACCATGCAGCTATGGACAAGTATACATAGGGACCACCAAACACAGCGCCCAAACAAGAGTCAAAGAACATGAAAGGCACTGCAGACTAATTCAACCAGAGAAATCAGCCATAGCAGAGCTTTTGATGAACCAGCCTGGACACAGAATACTATTTGAGAACACAAAAATGCTGGACCATTCTAACAACTATCATGTCAGACTACACAGAGAAGCCATTGAAATCCACAAGCATGTGGACAACTTCAACAGAAAGGAAGAAACCATGAAAATGAACAAAATCTGGCTACCAGTATTACAAAACTCCAAAATCAAAACAGTAGATGGGAACCAACACAATAAGGACTTGACTGAACAAAGGATGCCCCCAGGCAAGGGACAAAACATTTCCAATGCCAATTAGGGTGATTAACTGAAACATTAATGCTGGCTCCCAGTGACAAAGAACTCTTGCCACACCTTGGACTATACACAGATATATATTCTTTCCTTTCCTTACTTAATTTATCCATACCTCACAACCTCTGAGGATGCCTGCCATAGATGTGGGCGAAACGTCAGGAGAGAATACTTCTGGAACATGGCCACACAGCCCGAAAGACATACAACAACCCTTTAGGAGTGCATTTCAGTCTTTTCGAATGGGAAAAGGGCCATGCAAAAGCTAGGAAACAACCACACAGTGGACTAATGCAGTGGTTCTCAACCTGGGGTCCCCAGATGTTTTTAGCCTTCAACTCCCAGAAATCCTAACAGCTGGTAAACTGACTGGGATTTCTGGGAGTTGTAGGCCAAAAATATCTGGGGATCCCAGGTTGAGAACCACTGGAAAAATGAGAAAAGGGGCATAGCTTCCAAGAAATTTCAGAAGTCTGGAATAGGATTTGAAATGCATCCAATTCAGCCCAAGATCTAAGGGTCTTCACAACTGCTTCACAGCATAGTCAATGAAGCTTCTTCACACTTAGGACCCTTCCACACAGCTATATAACCCAGAATATAAAGGCAAATAATCTACCGTATCTGCTTATCTGGAATATTGGAAGGCCCTTCCAGACTGGCCCTATATCCCAGGACATGATCCCAGGTTTTCTGCTTTAAACTGGATTATATGAGTCTGTGCTGCCAGATAATCTGGGATAAACAGAAAACCTGGGATATAGGGCCAGTTCAATGTGGATTTGATAGAGCTGTGTGGAAAGGGACCGAGGCCCCTTCCACATAGCTGTATAAAATCTACATTGAACTGGGTTTTATAGCAGTGTAGACTCAGATAACCTAGTTCAAAGCAGATATTGTGGATTATCTGCCTTGATATTCTGGGTTATATGACTGTGTGGAAGGGCTTTGAGAAGACTCCTGGGTTCATTCTGGAGGCTACCATACATTCTGGTCCCTGATCATGTAAAAACTCCTCTCTCAAAATTTTAGGGAGCAGAATTAAAAGGTTCACATAATCATGGTGATCTAATATCCCCATATAAATTATATTCATTTCAGATACATTTTTGAAAGCATATTTTCACTCATAGGCTGATATTGTGCATCAGAGGGCACAACATATAACTTTTCAATAATATAGTTATGTACCTGGCATGGTAGGCAACCTTTCGTATATTGAATTGCAATAAAATGAATCAGCGTGTCTCATGCAGTATCCCATTGCCCAATGATGCCTCCATGATCAAACCATGATGCCCAAAGAGAGCACCATGATGCTCATTGTGTAATGAGAGTAATAGTACTACATGATCACTGTACAGTAGACATGCTGTTGACTCCACTTACACAATGGTCCCAAGGATATAGCTACATCTCTGCTCTTTTCCTGAAATGTAGAAATGGCACAATTGACCTTAATGTACTGATAAGCCAGTTTACAATGGGGTAGGTGTTGAATCAAATGCCAGAATGTATCAAATGCCCATAAGTATTAAAGAAACACGTGATTATCTATGAATAGAAAAAAAAGCCATGCAAAATAAACATATGCTTGGGCACACCCTTATTAACTGGAAATGTATTAATGAAGAGTGAAGTGAACCTGTTGCCTCTGATTCAAAAATATCAAGAATCAATAGGTTTCAGGGCTTCCTACATAATCATAGCCTCCAGCAACTGGTGCCCTTTAATCAGCATGGCCAATAGTATGAGAGGAGGGTTGTTGTGTGTTTTCTGGGCTGTATGGCCATGTTCCAGAAGTATTCTTTCCTGACGTTTCGCCCACATCTATGGCAGGCATCCTCAGAGGTTGTGAGTGAAACGTCAGGAGGGAATACTTCTGCAACATGGCCATACAGCCCAGGAAACACACAACAACCCTGTGAATCCGGCCATGAAAGCCTTCGATAATAGTATGAGAGGAATTTCTCCCATACATCTGGTGCCCACCGGTTCACAGAAGAAACACATCAGAGTCTCATTTCCTAGGAAGGGTGAGCCTGGTGGAGGATATAACTAAGCGAGCGAGCCTCCCAAATGGCAGCCATCTTTATAGCATTACTGGAGTCCGGCATGTTGCAGCAGTGCCTCCTACATGCTTAAACAGCTGTGTTGCATTTGTTTCAAATTGTTTTACTGCTCTTAAAAGCTTGAAATGGTCTCCCCAGCAGCTTTAATCTTTCTGTGGTAATGTCTTACCATGTCATCTCTTTGGGTCTGGAATACACAACTAGGAAAACACTACAGGGTGTGTTTTTAAAAAAAAAAAAAAAAAAAGCATCTTTTGCAAACACAGTCTGGTAAAGAAAAAAAGCAGAATTTAAAAAGAGAACCTTGGAGATATAAGCCTTCAAAATAATCTCTGTGGCAAGTTTCCATGTGCTTTGAACAGCTGTTACCACCTCCTATTTGCCCCTTGTTATGTTTTTTGAATAGCTCTGTTAAGTACAGGGCCCAGGTGTTCTTCTACAGAAGATAATATTCCAAGGGTAGAGTCTGACCCCTCTGTGAGTTCCAAAGGCAATTGTGTTGCTAACTTTGCATTTGCCTGTGGGGTTGTCACATAATTAGTCTATTCATGAGCTGTGGGGGCTGCTTTCTAGTTATGAATGCCTTTTTTATCCCTTTGACTCCTCTTTGATTCTTCGGAATGGATACAATTCTATTCCAAAGCCAGTAATGTGCCATTCCCTTTCTAAAAGATCTACAATATAAGAAATTCAGCCCGTGGGATACCTCCTTGTGCCGGTATTTGTTTTGAGCTGATGTGTGTGCCAGTTGTGTGTGTGTGTGCGTAAATGTAAATATTCACAGTGGCCTTTCTGCTGCTCACGTCCAAGAAGAGCTCACACTGAGGCAACTGCCTATGAATTAAAATTAAAACCAACAGTTGGCATTAAAGGTCACAGCTTTATTAGAATTATTCATCCAGATACAATTAGCTGCATACCAAACTGCAGGGAAGACAGAATGAAGGGGACTTTGTCATCCTAGTTCTGATCTAACCTACCCCAATGACATGAATAGCAAAGTGGCTGGTTTCTAAAAGAAAAGAAAGAAACCAAGTTAGTTTCTTCTCTAGAAATATGATCTGCACTTCTATAAAATGTTCCTTCATAGAAAAAACTCAATTTACACTGATCTGTGGCCTGTCCACCAACAGCCCCTCTAGATAACATGTATGTTTAGAGTGTATGTCTTTTAACATAAATGAAAGGATTTCTGCAAAGATCAGAGACAGCTAGTCGTCAGCTCCATATGTGAAAACAAAAGCCAGTACCTCTATCAAAAGAAAGGTACACCAGAAGGACATTACTTAACTCTGTTACTGATATTGTTATAAAGCATTGTCACTAATATTAATACTGTGCATTTCAAAGTATTTTACCTACATTAAATCAGCTAGTCTGACCTTAAGACTGAATTGAGACAATATGTGATGTCCCATGGGCCCCTGGGTCGTGACCATGGCGCCATTATGGATCAAAGTGATGAGGAAATGGGATTTCTGCTGTTTCAGCAAGATGCTGTTCCGTTCCAGATGCCTTTTGTTGACAATTCTAGCCCGGAGCTCATTAAAAAGGACCTTGAACAGGTGCCTATTCCCAACACCTCTCCCCCCTTTGCGAGAAGGGAATTTTGGGAGGCTAGCCGCTCAGAGAAAGCGCAAACACGAAAAAGCGCCTGATTAGTGGCTAGACAGAGCGCTAATTAGCTCATTTCCCCTGAGAGTTCTTACGGGAGGATCGCATCTGGCCGAAGATGTTGTTTCAGTTCTTTTCCCTTGGGAAAAGGAGCATTGGACACCTGCTTTGCAGGAAGATTTGAAGTTCTTTAAAAGTTCCCCACACTGGCTAGTCCTTGCAGAGTCAACGTGTGAGTTTGGAGGAATAACTTCGTCTCCAGCCAAGTGTGGACTGCGTTAAGTCCACTGCCTTCCAGCCTTGTCGTGCTTTGCCAAGCCGTGTTCCTTGATTTGTCTTGCCGTGAATCCAGTCTTGTCTTGTCGTGCCGTGTATCCAGCCTTGTCTTCAATTCCTTGACTTTGGACTTGTTTTGAACTCTAGTGAAAGACTTGGACATTTTCCCCACTCAAACTGCTTGGAAGTTTGAGTGCGTTTCGGTTTGGGATTACAAACTTTGAACTCTAATATTATATATTGGACAATATATTACTGGACTATATTTGACCTTTCCTGAAAGGTCTATTGATGGACTATATTTTCTACTTGTTTTCATTTTAATTCCTTAATTCCTTAATAAAGATATTAGATTGTTTATTGGCCTCGGTGTATTGGTTTCCAGTGCTTTCGCAGCCAGGGGCGTCACAATATGATTGGCCATGATAATATAGTGTTTAGGACTCTGAATTAGGTGTGGTTAAACAGGTGTCTTAAACTTGATTTCAGGGTTTGTGGAATCCCTGGGGATTATTACAGGGGATTATCTCTCTCAACTCTTGAAGAAATATGCCCCATGGATTGCATGTGTCCCCCAAGCCCCTCAGCCTCAAAGGAAAGCAGTGGCAAGCCTCTTCTGAACAAATCATGCCAAGGAAACCCCGTGAAAGGTTTGCCTTAGGGTCACCATGGGCCAGAAACACCTTGAAGGCACACAACAATATCAAATATGTCTGCATGGATTTGGGGGACAAGAACATGGCAACCATAGATATATAGCTGCCCTAGCTGCCTGCTAAAAGTGTGGGGAGTTAGGGAAGGGAAAGCCATAGCAAGCATTAGGGAGAAGAGAGTGAAAGGACATAGGAAACATTTAAAAAATGAGAGCTAGATAAAAGAATTGAAGCAAAGGCAAAAGCCATGAAGAAGAATAAGTGGCTCCTGACTCATGTGAATCAAACACAGACTGGGATGAGTGACAAACAGCAACAAAAAAAGGTGGGGGAGAAGAAAAAAAGAGACAAATAGCATAGGGGTGGGGCACTGGGATGATGGGGTTTAAACCAAGCAAAATCTGGCACTTAGGCTACAAGCAATTAATTTTAAAAATAAAGTTAGGCTTTTGGAAAAGCAGATAAACCTAAACACTGCACTGAAATGTTCAAGTCTGCACATGAAAAGTGTATTCACAAAAGTAGATGATTTGTTAATAGGATCTGTGCAAACATTTTATGTGTATGGCTTTCCAACTGTTATTTCTTATTGTCTGTCTGGCTTCATCTGTCTAACCACAGGGCCCTTAAGTGATGCAATTCCCAGAGCTAAATGCACATACTGTGTCTGCAGTTTCTCATAATGAGAGAGTTACTGCCATACACTGCACCAAGTAAACACTTTTTCTTCCTTTCGTCTGTCTAAAACCAAAATATGAAATAAAAGTTCCTATTGTTGAATTACCAATGTAAGGAATATGTCAAAAGTCTCCCGGGAAACCAGGTTTCCTTCATTCCACAAGAGTTAAAAAGCAAAATGTGTTTTCTTTCTACTGCGTTGTCAGAAAGCAGTGCTAAAGTTGGAGGGTCAACCCCCAGGTCAAATAAACAACTTTACTGTTTTGAATTTTTTAAAGGCTGAAACTCCAGATAAAACAAGCATTATTTGCACACAATATGCCTTGTGATCACATGACATGATTGATGATAAGTCAAAACAATTTTTGTTTGTTCAGCTTTAAAGTGAATGTGTGGCTCAGATTTTCTGTGGCTTTGAATATTATTAGGCAAACAAAGGTACACATATGGGATGTGGTAAAGGTAAAGCCCTATTTCACAAACAACATGATGTTTCCTTTCCAGAGCACTGAGTCACTCAAAAGGAAATTCATGGCACTCAAGCTAAAGTATGGTTTTTATATTGCACTAGCAAAGTACTTACAAAGAGCCAGTCTGTGAAAGGCTGGAGGCTCATGCTGTGGAATATGGAGGTCCCTTTTCCTCTTGTCAACACAATCCTCCTATTTACTATGGAGTGGGGCATGAATCCAGCATCCTATTAAGGTTGGGCAAGTGCAGTCCTGGGTCTACATGCCAACACACACACCACCCTGGTTGTGTGGGTCCTACTTTCTCCAAACTCCCATAGATCAGATTTTCTTTCCTAGGTGAAAAAAAGGATGGATTGTCTGTTCTGGAAGTTCTAGGAATGGTGATTCACCATCACTGTTTAACAAGAGAAAAATATCACTTTTTCATAACTAGTAGTACACATTCAGCCTAGGCTTGTTCAACTTTGAGGAGGGGTTGGGATAGTCCATGCTGCCCCAGAAGTTTTGGCCTACAATTCCCAGAAATCCTAACAGCTAGTAAACTGGCTGGGATTTCTGGGAGTTGTAGGCAAAAACCAGGGGACCCACAGGTTGAGAACTACTGTGTCAGAATTTCTGGGAGTTGAAGGCCAAAACATCTGGGGACCCACAGGTTGAGAACCACTGTCCTAACAGCTAGTGAACTGGCTGGGATTTCTGTGAATTGTAGGCCAAAACACCTGGGGACCCACAAATTGAAAACCACTGCCCTAGAGCATCCTAAAGACAAAAGATGATGAATGTTCCAGCTCTGAATTACATTAATCCAAAAAGGACATATCAATTAGACTGGTGAGAAACATCAAATAATCAAAATATCATGAAATGTGCACTTGTGAAATCCTCCTTCGCCTGACTAGATAGGATTACACTATGGAACCCATCTCCATCCATCCCCACAAAAGTCTTGGATGCTTTTTTAGTCTTTAGGTCTGCTTTTAGATAAAGAATCTTTGTTTGGATTGAGGTTTTGTAAGACATTCTCACTTTAAAAAAAAGGACAGAAATTCAAATGTTAAAAAATATTTTTCCTGATAGTTCAAGTTCAAAAACAGGTTGCAGAGCGCAATCGACTACAACTTTATACTTTTGACAAAGCTGATTCAGTCACTGCCCTTTCCTTGGAAGGTATTTGGAGGGTATTAACACTCCACCTCTCAGACAAAATTAGCTCCTAGACCAGCTTGATTCAATCACTGCCCTTTCTTTGGAGGGTATTTAAACAGTGGATCTGTGAAGAAAAAGCAGCTGTTGGAAGAATGATCTGTTTTCTCTGTCAGAGTTTATGTTTTAGTGATCTCAAAAATGCCCTGTGGAATGGCACCCCCAGTGAATAGCAAATGAAGTAGAAATTTCAAATTTCGTAGAATTCAAATAGGGTTTTTTTAAACAAGACACTCTAGGATCAAAAATATTGGTAGCTGCCTTCCAATTGTCTACTCATTAAAATGGTCTTTTCCCTGAAATATGCATAAGCAGAAACAAAATATCTGGGACATTATTTTCATCAACTCTATACAAAACACAGTATTATTAATAAATAGTCAGTGATCCAAACGGGGGGGGGGGGCATTCTGAAATTCTGGGGTCAATCCCCATCTCTCTGCTTAGAGAAGAACAACTCTTGGCATAGCCATAAACGGAAAGGTGCTGCCATTACCATGTAAGAATTTTACTCCATAAGGACAAGCTGTCAGTTAATTATCCCACAAAGTACTTGGACATCAATTATCCAGGGAAATTTCTATGATCACTAATTTGCTTCCATTATAAGGGATTCATCTTCATGAATGTGAGCATAAAACAAGTGAAGAGTTCCTAAATAAGGACTCTGAATTTGTTTGCTTCCTTACTTGTTTGCCTGTTTCCAATAGGATAACGGATCCTTGAAGTTTATAGGTAGGATTCTTACATTTGCCTTATGTGCATTGTCTTCCACTTTCTGGATTGGGGCACAAGGAGCTATTTTCTAGCTCTTTGTGCCCTATCAGCAAATAGGCTTGGGAAGATTATGCCTACTTACTGATAGGGTGGGGACAGAAGGGGAAATAATCCAGATGATAAAGATGCAGCTTCTCTAGGCTTCAAGGGGAAATAAAAGGAGGCTGCACTCCATTCACGAATGCACCGTCCTGTCTTCCAACCCCCAAGTTGGGAAGCACTACGTCTTCTTTTCAAACACCCTCCCTTCTGTTCCCCACTATCACCAATAAATAACTTGAAACCTGTTGGGGGAATGGCATGGAATTGCATGGGCAAAGCATTATCTCTCATCTGCTTGATGTGCGACCTATGAGTCGATATCTAGAACTAATAAGAAATAATAACTTAACTGCACAGAAAATCAAAGACCACCCACAAAAATCAGGGACTAAGAATTTCAGCTCAGGTCAGCATTTGAAAAACTTAAAACCTATGGTCACGTAGATTCAAATCACATAATAATAGCCTGCCAATCCTTCCAATGGCCTGTGATAAGACTAGATTCTTATGCCCGTGAATTCCTTAAGTGTTGGGCTACACAGCAACATAGGAAGCTGCCTTATAATCAGTTCTTCTCAATCACCTTCCCTTCTTTTCCCCACTATCACCAATAAGTAGCTTGAAACCTGCTGGGGAAATGGCATGGAACTGCATGAGCAGGGCATTATCTCTCATCTACTTGATGTGCGACCTATGAGTTGATATCTAGAACTAATAAGGAATAAGTTTGATCCATGTGGTCTCATAATGTCAATGAGGGACTTCACACAATTTCATGCAAGGATTCTTTTCCAGCCCACCGTGGAGATCCCTGGTATTCCCTGGGCAGGCATACACACAACCCATGCAAATAGTATCAGGTGTGACTATGCATAGATTTTGAAATCAGAGGGGTTTGGATGCAGTCAAAGTGGTGTGGAAGGACATAGTACGTATAACATCATAAACATATATGATCCATCTAATAAAGGGTGTGAGAATCATAGTTGAACTGCAGATGTGGTTGGCTTCCAAGTCCCAGCTGCTTTAGCCAGCAGTGCCAATTGTGAGGAGCGATTAGAGGAGAAGTTCAACCATATCTGGAAGACTTCATGAAGCCCACTGACCCCTCGCCTTATTATTGTTCTGATGGATGGGTTGTTTGTGCTAACTTATATAAGTATGAGCTCAACATATTCACCCTGGCAGTGGGAGGCACACATAAGACCTAGACAACATAAAACTCATATAACTTTTAGATAATGTAAAACTACACATAACTATTGTTTTCTCTCAATGCTTTTGAATATGATAAAGTGAAATCTCAGCTTTCAAAGGGGAAATCTACAAATATTTGGTATACCTTAATAGACTTCAGCTGAAAGCATCAAATGTTTTCAGTTTTTGTGTGCGTGCAGGAAATACCTGACCAATTCACTGAGAAAATACAAATGAGGTAGCTCTCTCTTTCTTTTTCCTATAGACTCCATTCTTCCCTAGAGAAAACTTGGTCATTTCCTAACAACACTATCGTTTATCCCTGGCCTTCCTTAAGCATATTTTTGGAGGATTCCTCACATAGTTTTCTCCAGTGAAGCTCCTTGTGTTAAAATGAGACATTTGTTATAAACGTTAGTGTATATAATTAGATTTTAGACTGAAACTTTATATGCTCAACATATATAGTTGCTGATTCTAAACAGCAAACTGCTGGAGAAAAAATGAATACATTTCATTTACCCTACACCACCACCATAAAGCTGGCTAATGCAATTTGAGTTTTAAAAAAAGTCAACTGCTAATTTCACCCTACTTAGTGTATTATAATTATATGATTACCTATAGAAACTCTGTAGTATGGTATACGAAAGATCAAAGTTACTGAAAAGTCAGCATGTAATTAGTTTCTTGCTTTGGAGCATTAGGTAGAATTACGCAAAGAGGCAAAAACTATCATTTTATAGAAACCCTTAGGAGATTTATAATGATAGTAGACAAATATATGCATACAATATCAGTTGGTGTGCTAAAATTTAATTTTCATGAGGAAATGTGGTTGAAGGTGATCACAATACATGGGGATGCTCTTATTTTAATATTGGTGGATATTATTATTAGAGAATCATATCAAAAGATATGTCACCAGGGAGAAAATATCATTTATAAATTGCTAATGAGTAGCAAACAGTGTGTAGCTTGGAGGTATAAGACATCTTTTCACAATAAGCATTTATGATCAAACACAAAAGATCAAGTGGGGGAAGAAAAAACATAGGATCTCTATTTTATTCTTTGGTGCACAACAACATTTTCTATGGTTAAATGGGGTTATACAATGGATAAATTGAATTTCACCCTCATTATAAAGGCAAAAAAGAATCCTTCTCTTTTTCTCTCTGATATAGGGCTTACTCTAAGGTGGCCTTCGCAATGTTGTTTCCCATTAGGATAACCCTCATTAGAACATCACCTCTTTAAGAATACTTTGTTCCCAAATATAAAGTTATAAGGAAGGTAAGTAGTGCAATTAGAACTTGGAGGTCAGCGATAGCCTGCTGTGTTACATATTGAAGTGAGTTTAAAAGCTTCTGATCAAACTCAATGTGAAATGCTGCTCTTGCTTCTCTGAACACAACATTGCTCATGTCAGCCATTGTTTCTGTTATTACTAAAACAACCATGCATAGTGCCACCCTGTTGACAGTTTAATACACCTAAAAGTTAATACCTTCCTATTAATTTTCTAACATTGGGGAAGCATGTGTTTGCAAGCAGGTCCCAGGTTTAATCCCAAGTGCCTCCAAATAGTAAAAGGAAACACTGCTGCCTGATATCCTAAGGAAGATTTTTTTTTACTCAGAGCAGACACTGTATTGAGCTAGATCAGTGCTTCCTAAACTTTCATCTCCCAAATGCTTTATACTTCAACTCCCAGAATTCCTGACTGTTGGCCGAATCAGCTAGTGCACCTGGGAGTTGAAGTCCAAAACATCTGGAAGAGCAATGTTTGAGGTTCACTGAGCTACATGAAGCAATAGTCCAACTTCCCCACACACAAATATAGTAATGTCTCTATATCTATGGGATCAGAAGATGTAACCAACCTGCATATCTGTCCCTACAATTCTATTAGAAACTTGTTTTTCCTTCCACATGACTTACCAGAGCTGTGGTGGCACAATGGGTTAAACCCTTGTGCCAGCTGAACTGCTGACCTGAAAGTCGGTGGTTCGAATCCACAAGACGGGGTGAGCTCCCATCTGTCAGCCCCAGCTTACCATGTGGGAACATGAGAGAAGGCCCCCACAGGATGGTAACACATCCAGGCGTCCCCTAGGCAATGTCCTTGCCGACGGACGATTCTCTCACACCAGAAGCGACTTGTAGTATATTCTCAATTTGCTTCTAACACGATAAAAAAACCCAGTAGGAGCAAAGGCAAACAGAGGGACAGTAAGAGCAGAAAGAGGCACAAGAAAGAAAGTGGAAGTCATATTTTGTTTAACTATTCTCTCTTTCCTCTAACAGCATGATAGATGGGGCTCATTCAAGAGTTTTTGCAATGGCCGTAGGCCTCTTGGAGAATTATATCTTCCATGGTCCTCCATACTAAGGATGTAAAACCTCAACGGCTTTGTTCTCACATATGAGAATGAATAATTAAAATATTTTACCAACCCACTGTGGAAGAAAAGAAATATTTCTCTACAGTCTTCTCCCTACCATGTTTTTTCATCTTCTCTTGATATGCACTCACCATCACAAATGGAAGGAAAATGATTATGCTTAAAGGCTGGAGTGGCAGACAATTTTGCTGGATGATGAGAACCATGGAAAAGTCACCAATTCTTTATAGTTTGGATTTTGATTTGATCAAAGGAGAATTTGAGCACTTGTCCAACTCAAATCAGTTTTTAGGTGGACATTAATGAATCGGTGACATTTGTATATCAACCTAGGTTGGGCGAACCTTATATTTCTAGTTCCTTTCAAGTTAAATAAGCCAATTAGTTCTTTTTGTCATGCTGGACTTTTGGTTTATGATATTCTCCTACCTCATAAGCAAGACATACGCACTAGAGGCCCAGTTTGAGAGAGATCTCGTAAAGAGTGAGAGACGTTATAACTGATACATATCCCACACATGGCTAAAATACTAGGGCTTATCTTTGTGAAAGATCACAAGGCAAAAATCAAACATCCAATTCTTATTTGCTGTAAAATAAACCATTATTCTGAAGCCTCCATTTGTGAATCTATGGTCCTCTCTTGCTTCTGAAAAGGGAAATTAATGTCCTCCTTTGAGAGAGGAGAGAGGAGGAGGAAAGCCCTCTTCTCTGTCGATTTATTGAGTCACAATTTTCATAATATCTGTAGGGCTGAGTATCATAGAGAGGATATCCTCAGCTAGTAGCTTTGGGCACAGCATGACACAGGGAGATACACACATATGAATACACACATACACACACACTCACACACACAGATCAGACTGGAGAACAATGCATTTGCCATCACAGCAAGCAAAATTCTTAAACCAAGATTAACCTTGAAGCTCAAATGAGATAAAAACAAATAGAAATTTCTCCACAGGAATAAGAGCTTTATATAAAGGAAAGTATTTCATAACTCACGTAACTTTAATTAAGGGGGGAAATATCCTGCCAGGATATATTCTGTGCTGGAATGATATGCTTAAATGAGTATTCATTGCAGGGGCACAGAAAGTACTCAAATCTCGTCATTAACACCCACTCTGATTCCATAGATGGTCACGGAAGACCGTTAGTGATACATAAATATAATAGGAGTTACCTCATAGGTACACTCCTTGGATTGCTTTCATGTTCCATATATATCTGTGTACAAGTCAACCTCATGTATAAGTTGAGGGCAGGTTTTGGGGTCACATTTATGGGTATAATGCCTGGATGCACTGAGGATTGTTCTACAGGCGGGAAAGCTTTGCCTCAGGGTACCAGTTACCCTTGGCTGCCACCGCTATTTTCCCACCTAGGCATTTTTAAAAAGTTAGAAGTGTGCCATGGTAGAGAGAGTAGAAGGTCAGTACATCTTTTAGGACTACTATTGATTATGTTATCTCCAGATTGCGAGGCAGTAGGTCTCCCTCAAATTCTAGCCAAGGAGTAGTGTTATGTCCTTTTTGTGGGCTTCCCAGAGATACCTGCCTAACCACTTGGCAGATAACTCTTTGTTTCACTATGTCGTTTCTTCCAGAGATCTTCTTCTGCTCTTGAAATTGAGAAAGTGGGAAATTGGCATGGAAAGAAGAGAGATGAGAGCTTCTTTCTCCATTCTGAAAGTAAGAAATCCATTTGTGAACATTTCTTATGTTGTCATTACTACAGAATATCCCTTTATTAAGAGTTATGGAGAAGATTGTTAGCTGTGGGAAACTAATTTCTACCCTGTATAAAATCCACCGCTCATGCATTTGTTTCTGACCTTTTAATTCAGATAAGGGACCTGCCCTTAAAAATAAACAAACTTATTCCAACCAAAACATAGACTCTCCAATCCATCCTTATGAGGAAATGATAAACAAACAAAAATGTGTTGATACAAATATGTCAAGATTAAAAGATAAAAAAAGAAAACCAGAATAGTATTAAAGGTAAACAAATTAAATAAAGTTTGCTTAGCATCAGTAAAGGATTAACAGTCAAACTAACCACTCTTCCATCTGCAGAAAACTGCAAAACCAGCTGTGCTAAAATCTTAGCATTAGTGAACTGATCTTATGCTGTGGATATTTAAATCTGAAATAATTTGTACTGGGGGAAGGGGGGATTTGTTCATCTCTACAAATAGCTCCAAGAGTATCCTATTATATGAAATTAGTTTTTTTTTTAAAGTATAATCAAGAAAACATCAAATACACAAGACAATTTGCTTTTAAAAACAAGTGAACTTACAGAAATTGATAAACTTACTATGTTAATCAAGGAGAGATCTCTAACCAACTTTAAGAAAGGCTGGGGCCCATTATTGTGTTCCTCCAGCAAAGATGGGGCCAGGTCTCCATCACTGGTTTTTTGGACTAGAAGAGTGTTATTATGTGAAGAAAGGCTGTATCAATAGTTCCTTTTCATTTAATGGATGTAAAATATTGAGAAACTATAACCATCAAACAGAAAATTTAAAACCCTTGGATTAGATTATGTAGATTGTATGTAGTTAATGTTTTTTGACGCTTAGAATGTAGTAGTAGTGTTTTGTTTGATTCTAGAAAAAGTATTTCATTAATTTGTTTGTTAATTAGTTTTCTTGTTTGTATGTTTATATATAGGTTTTGTATTAATTTGTTTAAATAAAAATAAATTTAAAAAAGAAAACATAAAATACATGCAATATCTAACAGAACTGTACAAAACATCACTTAAGAACTGTTGTGACTGCGCCTTCGGGGATTATGGTTGATGGTGATGGAATTCGAAGAGGAAGAAAAAACCCTCGTGATAAGGGTTCACTGGAGGAGTTGCGCAGGAAGCGACTTAGAGAGCTATATGGGGGATCTTCTGAGGAAGATTCAGATGGGGAGATGGATGCTGAGGAACAGGTGGTGGCTGGGGAAGCAGGCACTGAATGGGCACAGCCACCGGAGATGTCTGGGGATTTGGGGCTTATGGATACTTCTGAACCTGGGGTTTCTGCAGGAGCTGATCCCAATTGGGATGCTTGGAGGAGGGAGGATGGTTCTTTAAGTGTTCATGGGGCTAAGTGTGGGCAGGATGATTGGGACTCCGACGAATTGCTAGGTACTCCAGATCCACGAGCTCTAGCTGTGTGGAGTTCAGACTCTGAGTAGATTTGGGACACCTGGTGTTTGGGTGTGAGTGTTTGGTCACCCAGGAGGAAGGGGAATAAAATGGGAATGTTTGGCCACTGCACTTTGCGTGTGGCAAGGTGTTGCTGAGGCGCCATTGGGATCTCTGTGTTTCCATGAAGACTGAACTTGGACTATGATTTGAATCTGCTGATATCATCTAGCTTGGCTCTCGCTGTGTCTTATCGTGGACCTGTTTTGGATGACTGCACCCTCTTCGGACTTTGGATTGAATTTGACTTGGCTTCTGTCTACACCCTCTGACTGACGGCTACTCCCGGCTTCTGACTATTGGTTTGTCTTTCGGAATTTCTGCTGCCTCCCGACCTGACCTTGGATTCTTCTGACGATGGCTATTCATCATCCCTTTGAGGCTCTCGGCTTATCTGCACTGTGGAAGCAGCTTTACTGCTTTTCTAGTTTGTTTATTTTCCAGCAATTAACTCTATTTGTTTCCCAAAGCTGAATTGAAGCGTTATTTAGTTTTTTATTGAATGCCAGCATGGAAAATTAGCGTGGCTCGTTTTTGAGTTATTATTGTTCAATCTACTCTCGAAACACTGAAAAGTGAAGTGTTTCAAGGATATTTCCTGTGTTTATGTTATTTTTTGGCTTATCTTCGGAATAAACTTTGTTTTGTATGTTAACTGGCGTCTGACTCTTGACAGATTGCCACACGCCAAAAGAACAACAACAGAGAGAGCCAAGTCAACATGGCTGGGCTGGACGACAGGCTGGCCGCTTTGGAATTGGAATTGGTAGCCTTAAAGAGGGCACAGCAGATTAAAGGACAGGTCATTGTGCCTGAACGTTTTGACGGGACAAGAGAAAAACTACCAACTTTTTGGCTCAAGTGGACTTATATTTTTTGCAAATATCTGATCTTTCGTTTCCTACAGACACTAACAAAGTTGCAGTTACTTTAAGTTTATTAACTGGGCCAGCGGGGCGTTGGGCAGTCAATGTAATTAGGGGCAATAGCCCAATTAAGAATAATTTGGTGGACTTTAAGGCAGCTCTTAATGAGACGTTTGGAGATCCTTTACAAAAGGAAAATGCAGGTTGGGCTTTATATCGGTTAAAGCAGGGTAAAGGGTCTTTAATTGATTATTTGAATAAGTTTAATTTGCTTAAGCATCAACTGGACTGGGGAGAACATGCTTTTATGTTGATTTTTACTGCTGGGTTGAATGAATGTTTACAGGATGAGCTGTCTCGTGTGGAACCAGCTCAAAATTGGGATGAGCTGGTAACCAAAGTTTGTAGGATAGAGGCTCGAATGGAGTTCAGAAAGAAGACTCGTGGGACTCCAGTAGTGGAGTATCATGCTAGTGCCTCTGTGAACTCTGGGGAAGAACCCATGCAGCTTGGGATGCAACGCAAATTGTCTCAAGAGGAGAAAGACAGACGCAGACGATTAAGGTTGTGTTTGTACTGTGGAAATGGGGGGCATTTTGCTCATGGTTGCACTCTAAAACCATCTCAGCTGCCGGGAAAAGGGCAGCCCTAATGCGCCATGAATCCAGCGCATTAGGGCCTATGATGCAATTGCCTAGGGGGAATAAGCATGTGTTTGTGGCCATACAATTGTGTCTAATGGGTCAGAGACCAGTTAGTACCCAGGCATTTTTGGATTCAGGGGCTACAGTTTCGTATGTAGACCAAAGCTTTGCGGAGAAGAATAAAATTCCAATTGTGAAGAAGAAAGTCACAGCTTGGGTGGAGGGTGTTGATGGAAGGTTGTTACATTCCGGGATGGTGTATCAAGAAACAGCGGGTGTAACCTGGCAAGTGCAAGGGCAGAAGGGGATGTTAACTTTTGATGTCACTGCACTACCTAGATATGATGTCATTTTAGGCATGGACTGGTTGGCACAGGTCAATCCTCGGGTGGATTGGGTACGCAGAACTATCAGTTTGGACCCGCCGGTGTGTTTAACACTAAATGGTGGGGATATGGAGGGAGTTCCATCTTGTTATCAGGACTTCTGGGATGTGTTCTGCCAAAAGGAAGCGGATAAATTACCACCACATAGGCCTTATGATTGTGCGATCAAATTGGTGGAAGGTGCTAAGTTGCCTGCAGGCAGGTTGTATGCGCTTACTGTACCTGAAAGACAGGCTTTAAGAGAATACTTAGATGAGAACTTGCAGAAGGGTTTCATTAGACCTTCTAATTCGCCTATGGCCGCTCCAGTCTTTTTTGTGGCAAAAAAGACAGGCGACTTGAGACTGGTGTGCGACTACCGTGTGCTAAACAAGTACACTGTTCGGGACAGGTACCCTTTGCCTCTAATCCCTGAGTTGTTGTCTCGGGTTCAGGGAGCTTCCATCTTTACGAAGTTAGATCTGCGTGGGGCTTATAATTTGGTGCGTATAAAGGAAGGGGACGAATGGAAGACAGCGTTTAACACCTGTTTCGGCGCTTACGAAAGTTTAGTAATGCCGTTTGGGCTCTGTAATGCCCCAGCGGTATTTCAAAGATTTATTAATGATGTGTTCCGGGACCTTTTAGACAAATTTGTGGTGATTTACTTGGATGATATATTGATTTTTTCGAAAGACGCTTGCGAACATGGGGAACATGTGCGTCAAGTGTTGTCCAGGCTCAGGGCAAATGCGTTATTTGCTAAGGCCTCCAAGTGTGTTTTCCATGTGTCTGAGGTGGAGTTTTTGGGACATGTTATATCTGGAAGGGAACTGAAAATGGACCCGAGAAAAGTGGACGCTGTCAATACCTGGCAAGAATTAACATCCAAGAAGGATGTACAAAGGTTTTTGGGTTTTGCCAACTACTATAGGGAGTTTATTCCGCACTTTGCACAATTGACAGTGCCGTTAACCCAACTCTTGCAAAAGAAGCGTCCGTTCGAATGGACTATGGAGGCCAAGAAGGCTTTTGAACAACTGAAATGTAGTTTTCAGAATGGGAACATTTTAGTACATTCAAATGTGAACCAACCATTCATTGTTGAGGCAGATGCTTCTAATTATGCTCTGGGAGCTGTACTCTCGCAGAAGGACCCGTCTGGTAGATTAAGACCTTGTGGTTTCTATTCTAGACAACTCACTGCGTTTGAACAAAATTATACGATTTGGGAGAAAGAGTTGCTAGCGATCAAGGTGGCCTTCGAAGTTTGGAGGCATTGGCTGGAGGGGGCAAAACATCAGATAGTGGTCCTATCTGACCATAAAAACTTGGAACATTTGCAAACTGCAAGGAAACTGAATCAGAGACAAATTAGGTGGGCATTGTTCTTTTCCAGGTTCGACTTCAGGGTACAATTTGTAGAGGGGAAGCAGAACTTGAGGGCTGATGCTTTATCTAGGAAGCCTGAGTTCAAAACTGCTGAAATCCTTCTTGAACAAACCATTTTACCTGTTTCAGTGTTAAATGTGGTACAGGACAGGCAGGATCTTCATGAACGGGTGTTGTCTTCTCAAAAAGAGGATAGGTGGACACAGGAGCAGTTGATATTGCTCTCTCAGGATATGAGAACTATACTGCCTAATTTACAGGATGTGGACGGGGTGTTATCATGTAATGGGCAGATTTTCGTGCCGCCTGGTAAACTACGCTTGGAAATCATACAAGCATATCATGATGAGCCAACTGCGGGACATTTTGGCAGGTTTAAGACTGTGCAAGCCATTACTCGTCATTATTGGTGGCCCAAGATGAGGCAGGATATTTTAAAATACTGCGATAGTTGTGCTATTTGTCTACAGTGTAAACATCCAGTTGGTAGGCCCTGTGGTCTATTATCGCCTCTGCCAGTCCCTAAAAAGCCCTGGCAGATTATTTCCATGGACTTCATTACTGATTTGCCTAGGGTGGGTGGCTACACTTGTATTTGGGTGGTGGTTGATTTGTTTTCCAAGATGGCTCATTTTATCCCATGCTCTAAAGTACCGGCGGTTACAACGTTGGCCAAATTATTTGTGCGCCATATTTTCCGTCTGCACGGGGCTCCAGAGGTTATTGTTTCGGACAGAGCGCCGCAGTTTGTTTCACAATTTTGGAAACAGTTCCATGCGCAGCTTGGAACTAAACTGAACGTCTCTACTGCATTCCATCCGCAGACTGATGGGCAGTCTGAACGGGTGAACGGTCTGTTAGAACAGTATCTGCGCTGTTTTTGTTTGCAGCAAGCTGGGGATTGGGTTCAATGGGTACCGGTGGCAGAGTTTGCGTATAACGCGGCGACACATAGCGCTAGCCAATACTCGCCTTTTGAAATCATGTATGGTTGCCATCCACGTGGAGTAGTAGCGCCTGCGCAAAATACTGTGTCGCCGGATCCAGTGTATCGTTCCAGTGAACTCAAGGCCTTGCAAGACGTTGCGAGGAAGCTTCTGGTGGAAGCTAAAGCAACGCAAAAGTCACAAGCTGACAAACATCGTCAGTCTGGAGTGGAATTGAAAGAAGGGGACATGGTGTGGTTGTCTGCTAAGCATATCAGGACGCATGCGGGGAAATTTGGGGCTCGGTACTTAGGTCCGTTCCCCATTGTTACTAAGGTCTCTCCTGTGGCGTTTCGATTGCGATTGCTTTCCACGCTGAAGGTTCATCCGGTGTTTCACCGGTCTTTACTGAAACTGGACACATCATGTAACAGGCCCTCAGTAATTACAGAGGTCTCGGATCCCACATTAATTCCAGTGGGTGGGGCCTTTGCGGGGAGGGATAGTGTTGCGACTGCGCCTTCGGGGATTATGGTTGATGGTGATGGAATTCGAAGAGGAAGAAAAAACCCTCGTGATAAGGGTTCACTGGAGGAGTTGCGCAGGAAGTGACTTAGAGAGCTATATGGGGGATCTTCTGAGGAAGATTCAGATGGGGAGATGGATGCTGAGGAACAGGTGGTGGCTGGGGAAGCAGGCACTGAATGGGCACAGCCACCGGAGATGTCTGGGGATTTGGGGCTTATGGATACTTCTGAACCTGGGGTTTCTGCAGGAGCTGATCCCAATTGGGATGCTTGGAGGAGGGAGGATGGTTCTTTAAGTGTTCATGGGGCTAAGTGTGGGCAGGATGATTGGGACTCCAACGAATTGCTAGGTACTCCAGATCCACGAGCTCTAGCTGTGTGGAGTTCAGACTCTGAGTAGATTTGGGACACCTGGTGTTTGGGTGTGAGTGTTTGGTCACCCAGGAGGAAGGGGAATAAAATGGGAATGTTTGGCCACTGCACTTTGCGTGTGGCAAGGTGTTGCTGAGGCGCCATTGGGATCTCTGTGTTTCCATGAAGACTGAACTTGGACTATGATTTGAATCTGCTGATATCATCTAGCTTGGCTCTTGCTGTGTCTTATCGTGGACCTGTTTTGGATGACTGCACCCTCTTCGGACTTTGGATTGAATTTGACCTGGCTTCTGTCTACACCCTCTGACTGACGGCTACTCCTGGCTTCTGACTATTGGTTTGTCTTTCGGAATTTCTGCTGCCTCCCGACCTGACCTTTGATTCTTCTGACGACGGCTATTCATCATCCCTTTGAGGCTCTCGGCTTATCTGCACTGTGGAAGCAGCTTTACTGCTTTTCTAGTTTGTTTATTTTCCAGCAATTAACTATTTGTTTCCCAAAGCTGAATTGAAGCGTTATTTAGTTTTTTATTGAATGCCAGCATGGGAAATTAGCATGGCTCGTTTTTGAGTTATTATTGTTCAATCTACTCTCGAAACACTGAAAAGTGAAGTGTTTCAAGGATATTTCCTGTGTTTATGTTATTTTTTGGCTTATCTTCGGAATAAACTTTGTTTTGTATGTTAACTGGCGTCTGACTCTTGACAAGAACTGTTTCTACAGCACTGAGAAAGCTACATTTCAAAACTTTTTACTGTAAAACAGTGATGTCCAACCTTTGGGCCTCCAGGTGTTTTGGACTTCAACTCCCAGAAATCCCTGCCAGCTTACCAGCTGTTAGGAAGTGTGGGAGCTAAAGTCCAAAACACCTGGAGGCCCAAACGTTGGGTACCTCTGTTGTAAAAGCTTGTGGGTCAATCCGACAGAGTTGTTGTCTTGTGCAATACATTTTCCAATCAATATCATTACATGGAAAAAAGTTATACTTACCACCAGGCAAACACTGTTAGAATCACCATAACCACAATACTTTACTAGGCTCTACTCATAACAGCTTTATAAAGGGTTGCAAAAATTCATTCCCCCACCCTCTTTTGTTGATTGTTCAAATTAGAGAGACAGATACCAAACCAGTGTTATACCAAATCATGGTCCCTTGACCAGCACCAGTCCCTGAGTCATTGACTTCTAGTCCCTGACATGTTTTCAGGAAAGAAAGAAAAATCTATGTACAATAAACACATATATAACACTGGTTCCTGGAATACTGGGGGGAAATAATTACCAATCCCTCAAATCTGATGTCCCAAGAAGCACTACATTATGGTCCCACACAATCCATCTAAACAGATAACAAATATAGACTATGGAATCCTGTTAATGATGTGTGCAACATAGGGGTGGGGGTGGGGGGCAGGGGGGCACTGTGGAAGTTGCTGTTCTTGTCCACCCTTTGGAACAAATTTTCCCCCAGACTTACTGTTGTGCTGCAATAGCTCCTCCCCCAATAACCATTTGATGGTTGGTGGAGAAACTGGAAATGCATCTCTTTCTGTCCCTGTAAGCAATGACATCGTCTGCTGGGATCTGAGACTTTCAGTAGACCCCAGCTGATCTGGCAGAGAATGTTCTTCATCTCTGTTTCCAGTTCACCATCCCTCCAATTCATCTCAACCAGCAGGAAGAAAATGGTAATGGTTTCTGAAGCCTACTGAAGCCTCTCTTTAACACAGGTTAATATGGTTAGTCCTGAGATTGCTACCAGGAAGCATAACAGAATCCCACATGCAGAACTCTTATGATATATTTGGCCTTGCAGGATTTCAGGAGCAATCTGCTTCTTTAAAGTGGAAAACACTTTAAATAATCATGTGGCATTGGTAGGGTTGCCAGGTCAGTAGCATCTCATTACCAGAAAGAAGCAATGGGGCCTTGTGGTGTTGCAGATGGGGTGAAACAAGGCAAGGATTGGCAGGTAACTAGAAATGCTTCTGTATCACGGGGACTCAAGGGCAATCTGGGTAAATGTGGCCAGAATCTGGGTAAAATATACCCATTTGAATAATAGAGTAACCATTTTTCAATGCATGTGGCAAAATGTGTATGGCACCTGCAGTTGCTACCTGCAATCATTCCTGTCAAGTCTTACTGCCTATGTGGTCTTACCTACAGCACAGCTGGCACATGGAGTGTTTTTTTCAGACCCCATGCTTCTGCAGAATCTCACCTCTAGTGCTTTGGACATCCACCACCGATGCTGTGCTGCTGTCATTAGAGATCGTACAAGAAGCCTCATGAGTCATTACTACCTATTTCCTAGGTCCCATTCTTTTGTCTTTTGGGTGCACTGATTTTGCAAGTACAGTCATCCCTCCACATTTGCAGTTTTAATTTTTGCAGATTTGATTATTCTCAGATTTGGTTTAAGATTTGTAAGAACCTGTAAATCATCTAGTGTGACTCTATAGTCAGCTTTCTACAGCCATGCTGAAGGAACTCAAGATTTCTAGAGAGAGCATCCTTCCAATGTAATTCTATGGTTTGCTTCCAGCACAAGGGGAACAGAGAATCAGGCTGAAAAACCTATGACCTCATCATACTTACTTCTGGAAGCGTTGAACAACACTTCAACTCCATCTGGAAGATGGATTGGCATGCTGCCCATCACACAATGTAGAATGACTTCCTGTGGAGGCCCCTAACGAGGGAGGGATGTGCGGGACATATTTGCCCCAACTGCCCCTCATTTCAGCGGCGAAGCCCGGCAAAGTGGGACACTTCACCTGGCTAATATGATGGAGTCCCCTAGAGATTCCTGGAGAGATATTATCTGAAGTTAAAAATAAGAATTTCCTTTGAGTTTCTTTCTCTTTCATAGGGGTTCTGTGCTCCTACCCCCATCGAATGTACAAGGCAGACTGTAAAGCACACAGAGACAACTCTGTGCTAAGCCAAAGAGTAAGGTTTTCTGGTTGATAATGAGTAGTGAAAGTTGTCAGACTTTCAATCCACCCCACATACAAAACCTTTTTTTATTTCTTCTTCTTCAGTGCCACTTGTCGTGAGATGTGTTTCCCTGCTGGGAGATCCAGAGTAGCACAGCCATTCCCTGAGAATTCACCCGATGCCTGGAGATACTATCAATGGAAGATTGGATACTGAAGTTCTTTGAAATGGCAGAAATGGACAAATTGCCTGCTTTGATCAGAGAGAAGTCTTTGGATAATTTTTTTAAAAGGCTGAGAACCTTTTTTGACATTTATGAAGATGAGAGAAGGAGAAAAGAACACTTGTGGGTTTAAAATATTAATTTTTTTCTTACATAGTTATTAGGTGGAAGTTTAACTTTTTAAAAATAGAATAGAAGAAGCAAGTGATATTACTTTATGTCATTGGCTTGGAATGTGGGAAGTATACTTTTAATATCTTTTCTTTTGGGCGGGGATTATTTGATAGTTCATAGTAGATAGTTTATAGGGGATTTTATGTATTTTGTGTAAGTGTTCCTTCTTATTTTATTATATCTATAGGTTTTTCCTTTCTCTTTTATATGTAGATTCTAATATGTAGTGTTTATTCCTCTTCTATATGTGTTACATTATTTAATAAAGATGCTAACAAAAAAAGATAGAATTCAGTCAATGCCTTGAGACCTGGCAACGCTAAGCACAAGTGAAAGTTTATGCAGACAGTAGAGAGTTACTTCAAAATGAGGGAGTATTCTCTTCAAGGAAAATGAGAATAAAACCAGAATAAAATGGGAAGATCTTCTTTTACCTTAGTGGCTGCTGGCACATCCATCAGGGATGTAATCAGAAATCACATACTCACTGCTGAGGAGCTATAATTAAACTGAATTTAATTTTAATAGAATTTCTCCCCAGAAAGGAATAAGAGAAAAGGAAAAAATATCTCTACCTATGATGTTGCTTAAAATTCCTCATCTTTTATGGAAACAATTACACAATTCCTGTGTTTTGCCTCAGCATTTTCAAAACAAGCCATCATAAAAATGAAAGCTAATACAAACTTTTCTATTAATGGTGAAAAGCTGCTTTGTAAAAGGTTAAAGAGATCAACAGTATCAAATACTTCAAGCAGTGCAGTGTTGCCACCCAGCACATGCTTTTAATAATAACAGAACTCGAGTCCAATGTTTGCCATTATTATTGTTGTTATTTTGTCTCGAAACCAGTGAAATAGTAATGGAGTGAGTTTTCTGCTTATTATGTAGTCAATTCTGGATGCATTCTAACAAATTTAGATTTTAAGGGCTAAGCTATATACTCAATGAAAGTTTCATGGCTGTAATCCCAGCTGGGCTGGTTTGTTTGTCCTGTTTAGTGTTTTAAAAAGTGATCATGGACTTTTTGGTGTGCAAAAGGTCAAGGCAGATGAGGATTTGCTGTGTAGCTCCTATGAAATGGCCTGAAACTAAATTACATGCAAAATTAATTCAACTTTAATAGCATTCCCTTAATGCCGCTAAATTCTTCAAGACCACCACCATGCCAATCAGTGGAAAGGTACCACTAATACTATCACTGGTGCTACCAGGAATGTTAATGGAAACCCTCTTGTATCTTTAGAATTCGGCCTTAATTTTATAGGAAAAGAAATAATACAGTACTGGATCTTGGTTGCTAAACCACAACTGCCTCCTTGCCAAGAGGAACCATGACTAGTCTTCTGGTCCCAGAAATTATCTACATGGGGTACTTAATGAGGGGCCAGCTTCACAGCCAGTCTCCATCCCACTGCGGCAGACCAGGCTGGCCAGTCGAGTCAAACCTAGTTCATCCCTGTTAGGTGGCCATTTTTTGATCAACATAGTGGCAGCCATGGAACTCTGGAGAACTCCTAGCCATTACTCGCCACCTTTGCCAATGGCAGCAAAGGCACTTGCATAATTTGGAAAATACACACACATATACCAAAATGTATTTTACAGTGAGCATTTTAGGGGGGGGGGGATATCTACAAACCGATCTGATAAATGGGCTTTTTTTAAGGAAAGTGTTTATTTTTCTAAAACAGATTGGTACATTAGTTTCCATGCAGGTGTTTAAAAACACAATTCACATATTAATAGAGAAACAGGAGAGGATACATACAAAAGTGGTATGGCCTGGGAACAGTCTGCTCTGCCCAAGCCTACACCACAAAGTCATTCCTCCAGTGATGCTCATTTCATACTCCCTTGAAATATCTAGCATTTGCTAGAGACTTTATCACATGCAATAAAATCAGTGTTTCTACATAGTTAAACTGCAACCAATGTTGTCCTTCACATGACGCATCAAATGTGGGGTAGAGGAATCTTGCCATTTCTAAAGTGTGGGTTTTCTTAATGATTCCTAGACCGGTTGGCAAGTGACTTATTCTTCAATTCCCTGCATTGAGATATGTAAAAATGCCCAATTTAACATTTGATGGGAATACACCTCACCCATTTGTAAACATAACAATGACATCACTGCGGAGGGAGGATCCAAGATGGGCAGTACTGGTTCATTTCTTCCACCATTACTGTTTTGGGACTGAGAAGGTATAGCAAACATTCAAGATATTCAAAACATTCAGGAAAAAATATAGCAAAGCATGCAAATCCTGTGCTTGTCTCTAAACTTCCTATTTCAATATTCCCCCCTCTTTCTGTGTTATCTCCCTTCTAATAAAAGTACTTTTGAATTCTTACCTACTATTTTCTCAATTGTCTCTCTGAAAACCTGTGCTGTCAGGTTTTTATTTTGTCTATCCAAAGGCTAGCAGAGAGAGACATAAGAGTTAAAGCTTCATTTCCTCCCTCTCTCCTGTTCTCAATTCTGCAATGCAATAATAACCTCTCTATATATGTTGTTGTGAGTTTTTTGGGCTGTAAATTGAACTCCCGATATTACAAAGACAAAAGGTTTTTAAAAAGAAGAAAATAGGGAGGGACAGTGCAGGAGATAACAAGTCTTTACCATATGATGGCAAATCAAACAGATAAATCTTAAAGAAAGTGGAGAAGGCGAAGGGTGTGATGTGGGTAGGGAAATCATCCATTAAATATCCTAACAGGGCTTTGCAAAGCTTAAGGGAAACCCAACTATTCCAAACACTTTACATAATCCCATGTGATGAAGAGGCACCAGTGGCCTGTGAACTGGAGATTGGTGTCCTTACCTCTACACTACAGGATGTGGTGCTTCTTTCTTCCCCAGTTTGGACTATGAACTTCCCAGTTGAGCAGGAATCACCAATATCACATTCAGTTCATATCAGGGTATTATCTTCTTCAAGATATGCTGCAGTAAAATTTTCTTCCAAGATAGCTGATCTATTAAGTGAAATCTGAAAGATGTATTTAATTAGTGCCTGTAGGGTACAATTTCAAAAGGAACTACCACAATCTTCCAACCACTAAAGGTACAGCACTTTCATCCACAATTCATCAGAAATTCTCATTGTACAAACGAGCCATGATTTTATTTTTATTTGTTAAACACTCACACATTTTGTCACAATGGCAAGAATGTCATTTAAGTAACACGTGTTACTCAAACATAGCATTTTACTGAAGGTTTTAGAGCCTAACAGATTTCATCAAATGATCATAGATACATGCTTTTAAATTGCCTTAAATTATTTTAACCAGTTTTAAACTGTCTCATCTTAATTTGTCAAATGCTTTAATTTAGCCTGTTTTAAATGATTGTTTCAAATTATTTTATTATCTGCCATCTTGACTTACTTGAATACATATCGGTGGACCTCCCTAAGGAACACTTCTTACACTGCTAGAGCTATGTCAAATGGACATAGCAATCCACTGGAGCTGGGGTAGCTTATCACTGATTGTGAACTAGATGACTTGTGTTACAGAAATAAACAAACAAACACTCTGCATTTCAGGTGGGATGTGCCCTCGTGCTATCAAAGAACATGTTCCCACAGGGGTTATGTTTCAGAGTAATCTCCAGTGACCAGGGCTGAAACCACTGGCAGCAAAAGACAAAGTCAAAAAGCATCCCCTTTCCTCACTGGCATCCCACCTTCCATTTTCCTCTCTTTGCCAGCCCCTTCTCTCTTTTGCAATTCACTTAGCAGTTTACTGGGAAACGGAGAAATCAGTTGTGCACATCCCACCAGAACGGATCACTTGGAGAGCACTTATTTAATTATTTAACACAAGCAATCTAGTTCACAGAGTAATAAACATTCAGGAAAGAAGAAAAAAGAAAATATAGAGAATATGGGATCAGACTAATCTAAATCACAATATGACCCACATATCCATGGGAAGTTACATTCTTGAACTTACCTTGGAAACTTGGAAACCATAGATAAAAGTGAAGCCTACTGAAGTGAATTAATTCCAGACATTACCACAGAGTTGCCCTAGAAGTCCTAGGAAATTGCTAGAGAGGTATCTTTCAGTGTAACTTTATGGAAAGTTCTAACAAAAGCATATCATAGAATCACAACAAAAACCAAGAAAATTCCTAGAGAGGACATTTTTTAGTCTGACGCAGGTAAGTGAAACTACTGGTACTGGTCCCACAGATATGTACTAAAGTACTAAACCAAAACACTGAACACTAACTGCTTAGTGTCCCATCTACACTGTCATATATTGCAGTTTTAAACTACTTAATATCAGTGTACACTCATATAATGCACTTAAGCTACATTGATCTGCATTATATGGCAGTGTAGATGGAGCCTAGGACACAAAAGGGCTCTGACATGCCATCACACCTCTATGTAAGAAAGGGAAAAGATCAAAAAGAAAAATATCTTATTCCAGCCATGCAGATCCGATGAAATACTCCTACTACAGTAACCATAGCCTCAGATTAATACAGCATTAGAGTTCTTATTGCTCAAAAAGTCAACGAATGGTTTCCAACCTTTCAAAAAACTTTCAGTTAGTTTGTCCTTTTAAAACTGCCATTAGTTTAGCAATTTGGGCTAACTCAGCAATCTTAACAATCCATCATCCCTGGAGAGGGTTTTTGAAATTAGGCCACTAGAGATGAGTTCGAAGAGCACATGTGGTCTTAGGGCTGTTTTTCCCACCTGTGGTGTAAATGATGCAGCTAAATGATGGAAAAGTTACAAGGCAGGAAAGGAAAGAGCATGTGCTCCACAAAGCTAGTTTAAGCACCATTGAAAAAGCAGGCCTTCCTTTATATTGTCTTTCAAGCCACATTAAGCCAGCTCAGTCATTCTATACAATAGTTCTGCAAATCGCTTTTTCTGTACACTGCTGTACTGAAGTCTCAAGTCACAAAGAATGCATGTACACTGTGGAATTGATGCAGTTAATACCACTTTTAACTACCATGGCTCAATGTGATGGAAACATGGCAGTTGTAGTTTTAGAGGATCTTATTTTATTTATTTATTTATTCATTCGTTTAATTTATATACCGCTAATCCAAGTTTAGCTCGGAGCGGTTTACAAAAATAGATTAAAACAATACACTTGCCTTTAAAATAACAATAAAAACAATAAAAACAACAATAAAAGCAACAATAAAAACACATTGGGCTTTCTCTGCTAACGAGTGCCTCGTGCCTCAACAAGCTATAACTCCTATAATTCCATAGCATTGAGCCATAGCAGCTAAAGTGGTATCAAACTGCATTAATTCTACAGTGCAAATACACCCTTAAGTCTGAGACCCCCATCTACACTGCCATTGTAATGCAGATTCAACTAGATTATATGGCAGTGTAGACACAGGCCCCATCTACACTGCCATATGATGCAGTTTCAGAATGCAGATTCACTGCATTGAATTGAATAATATGGCAGTGCAGACTCATAATCCAGTTGACTGCAGTTCAATCTGCATTATATGAGTCTATGCTGACCATACAATACATTTCCAACTGCTTAATAAGACAGTATAGATGGGGCTTGAGATTATTTCTCTCTTTCTTCCATGTGAAAATGTGATCACCCGTGTTTTTCTGACTTTTTTGCCCATCATGAGGAAAATGATCGTTCATTCTGTGGGATGGGAGAGAGGGGAAAATTGCAATAAAAATGTATAATAGCTTCCTTTTATGGAGTTCCACTTAACTTGCAAAAAACAGGCAAGGCCAAAGGCAGAACCAAGCCATTATGTTTCAGCATAACTGAACTGTTTCATTCTATGCAACCCTCACCAATTCCCCTTTTGTTTGCAAGGACTCCCTCTGGAAACCTCTTGTTTTCCAGAGAAATGAAGAACTTTTCCAGGACCAGCCTCTATGATCACTTTTACCTGAAAAACTGGATCATCTTTAAGTGTGAATGTGTGGGTTTTGTTAAGTACTACTAAATGTGTTCTTAGCCTATTCTTCGACAATATCGCTAGAGTTGTCTTTAAAAAATAACACATTTCCAGTATTACTTTTCTTCCTGACCATTGGTCAGAGTTTGCCATGCCATAATGAAGTGTCCTGCTCACTTCAAAGGATCAGTCTGAACGCAGATCAGAGATGGCTGCTCTCAAATCCAATCTTTATTGAAGAACACATGACTTTGGAAAAGTCAGGAATGACCCAATGTTTACATACAACTATTTTTATAACTTTTGATGCTACGTAACACCACACGTAAATATCATCATCAAGTCCCACCCCCAATATCACATTACTACCATTTTCACACACTAGACCAATTATAATTGTTTATACTTTCGGCCCCAAGTTCCCAGGCATATTCTATCTTCTTCTGCCAGGTGCTCCTGGGATTGTTTATGTTATGACTCCCAGTTACAGGGCTGAATTACCAAAGCCCTGTAACTGGGTTCCATGACATGGTGCCCTCCTTTTCTTCGTCCTCCTCTTCGGTTCTTCTTTCATCACAAGCCTGAAACAAAACAATAATTCTATGTGTCCATTTTGTCCAAAGTACCCATGTATTTTTTCAGTAAGCTACGATGGAATACAGGGTGTATTTTCCCTAAGCTTTTTGGCAATGCCAACTGGAAAGTCACCTCGTTGATAACACCCTGTATTCTAAATGGTCCAATATATTTAGGGCCCAATTTTTTCGAAGGTAGCCCCAGTTTGATGTTTTGGGTACTTAGCCACACTAAATCTCCTTTCTCCAATTTATCACCTTCCACCCTCTTTCTGTCTGCGAATACTTTATACTTTTTATGTGCTTCTTTTAAGGATGCAGTCACTTGACTCCAGCATTCCATCATTTGCGCTTTCCATTTCCCTGCCTCTGTTCCCTCATTCTCTGTCCATCTCGGCAGCTGGGGCAGAGGCTGTAGTTCATACCCGTAAACTACTTCAAAGGGGGTTTTATTTGTTGCTGAATGTATAGTCGAATTAAAAGCTAGTTCTGCAAAAGCCAACCACCGAGACCAGTCATTTTGTCTCATGTTAGAGTACATTCGAAGGAACTGCCCAAGTGTCTGCTGAGTACGTTCTACCGCCCCATTTGTCATGGGGTGAAAAGCAGAACTTAAACTCCTTTCTGCTCCTAGCATTTCCAGGAATTTTTCCCAAAATTTTGCTGTGAATTGTACTCCTCTGTCACTGACCACTCTACTGGGACATCCATGCAGTTTGTAAATGTGGTTTATGTACAATTCAGCTAGTTTCTCGGCTGATGGTAGTTTCGTCAGTGCTATGAAGTGGGCCTGTTTAGAAAACAGGTCCAATACTGTCCAAATATAACGATGTCCTTTGCTAACCGGTAGTTCCCCCACAAAGTCCATAGCTACACATTCCCAAGGTCTGGTAGGTTCTGCTACTGTTTGTAATAATCCCATTGGCTTCCCTCCTCTCGATTTATTTCTGGCACAATCATCACATTGAACAACATAATTTTTTATGTCCTTCCTCATCCCTGGCCACCAGCAATGTTTTGCTATTGCTTTTGTTGTTTTTGTAATTCCTGTATGACCAGCGCTCTGGTTGTTGTGAAAACGATGCAAAATCTTGATCCTTAATGTTGCTGGGATATACAGTTTCTTGTTCACAAACCAAAATCCCCCCTTCTGCTCCCCCTGTTCTGCATTGGATGCGATCCACTGGTCTCCTTCATAAGACTGTTTCAGCTCGTTTCCCCAATTATCTTTTCCGTCGAGTTCAACCATAGCAGTGTTCTCCTTTTGGGTTTGTGCTCTTGTTCTGACAGCTAAACCCCATTGTTTGTCAGAGAATATTGTTCCCTCTTTTGCTGTGGGTATTCCTTCGTGTTGAGGCATGCGTGAAAGAGCATCTGCCAAGACATTCTGCTTCCCCTGAAAAAACTTTAATTGGAAATCGAACCTGCTGAAGTATTGTGCCCATCTAATCTGTTTGGGGGACAATTTTCGAGGGGACTTTAAATACTGGAGGTTCTTATGGTCAGACCAAATTTCAAATGGGATTCCGCTTCCTTCGAGAAAGTGTCGCCAGCATTCTAAGGCTTTTAATATGGCTAGTGCCTCTTTTTCCCATATCGGCCAACATTTTTCAGTTTCGCTGAACTTCCGGGACAAATATCCACAGGGTTTTAAGTTCCCATTTTGATCCTTTTGCAATAGTACTGCCCCATACGCACAGTCTGAGGCATCGCAATGGATTATGAAAGGGCTCCTTACATCGGGGTGTTTTAGAATGGGTCCTTCTGTGAAGCATTCTTTTAGGGTTTCAAATGCCTTTTGGCATTCTGGCGTCCAACTTAGTTTGGCGCCAGGAGCTTTTACTTTTGCTGTCTCTCCTTTCCCTTTTGTTTTTAAAAGTTCAGTAAGGGGTGCAGTTATTTGCGCGAAGCCTTTTATGAAGGATCTATAAAAATTTGCAAACCCCAGAAACGATTGCAATTGCCTCCTCGTTTGAGGCACTCCCCATTCTTTTACATCTGATACTTTAGCTGGATCCATAGCTAACCCTTCTGGAGATATCCGATACCCCAGAAAGTCAATTTGAGTTTTATTAAATTCACATTTGGACAGTTTTGCGTACAGCTTTGCTTCTCTTAGTCTCTGCAAAACTTCCCGGACCAATTTCACGTGCTTTTCCTTATCTTCAGTCACAATCAAGATATCATCAAGAAATATGAATACCCCTCTGTACAACAATGGGTGCAGTATTTCATTTATAAGCTGCATAAAGCACCCGCCTCCATTTTTTAAACCGAAAGGTAAAATTTTATATTCAAAATGGCCGAATGCGCAGGAAAATGCAGTTTTCCAAGTATCTTCCGGTTTGATCCTTAATTTATGATATGCTTCAATTAAATCAAGTTTAGTAAATATGCTCCCTTTTTTCAATACGGTAATTAAATCCTTTACTAAGGGCATAGGGTATTTATTGTCCTTAGTAATTGCATTCAAATTTCGATAATCAATGCACAATCTTAGGGAGTTGTCTTTCTTTCTCCTGAATAACACTGGGGCCCCGAGAGGAGAATTGGATGGCTTAATGAAGCCCCGCGCCAGGTTTTTATCAATGTATTTCCTCAATTCCTCCTTCTCCTGCACAGACATGGGATACACTTTTGGTTTTGGTAAGTTTGCTCCGGGGGTTATTTCAATTTCTACTTCTATATTCCTTTTGGGAGGTAATTTACTTGCCTCTTTCTGATTGAACACATCCACAAAGCCTCTGTATTCAGGTGGCAATAGCAGTGGGTCTATTTCACCTTCTTCATCTCCCTCGTCCTCCTCTTCTGCAATCTTGCTTATCTCCCATTGCGTCTGCTGTTCTTTAAATGCTAGGCTCTTTCCTCTCCAATCTACTTCGGGATTTGCCTGTTCGAGCCATGGTATCCCTAATATTACGTGGTATGTGGCAATAGGGGCTATCACAAAGGATATTCTTCCTTCCCATTTGCCTATTTTACATGGGACCTCCCGTATTTCCTTTGTAGATACTTCCCCAGTAGCAACTGATCCGTCTAGCTGCGAAAATGCAATTGGGGAGTCAAGCGCCATCTGCTGGCATTTCAACGCTCCTGCTAACTCTGGAGTTATAATATTCCTGGAACAACCACAATCCACAAATGCCTTGCAGGTGGCCCGATTCTCTAGCCCCGAGAGGCAGATTGGCACTACTATCATGCGTTTGTCCCGACTCACCAATTTTTCTGAAGATTCTGGGGCTTGCACCTCCTCCTCCGCACGCCTCCCGGTTGCTGGCTTGGGCTTTGAGGGTTTTGGCGGCTCCCCCTTCCGTGCCCAGCATTCTGCTGCTCGATGGCCCGTCTTCCCACATACAAAGCATCCCGGTTTAGGTTTGTTGTCGTCTCCTCTGGAGGGAATCCCCGGCCTCCCTCCAGGTCTTTCCTGCTTCCTCGTTTCTCCTCGACCTCTCGCCACCGGTCTTTGCTGGCCGCCGCTGCTCCTGAAGCGCTTTACTTGGGCCAGGGTGGATTCAACGCGCCCCGCTAGTTGAATCCATCCCTGGAGCGTTTCGGGGTCATCTCTGTGCGCTGCCCAGCTGAAAATCTCGGGGCGTAGTCCCTCTTTAAATAACTCCACTTTGGTCACTTCAGACCACTCTGGTACCCTTTCCGCGAGGTGTAGGAATTCCTCTGCGTACTCGGGCACTGTTTTGTCCCTCTGCTTTATTCCTTTCAGCTGGTCTCGAGCCCTCAATTGCTCTAGCCGGTCTCTGAATCGGTTTTCCAGTGCGGCGAGGAAGCGGGGCACTGACCTCAGGCATGGGTCGTGTCTGGCATGGAGTTGTACGTACCAGCTGGCTGCTCCTCGCTTTAGTGTGTTGCCGATGGCTCGAACCCTGCTTGCTTCGGAGGGGAATGTGTGTGCATTGTCTTCCATGTATCCTCTGATGCTAATTAGAAAAAAGTTCAGTTCATCTGATTCCCCTCCGTATTCCAGTTTGAGATCTTCTCTTCTTGGCATCCATTCTGCGGCCCGTTGATGCTGTCTGGGAGGCATGGGGAAGGGTTGCATCAGGTTTCCTCGGGCGGCTCCTTGGAACACGCCGCGCCCCACTCCGGTGGTCATTCTGCGCGGCTCCCGAAAGTCTGCCGCCGCTGTCGGCCCTTCCGCCCATCCGCATACTGGCCTCGCTGTAGCCCCCTCATCTCGCCTTTCCTCGTCGTACGGCACATCCTCCTCCTCTTCCTGGATCCCCCGCTCCTCTCCGCCTTCGTCTGCAAATCCACTGGACCCGATCCCTGGCCCCAGTGGCCTTTCCACCCCGACGCCCATTCGGGGGGTTGGGAGCTCTGTTGGAGATGGCGGCCTCAGAGTTCCCAGAGCTCGCTGGCGCTCCACTTCGCGCGCCATTCTGTCTCGGAACTCCAGCTCCTGCCAGTATTCCTCGTCTCCCTCGTCCCTTGCCGCCGCGGGACTCTGCGTTGAAGCTCGCTGTCCCCTCTGGCTCCAATCGCCTCCTTTGCTTGGCTCTCTCTCGGCGCCATATCGGATGTGCTCTTTTTGGAGATTCTCTTCCAATATTGGCACTATTCTCCCCACGGTATCCGACAGCCTGGATAAGTGAGTTTCCAGGATGGATAACCGCAGGGCCACGGTCTCCGGCATGCTTCCTCCAGATCCCCAACTGGTTTCTGCCGCCGCCGGAACGCCTCTTCCCCCTCTGGGAATCCTCTGGGTCACGCCGTCCGGCTTGGGGTACCCCGTAGAGGAAGCTATGGCTTGCAATGTCTCTTCTGCCAACGGCAGAGCTCCCAGCGGAGGCCCCTTTGCTCCGTCATGGCTTTGATCTCCTTCCCTGCTCATTATCACTTCACTGCAAATTTGCAGGAGGGTGAGAACTGGATTCCTGACTTAATTGTCCTGCTCACTTCAAAGGATCAGTCTGAACGCAGATCAGAGATGGCTGCTCTCAAATCCAATCTTTATTGAAGAACACATGACTTTGGAAAAGTCAGGAATGACCCAATGTTTACATACAACTATTTTTATAACTTTTGATGCTACGTAACACCACACGTAAATATCATCATCAAGTCCCACCCCCAATATCACATTACTACCATTTTCACACACTAGACCAATTATAATTGTTTATACTTTCGGCCCCAAGTTCCCAGGCATATTCTATCTTCTTCTGCCAGGTGCTCCTGGGATTGTTTATGTTATGACTCCCAGTTACAGGGCTGAATTACCAAAGCCCTGTAACTGGGTTCCATGACAATGAAGCCTCTACAAAACTGCGGTTGCCTGAACTTGAAAAGGTTACACTTTTGCTACTGTTCAGTAGTAAAAAGTTCCAACACCATTATTATTGTTACAGTAGAGTTTCACTTATCCAACATAAACGGGACAGCAGAATGTTGGATAAGCAAAAATGTTGGATAATAAGGAGGGATTAAGGAAAAGCCTTTTCAACGTCAAATTACGTTATGATTTTACAAATTAAGCACCAAAACATCATGTTTTACAATAAATCAACAGAAAAAGTAGTTCAATACACAGTAACGTGATGTAGTAATTACTGTATTTACGAATTCAGCACCAAAACATAGCAATGTATTGAAAATATTGACTACAAAACATTGGATAACAACAAATTGCCTACAAATAAAGATAAAATTGCATAAAATGAACTCACAGTAACAACATTGTCAGAAGTTAAATCTGTAAAAAGTTCAGTCCTTGCTGGCTAGAGAAACAGCTGTAGATCCGCATTGGATAATCCAGAATGTTGGATAAGAGAAGGTTGGATAAGCGAGACTCTATTATTATTATTATTATTATTATTATTATTATTATTATTATTATTATATGCACAACAATATTCGTACACAGCAAACAACATCACTCTTTCCAGTGTCTAGGACTATGTGATATATTGTCTAATAACGCGTGCAGATCCAAGTAGGGTGGCCTTTTGCAGCTGACAGATGGTAATTTTGTCAACATGAATTGTTTTCAAATGCAGGCCAAGGTCTTTAGACACTGCACTCAGTGTGTCGATCATCACTAGGGCCACCTTTATTGGCTTGTGCCAGAGTAGTAGTAGTAGTAGTAGTAGTTAGTATTCTGCTTTTGTGAAGTTTCATTTATGTCATCTCATTTTCGTATTTGGTTCCCACTAATGAAAATGGGCCACCTATATGAAAAACACACAAAAAAATTGTGCCATTGGTGGCATTTTGAGATTTCAAGCCTTTTGAGATTCTTTCAGAATGCAGTCAGAGTGCGGGGGAACTATTGGGTTATTATAACTATTTCTATTTTAGTCACCGAATACTGGAAATGAGATCTGCTTCCCTCATCAAAGAAAGAACAAGGGCATTTTAGTCTATGATTTTGTTGAACAAGCACATTGTTTATAAAATAATTTGGGTAGGTTTAAGAACTGAGGATGGTTAGTCACTCTCATAACAATGATGCCATTTTACTGGAATAGGATTAAACATCTTAGAACATAAGGGAGGAAGTTTGAGGTAAAATCTGAATTTTGTTGTAAAACATTTTTTCATATCAGACTTTCCTAATGTGGTGCCAACTAGACATTCTACATTACCATTGTATCCAGGAGCTGATAGGAGTTGTGATCTAAAGCCTTTTGGAAAATACCCTATTGGGCAAGGGTGCTTTATTTTGATATTAGAATGTATTCATAGGTAAAGCAGATAAAATATAATTTCCCAATTTTAAGTAACTGTGGAGACCAAAATCAGTAAAGTAATTATTTTTTGGACTGTAGCTACCAGTATTTCCAGCAAGTATAGCCCCTAATCATGGTGGGTACAGGGATATTCTGAGGTTTGTGATCCAAACAAGGAATATGCCCTAGCTGTGACTTTAGGCATAGAAGACAGTAATGTTCAAATACTGGGCAAAATCTGTGTACAATTCTTATCTCTCCAGTATTCTTCTGAACTAGGTGTCTTGAGTCTCGGGGAACCCATTTTTCAACAAGGAAAAATAATGGTGTATAACACTAAAGACCAACCAGAAGACAGTGAAGCTATTTTAACAAGGGATAGTTGTTACAAACCTATATTGGGCTCACTATACACTTCATCAAGGACTCAGCCCATGTCATAGAAAAAAATCAGCAATCCCAAACTCAGCACCAATGACTGATCAGCTTCAATAATCAGCTTCAATGTGGTGTCTCTATTTATCAAGGACCCTATAGCAGACACCATTGCACTCATCAACCAGAATTTCCCAGAAGACATCATAGCCTCAGTGAAAGCTACTTCCAGTGAGAGAATGAATTCTATGAACAGAAAGATGAAGTAGCCACGGGGGGGGGGGGGGGGGCTTAACCTGGTCATAGCAAATTTCTACATGGAACAAGTTGAGAAACAAGCCCTGGAAACTGCAACAAAAAAGACCACCATATGCTTCAGATATGCAGATGGCACCTTCACCATTTGGAGCCATGGAGAAGAACTAAACAAGTTCCTGGACCACATCAACAACATCCATCCAAAAATGCAATTTACCATGGGAAAATAAAATAAAGGAAAACGACAATTTCTAGATGTCCTAGGGCCCTTACAGATAGTCATATAGCCCAGAATATCAAGGCTGAAAATCCCACAATATCTGCTTTGAAATGGGGTATCTGAGTCCACACTGTCATATATTCCAGTTCAAAGCAGAAAATGTGCAATTTTATTCAGCTGTGTGGAAGGGCCTCTAGTCATCCACAAACCAATGGAGACTCCACTACAGATATCAAAACAGCTGCAAGACCAAGAACAAGCCACAAGAGCAGAAACAAAGATCTATCTCGAGGAATTCATTTATTTATTTACCCTATTTATATCCCGCCTTACCCCGAAAGGGACTCAAGGCGGCTTCACATATAGGAAACTATTCAATGCCTTAAAACAATATACAGTTAAAAACATTTAATTCAATGCATATTAAAACATTTAAAAACATCACATTCACTGTTAAAAACCATGTCGTCCATAGGAAAAGTATTATTTCCATACATCATGAGAATCACTGACCACACAGGGAAGCTAATGAAGAAGCACAACCTACAAAAATTCTACAGACCCACTAAGAAAATCCAACAAATGCTACATTCAGCAAAGGATAAGGTGGATCCTCCATCCACTGCAGGAGTCTACCATATACCATGCAGCTTAACATAGGGACCACCAAACGCTGCAGCTAAACATGAATCAAAGAACATGAAAGGCACTGCAGACTAATACAACCAGAGAAGTCAGCTATAGCAGAGCACTTGATGAACCAACCTGGACACAGCATATTTGATAACAACCACCATGTCGTCAGACTACACAGAGAAGCCGCTGAAATCCACAAGCATGTGGACAATTTCAACAGAAAGGAGGAAACCATGAAAATGAACAAAATCTGATTACCAGCATTAAAAAAAAAACACAAGAATCAAGACAGTAAATAAAGAACAGCACACAGAAACAGGGGGATTCCAGACAGCAAACAATCAAGAGCCATTTAAACAAATGATGCCTCCAGGCAAATAACAGCCAGGCTACTTCTATGCAAATACCCCCACTGATTGACCTTGCAGCTGCAAGGCTACTCAATGCTAATCAAGCTTACTAATGGCAACATTCACACTTGCTTCAAACAGACCAGGTTTCTTTCTCCCACCCTGGACATTTCAGATATATATACACTCCACTGACCTTATTTCCAACAGATCTCTGAAGATGACAGCCACAAATGCAGGTGAAACATCAGGACAGAACATGGCCATACAGCCCGAATACTCATGGCAACCCAAGGGATAGATTTGCTTTCTCTAATCAGGTTTTTTCTCACAAACAGCAATGCACACTTAGGCAGAGAAATTTTTATATGATATTCTTTAGTACTTGTTAAGATTTTTTTATATCAGAAGATAGCATCTGTCCTTCTCATTAGGTCCCCACCAAGCCATAGGACAGCCACTGTCTGGAATAATGACCTATCATATAGGAATGTTGTTAATATAAAGGTGAAAGGAACCACATATACAACCATGAGTTTTTTTGGGGGGATGCAGGATGTAAAGGTGACAAAAAATAGTACCTTCTAAATAAAGTTTAAAATGGCAAAGGATTGCAGACTATAAAAGTAGCTGCTGTACTCACTTCAGGAAATAGCAGAAGGGTAGAATGAACAAATGAGCAACTCAAATAAATGATATTTTCCTCAGGGATTACTTCTATTTCAAACAACCATGAAAATCTTAAACCTCATCACTCAGATTTATTTTTATTAAGGAGATGCTAAAAATAGAAGTTTACTCCTGGCTTCTCAAGTTGCTCTTATTATCGCTCAATGTATTTTAATCTGCACACTCAATAAGGTAGCCAGGTTTCTTTTTCGTCTACCATATATACTCAAGTATAAGACGACCCGAATATAAGCCAAGGCATCTTATTTTACCACAAAAATCTGGGAAAACTTATTGACTCGGGTATAAGCTGAGGGTGAGAAATGCAGCAGCTATGGGTAAATTTCAAAAATAAATATTAAAAAAGATGCAATAAAATTACATTAATTGAGGCATCAGTAGGTTAAATGTTTTTGAATATTTACATAAAACTGTAATTTAAGATGAGACTGTCCAGCTCTGATGAAATCATTATTCTAACCTTCTTCAATGTAAATGTTATGTATCCTTCCAATAATCACAAATAGAATAAAATAATAAATGTAATAATAATAATAATAATAATAATAATAATAATAATAATGTAAAAATAATGAATGTAATAACAATAATAATTACAGAGTAAAATAATAAATGTAATAATAATAATATATAGAGTAAAATAATAAATGTAACAACAACAACAACAACAACAACAGGTGGGAAGGGAGGAAGTGAGAAGGACTGGGGAGAGGAAGGCACAGCAAGCCACTATTCTTTCTTTCCCTCCTTCTTTTTTCCTTTCTTTCCTTCTCTACCATTCCCTTTCTTTCCCATATTTCCTTTTCTCCTAATTTCCCTACCACCTCCTTCTTCCCTTCCTCCCTTTTCTCATTCCTTCCCTCCCTCTCTTTTCCTTTCTTCCTTCTCCCCTCAGGAACGAGAGGGGGGAAGAGAAAGGAAGGCACACACGAGAGGGGGGGGCAAGAGAAAAGAAGTTGTGCAAGGGGGGTAGAGAAAGGAAGTCGCAAGAGAAGGGGGTAGAGAAAGTAAGTTGTGCAAGAGAGGGGAAGAGAAAGGAAAGCTCGAATATAAGCTAGGGGGTGGGTTTCAGCCTTTAAAAGGGGCTGAAAAACTCGGCTTATGCTCAAGTATATACAGTAAGTAAAAAATACATCCTCAAGGACTTTCTCATAAACCCCACAGGACCAGTCCCATTGAAAAATCTTTGGGTTAAAAGCCTTGCTCTTTTCAAAATGATTGTATTCTTATGTATAAGTCGACCTCATGTATAAGTTGAGGATATGTTGTGGGGTCACAAATACAGATTTTGATATGAACCATGGATAAGACGAGGGTCATTCTGCTGAGAAGGGAGATGTTAGGGATTCCTCTTCTTCAGAAGAGGAAGGGGAGCAGGAAAGTGTTCATGAATCTGAGGGTGAGTTGGAATCTCAGGAGGAGACTTTGCAAGTTCCCACTTTTTAGGAGAGGCAAAAGGAAACAGAACAGAGACATCGTTCAGCTAGAATAGCTGCCAGAAATGCAGCTGAGTAATTAGGAACTGCCCTAGCAGCTGTGAGGGGACTCAGAGCTATAAAGCAGAAGCAGGTGCAGCCAGCTCTTGCTGGTAACAAACTGACTCTAATGCCTTTGTTCCCCGTGTGCCTGCTCCGAGTCTGCATCTGGATTTATTGCTGTTTCTTTGTCTGAAGTAAGACTGCTATTTGATTTGGGACTGTATCAGAGACTAAGAACTGCATTTGCCCTAAAACTTCCTTGCTTCCTTTTGCATTATTCCACTGAGTGTGCTGCACTTTATGTTTTGCTGAAGTAAAGCAGTTTTCATTTATCTACCAAGTGTCTTAAGGCTGTTCTTGAAAGACAAAACAGGACAGGAGAGGAGCCAGTCACTTCAGCTGGCCTTTTCCCCAAGGACCTAATCATATAAAGAAATGTCTGCTTCCTATGATGCTTTCGCCCCAGTTGAACCACAGAGCCCCATGCTGCCCATCTGAAGATACAAGCTCACTTCCAGCGAGGCTCCATAGCTCAACTGGGGTGAAAGCATCCTACAACTCTGCACCAGCAACATGGCAGCCTCCCCATGTTCCACTAGGAACAACAAGGCTAATGCAGGTGGAAGACATGTGGTGTGATGGGGAAGCATTGCTGTCAGTGAGGTGGTGTGCAGGGCACTGGGATTGCCCTGATACCCCGCCAATTTTCCATGCTGCCACGCTAATTCACCGATTTGCTTCTTTTAGATTATCCCAGAACAGATTAAGATCTTGTCTTTCACCAATCTACTCAGAGAAAGGGTTGGTTTCTTTTTTGATAAAAGTTGCAGTACTTTTATCATTCACTCATGAATAAGGCAAATCAGCTTGACTTTTACATGAGTATATAGGGCAAATGTAATGTGCTCTGATTATATCATGGTCAAAATAGATACTATTGGAAAATCATTTGCCTGTAAGGATTCTCCAGTTCACTACAATGGGGTAAAGAAGTTCACAGTTATAAAGATTTATGTATAATGAGCTTAATGGACACCGCATTTTTGGACCACAATTCCTAGAACCCCCCATGCTGACTGAAGAGTCTGGATGGATGAAAGGGTTGAATACAAAACATTTAAATAAGCAGCATCCCTGGCCACCCCCACCCCCAAAAATCCTCTTTATTTTTAATGAATGTAAATAGCTATTTTTGCATGGCTTGATGCCCCTTTGAAACCTCCCCATGTGCTGAAAATGTTGTGGGTGAATGTTAGGCTCTAGGAATATGTGTGTGCCATTTAAATACATTCATTGACACTAGACAGACTTTGCCAACTAGCAAAGTGGGCCACTATCTTTTCGTCATGTTTAATGGTTTTAGAACAATTACAAAATTATCAATGCAGACATACAGTTCAGTAGACACAACTTTCCCCTTTATCAAAAGTTTTTAAAGTATTTTAATGGCAGAGGAATTAATGAAATCTTTAGGAAGTGAAAAATCTACTGTGACATTTTTCTGGCATCAGAAAAGTAATGCATAAACTCTGATTATTACATTTTTTTTCCAAAAGTGTGTAACAATGAGGAACCCCCCTCACACTGATAATATTGGTATATGCAAATAATTGCCTTTCCCCTCCTTTTGATACAATTTCATTATTTGCATAGCTACTAGTGGTCCACCAATAAAAGCGAACGTCATATTAGGATTCATGACAGTTTTCACATTGTATTATCAATATGTGGAAATAATTGTCTGCTCTGAGATTAAATTACATTATTGTGTATCTTTTTCATGCCTAATAAATAATGATGGATGGGTTTTATTTTCATCACCACCTGCAACCATTTAGTCACCCCTTGACTATTCAAGATAAAATAATAAAAGGCGAGTGTTATGTTGCAAGCCACAGAATAGAGTCAAAACAGTTGCCTGCATTGTATTTGTGTGTGCCGTATTCCTATTCCTAATAAAAGATTCAGTGTGTGCTTCTCTGAAAGACAAAGCATCAACCATTGGGAAGAAGTGGCCAAGAGGGTACAGTATGGCAAAGGAGGAGGGTTTAGTCCCCTCTACAGTATCATAATTATCTCAGTATACAATTCACAATCAAACAATTAATTTGATTTTCCTTTCTACTCTGCAGCAAAATTAAATACAATTAGTAGAATCCATATTGAAAAGAGATAGCAAAACTAAATTAGAAACTTATAAAAAAGTTTTGAACATAAATTGGCTACTATTGGAAGGTGATCACTATCAGACAACTTGTTTGGGGCAATTTAATTGAAGGTAAATTTGGGGCAGGGGAGAGTTTACTACATAGAAATAGTACCTCCTGGAAAGTAGTACATGTGATAATCTGTTTCCCTTGAACCAGAACCACAATGTTCATGGAGGATGTATTTATCTCCTGGCTACATTCAGTCCAACGGGAAAACAAGGCCAGCCTAAGTGGGATAATTGCAAGAGCCATGGATTTTGACTGGGGGATAACTTGGTTTAAAACCCCCATTCAGCCACAAAGTTCAGTATGTGGATCTGGAAAGATCACCAACTCCCAATTTAAGCTACATGATATGATTGTAGAGAAATGAAAGTAGGACAAGGACTATGTTCATCTTATGTTGGGAGAAATAGTTGGTTTCATATTGTTTCTTCTTTTACAAATCTGAAACTGATTCTTAAACTTAACTTATCGCATCCAACCTGTCAGGTTAGTATAGAACAAAATGTCAAAACCACAATACAGTACTTACAAAACTGACTCTTTTAACAGCATAGAACTGCCTACAGGTGACATGTTAACATCACACAATATGAGGCTTAAGAGTTTGCATTAATTTTTCCATATGCCACAGGTACATACCTGTTTATGGAGAAAACTCTGGTGTGTTACTATTGCTGTTTCCCAAGGATGGGAAACTGTAAATGCTCCCTATTGCCACAATATATGTTAGGGATGGAAATATTTAAATGCTGAGAAGGAGACTTTGGGAGTGTTTGAAAACTACAATGATGAGGATCCACCTAAAGCCCCTTTCCTGTTTATTCACTTATTCACCTGTCAACTCTTGAAACTAGGAGGGCAGAGGCACAGCCCAGAATCTTCAATTTGGGATATGTTCTGATTGCCAGCATGCAACAACGATATCTGCATCATCATAAACTATTTATCAGAATACAACAGTAAAAGCAGAGGCTGGATGGCCATCTGTCGGGGGTGCTTTGAATGCGATTTCCTGCTTCTTGGCAGGGGGTTGGACTGGATGGCCCATGAGGTCTCTTCCAACTCTACTATTCTATGATTCTATGAAAGTGATATGCTCCATGAACCTCATCCATCTTTCCTCCACCCTGCTGATGTCACTTGGGGAGAGACTGGGGAAGGCAGAAGAATACATAGGAAACTATAGCTTCTCGATCCCTTCTAGCTTGCCTCCTCTCAGTGTTACACAGAGGATGGACAGGTAGGGTCTAGAAAATCATCCTGGTAGACTATAGTCTCCTAGACCTTATTCAGCTTCCCTGATGTCGCATGGGGACCAGCAGGGAGAACCAAGAGATGGTCCTGGAAGGTCATAGCCTCCTAATCCATATTGTCTAAACATGAATCTGTCAAGGGCATGACCCTTGAATGCTGCAAATTTCTTTGCATTCTGAAGTTCGAGTGAATATGGAAAGTCCATAAAACAATGTGTTAAACGGAGATATTTTTGTTAATTTAATATGCATATACTTTGCAGAAACACTTTTTTTGCTGGTCATAGCAAGACTGACTCCCAGGTAGATATCCTGTCAAGACACTCCACGGCTGCATTTAATTAACTTGTTTATCACATTTATATCTGGCCAATTATACAAAGAGCCCAAGGCTGTGTCCATTAAATATTTAAAGTAATATGAAATTAAAATTAATTCCCCACCAGACAATTTTTCTCCTTTAAAGATATCTCAGTCTTATAGACTTACCTGAAGATTGGTCTTGTTGCAGGTAGTAGTAGTTTTTGTGATAGTTATAGTAACAGCAGCAGTACATCTAGCTGAATGAAACATTGTTCAGTGCCCTACTATTTATGTATCTTGAGGATCTTAAGAAGCCATGATTCCTGCAAAAGCCAATGTAACAGGGTTGGATTAAATATTGGTACAAATATTTGATAGAATTCTCACATAATATTTGTGAATATTTTCATAATATTTTTATTATTATTTATTATTATTATTAACTTTATATTCCACCTTTCTCCATGTGGGCAGCCAGTTTATAATGTTTATAAGGTTTATAATTTATAACCTTTGGTGTTTCCACTTAAATTGTCTTATATTTCTCTTACATGTATGGAATATTTTGAAATCAGAATAACAACAAATAGTATGTTTAAGAAAGGAATTTATCAATGGGTAATTTCATGAGCTTATCAAAATAAGCTGGACACATTCTTGAAAAACAACACAGGCTGTTCTAAGTCAAAGATACAATCTTTTCTCTGTGTCTATTATCTTTAAATCACAAGATGACTAATTCCTCGGGCATACTAGACAGAGTCAACCAAAATCCACCAGTAATAGATAATCTTATCAAACATCAAGTTACTTAGAAGAAATGGTTTGAAAAATAGGCCTCCTGCCCATTTCTTGATATGAAATAAGTAAATGTTGACATTCCTGTCATCTTACTTTGAATAAATATACTTTTAAGGTATTTTATCACATTGTTTATTAGTCTTTTTCTCCTTTTTTAGTGAAGCTTGCCAGTGTTTATTATTTGATTAAGACTGAAGGATATTATTTTAAGGCAAAAATATCCCACGTTACTAAAGGAAAGCGAATGCAGTGGGGAGCATCAACAAATAATTGTATTGTAGATATTTGAGAATATGTCCTTTAAAATAAAGACCTGGAAAGAATTATTTGTGAGAAAGCAAATGAATAACTGTAGGTCCGCCAAAGAAATATTTTTATTGGTCTGATTGAGAGAACCGTTCCAAACTATTACATGGTTTCAAACTTTTTTGGTTATTGTTATTATTATAATTATTTGTATTCTGCTTGTTCTTTCTAAAACAAAAGAGACCCAAAATGGCTCACAATAAACTCAAAACAATACAATTAAAACCTAAAAATATACAAACATTAATACTGAATTAAACAAGGACAGTATGAATAATAAGCAGTTAAAATGCTTAAAACCCCTATTCATAGCAAAAACGACAGCTCCCCCTGACTCAATCTTAAAAACCTCTTTCCTTAAAAGCCTAACTGAATAAAAAGATTTTAGCCTGCCACAAAAAGAACAACAGAGAGGGGGCCATTCTGGCTTTTCTGGGCAGGGAGATCCAGAGCTGAGGGACAGCCACTGAGACAGAGCCCCCCCCCTCCCTTATTCCCACCAACCGAGTTTGCAATGGAGGTGGGACATATGACCTTATCACACAAGAAGCCCCTTCATGCCATCTCACCAGCAAGTGTGGTGAAATAGTAGGTGCAGCGAGGCTTCCCCCAACACATGGGGAGAGAGTCCCCCAAACGGGCAGAACACATAAAGGCTCTCATGTTTGGGTTAAAGCATCCAAGAATACTTCCACCCCAGTTGTGAGCGGGGCCTCCACCAAAAGTCACACAACATTGTGTGATGGCTGGCGTGGGGCTCCACCCCTGAAGATGGCTCAAAGAGTCGTAGAGCACTTGTTTTGGTAAGTATGATGAGGTGGTGAGATAAGGGCCTATCCTGAGGAACTCAGGGCCAAGGCAGGTTCATACAGGGAGATGCAGTCATCCAGACAGTCTAGACCTGAGCTATATAGTGCTTTAAAGGACATAATCAGCACTATGAATTGTGTGAGGGGGTTGTCCGTCCCTGTAGACAGCCTCAGTTAGCAATTTGAACACAGTTCTTTGGACCACCTGAAGTTTCCAAATACTCTTCAAAAGCAGCTCCATGTAGAATGCATTACAATAACCGAAATGGGATGTAGCTAAAGCATGTACCACCTTGGCCAGCTGCAGCGTCTCAATGAACAGGTGCAGTTGAAGCACAAGTTTCAAATGTGCAAAGGCCCTCCTGGCCACCACAGATACCTGGGTCTCCAGGTGCAATGCTGAATCCAGGAATACCCCCAAACAGTGGATTTGTGTCTTCAGGCTGGATCCCTATTTCCTGATCTGCCTTCTGTCTGACCAGAAGTACCTCTGTCTGATCTGTATTAAGTTTCAGTTTGTTTGCCCCCATCCAATTAATTACTGATGACAGGCATTGGAGCAAGACAGCTTCCTTGGATTTAGATGGAAAGGAAATACATACACACATCCAAAAGCAAATATCAAGCCACCATAACATTTGGAGGGTCTTATAAGTAGGCTTCATTGGATATCCAGTTTATTCGCTTTACAGCATTTTATGACATCCTTCAGCTCTGGTTCTACCATTGGACAGAGTGAGCTGGCTGCTTGAAATAGCCTGAACCTGAGTTATATAGCTGATAACCACCATTTGGAATTGTACATGGAAATGGGCTGACAGTGAGTGGAGCTGTTGCAACAAAGTCCTAATATTTCAAAATACTAAAACATGGAAATACAATATTCTAAACACATGTTGGCCATTAGGAAAGAAAAACAGTCAAATGACTTGAGTACTTTCTATCACCTTTGTTTTTCTATCACTTTCTACAAAAAATATCAGTAGTATGATAAACAGAGTCTTCAGTTTCAGAGAGCGGAATAGGCCAGTTCTGTTTTGCTAAAATATGCACAATTTGCAAGCCATCATCAATATACTCATGATTGGAAGACTCACCCCATTAAACTTATGGTTAAACGTTGAGTACACATCGTCCCATTGTACTTCCTAGCCCACTGCCAGTAGTTTTTTCCCCTTCTTTTGTTGACTTCTCTCTTGGCACTTGACATCAAGATTTCATTTGGTGTCACAGCAGGTGCTTCAAGTCATGAAGAAGTTCAAATTAAAAGTCCATTCTGAGTGCCAGAAAGCATTATGGTCAATAAAGGTAAGGGTGGGGAGACATCAACATGAACAGAACATATATCCAGTTAAAACATGGCTTGAAAAATTAAAACAAAACAGATGCTGAAGACTCGTTGCTCTGCTGACTTAACCCTTGCCTCCTAAAACAAAGCACATTTTTGCTCAAAAGATGGTATTACGGTGACAGGGAGATGCAAGATATAGGTCAATCTTATTCTTTCCAGATAGTATCAGTTGTGTAGAGAATTTAAGAAGGCTCTCTTCTTCAAAGATTATAGGGAGACAACACCCCCTTAGACATGGTCCCAAACTATTGAGAAATCAAGTGAAACCTCTCATAACCCAAGTCACTTAGATGTTTCTAAACATTTGACCATGAACAACATTTTGGATTAAACTGTCTTATAAAAGACAGTGCTAATGTGAAAAAATTGAAAGATGGGGGGGAAAGACATTAACAGCATATGTGGTTGTGGAAACACCCCACTGCATTACCTGTATGATCTGGAGGTGGGGGGGAAACTAGAGGGAGAGCAGGATAAATATCATCTGTATTCATTCATGCATTGGCAATATTTCTCTATTATCAGCATTCCAAGGCAATGAACAAATAAAAACAATTAAAACAATGCAAAGATAAAAACGTTCTAAAACACATTAAAATACTTTCAAAACAGTCAAAAAAAATCTTTAAATACAGATTTAAAGCAGTGCCATTTCAGATATTGAAAATCATGTGGAACAGCACTATTTTCATCTGCCAGAGAGAACCTGGGGCATTTTTAAAACATCTGAAAAAGTGGAGCAACACCGCTTTGAGTCCCCTTTGGGGTGAGAACGGCGGGATATAAATAAGGCAAATAAATAAATAAACAAATAAACTGGGAATGTCCCTGTCAAGTCAAAAGGGTTGGAAAGTATGGTGGGATGAGACTGCAGATATAGGGGCAAGTTATTAAAAATGACCCTTCTACTGCCAGCAACAAAAGCCTCTGTTTGAGAAAAATCCCTTCCTGAATAAAAAGTATCTTTATGTTTGAATAAGGGCAGTTCAGGAGCCAGGCCTCTGTACCTTTTAGGGGTGCTTCAAGCAAGATTATTTCCCCCTTGAGTTTGATTCCAGTGCATCGTGCTGCAACAAGTGGACTGTGAACCTGTGTAATATTAGCTGTTTGTTTCAGTAAAGGGTTAAATATTATACTTATATGCAAAAATAATGTTACTTTAGGTGTAGCAGAAATATTCCAAGAAAGTGGTGAGCCACTTTCTCTGCTTCATGTAGCTGCTCACTTCATTTAGGAATTTTTTTTCTTAACTTTAGCACCTCAGAGTGGTAGGGTCTGTTATTAAGAGGCATCTACAGCTAAAGATGTCATGGGTATTTCAACATATCTTTTAGGAACCGGTCAACCAAATGAAGAGAGCATTTATTTTATGCTTTCTCATTTCCATTGTTGTGCACACTTCACTGAAGGAGACGGGTTCAGAGAGCATGTGATTTTTGGTGCACAAACCTTGCAAAATTTAATTAAAATGGCCAACATCCACATTCTGTTTACTTTATAAACATTTCTAGTGTGTCAGTAGCCAACCTAAATCTCCCACCAGACAAGAACACACTGTGCTGCTTTCCTTCTCTTCCCCCCCCCCCCTCTGCAATTGATAGGACTGGTTATAGCTAGCTAATGCATTCACCATTGGGTGCTCAGGGCACGCCATGTTCAAATTAAACATGAACTCAGTGTTAACTTTAAACATATTTTTTTCTGGAAACGGAGACTTCAAAACTGTTGTCTCAAAGCTCAGCAGCAAAATTATCTGCTTTCGATTATGCTAATGCTTTTTTCTTCCCCTTGTCAACATTCAGGCATCTCTAAGTGCAGAATTTGGCGCAGTGTTTAGAAAACATCCTCTGTTTTCCTTGGTATAGATTGACAAATGCTGTTGAAAACCAGTTACTGGGATACAAAATTCTACAAAGAAGCACTAATTAAATAAAACTAATCCCAGGAATCTTGTGTTCGTTGTTTTCTCTTTACAGTTCTCAGATAATAGGACAATCTCACTGGCTATTTATCGGTGGTACAGTCCTATGTCCATCTCATGTCCATGCCAGGATATGCAATGATAACTATGAGAGGACACGTTTGGGTATCAAAAACCAAATTGTGATTGTCTCAGTGGTATTTGCACATCTGGGTCAACCTATGAGTTTTTGCATGCAAATAAGTTCAAACTGACTAAAGATTTTTCTTTACGTCGAATCTAAGTTTAAAAGTACTTAGGTAACATTATGAATATCTCACACATGAGGTATTTGGTTCTGCTGTCATTGTAGCAGAAGGGTCTTTCAATGGGATACATGCGTTTAGCTGAGTTTTTTGTAAACAACCTTGTCCTTTACCAGGAGAAAGGCAAAATATAAATTAAATAAGCTCCAAAAATGAAATAAAATAAATGTAGGCTGTTCATTATTCTAACATTCATACTCCAAATCTTGATTTGCCAGACCAACTCTTTGGGTACGCACCAAGTTGGCCTGCCCCATCTATCTTAAGAGTTCCACTATTGACTTCTGCCTTGAAGCGCTGATCACTGTTTAAATTTACTCCCTCGAAGGTATTTTATCTTCATTTGGAGCTTGTCAACATGTCCTCTTCTCTTTGATTATCTTTCACATTTTTCCACCTCAATAAGATGATTCCTTTTAATTGAAGTCCCATGGTATTGCTATCCTCCCTTTGCTGCCAATGACATAACTGTAAACAGTTCATCTAATTTCATCAGTTTCATGTTTAAAAAACACACACACACACACACACACACATACACACAAAAGAGTATCTTGTCACCCGGAACATCAAGTCAAGATTAGTGAGAACTGATTCGCCATCATATGTGGGCATCAACATTGTAGCTTGCTAGAATTAATAATGAGGAAATAAGCACAGATGAAAAAAGTGCATTAAACAATTTCATTTACTATGTACTGATACTACAAATGCAGTAGGGCACAGGCAATGCAGATGGACATCAGCTGCATCCAGGCATATCCTATGATTAATTTCACCACAGTTGGAAATTACTGGAACATAAACACGTTATTTTTGGACCATACATCCTACAATCCCCAAGCCAATATGGCTATTGCTCATTCTTGCTGGGAAATTCTGGGAGGTGTTATACAAAAAACTAATGTTTCCAAGCGCTGAGAGCTGCCCTGTATCATCTCAGAGTATTTTTGTGGTTAGATCAGTGATGTTTGACTGTTTCGTGGGTGGGCAGAAAGTAGATCTGGATCTACTGTAGATTTTTCAGTTATTTACTGCAGATTGGCAAGAATTTCTAACTTTCCAGTTTTTCAAAAATAGCAATAACAAAACTCCTCTCCTTCCATACTTGCTGCCAGCCTAAAATGACATTGCTGCAATTAAAAAAAACTTGTGGTTGTCAATTGTTGATTATTGTTTGGAAAGACAGGGAGCCCCATTCGTCTCCAGCATAAAAAACAAATCCCTGGCTCAAAATTCTTTAATTTAAAGTGTATATATTTTGCATTATTCTGTAATATGAACATCCTGGGTTTCTAGTTTTTAAAAAACAAAGTATATCCTGAAGCCTGGCCTCTGTCAGAGTTGTGCCCTTTCAGTAGAAACGTGGACCTGTCTGCGATCATTTTTGCCCAGGGGTTTTTATTTGTTTATTTATTTCCAAAAAAAAAGTATTCCATTTTTCAGCAAAGTTCCAGAGAGCATGCTGATTATCCAGTTCCAGGAGTTTTTGGATGAGATCAACAGGCCTTCTATGAGGCAGAGATAGCTTTGGTTACCTTGATGCCAGTAACTGAATCAGGGATATGTGTCCCTGTTGGTTCTACTGGATCTCTCAGAAGCTATGATACCTTTATGGGCCTGGCTGGGATGGAACTTGGAGGCAGTGCTTTACACTGGTTCCATTTCTTCCTATAGCCCTTCTCCCTGTTCCACCTAAAACAGTAGTTCTCAACCCAGATGTTTTGGCCTTCAACTCCCAGAAATCCTAACAGCTGGTAAAATGACTGGGATTTCTGGGAGTGGTAGGCCAAGTCATCTGGGGACCCACAGGTTGAGAACCACTGACCTAGAAGGTAGTGCTAGGCAGCTTCCGTTTGATCATTGGCCTGTGGGTCCCTCGGATTTCTGTTTTGTTACCTGTCCTGTATAACATACACATGAAACCAGTACCAGAAGTTGTCTGGAGTTTGGAAATCTGGGTGCAATTTATACAAATGACACCTAGCCCTATTATTCCTTTCCACCTCAATCCAATGGGGTTGTCTTCGTCTACACCAAAGCCTGTCATTAGTAAGGATGAGAGTGAACAAATTGCAACTTAATCCAGGCAAGACAAAGGATCTCCTTGAAGTGTTCAAAGGGATTCAGCTTATGTTAGATTGGGTTACACTCCCCCAGAAAATGCAAGTTCACTGCTTAGGTATACTCCTGTGCTCAACTCTGAGCCTTCATACCCAGATTTCAGCAGAATACATCTGCACAGTTAAGGATTTTACATCAGCTGTGCCTGTTTCTTAGGATGTCAGTTCTGGCTGCAGTAGCACATGCCTTAGTTAAATCCCATCTGGGTTACTATAATGTGCTCCACATAAGGCTGCCTTTGAAGCGTGCTTGGAAACATCAACTGCTCCAAAGAGCTGCAGCCAGATTGCTAACTGGGGTTGGCTATGGAGAGCACCGAATTTGTTGCAACAGCTCAACTGGCTGCCAGTTTGTTTCCGGTACAATTCAAAGTGCTGGCTATGATTTGCAGAGCTCAGGCCAAGGTTATTTGACAGATTATATTTCCCTTTATGAGTCTGACTATGTCTTGAGATCTTCTGTAGAGGCCCTTCTCTCTGTCTTGCCATCCTCATAGATGAGAACATGGAAGAGGATATTGGTGTGCTTATTCTCAGGCTCCAAACTCCTGTTCCAAAGCGGTTAGATGGACTCCTTCCTTGCTATCCTTCTTTAAGCAACTGAAGACCATTTTGCTTTGACAGTCCATAGAGGGATAGCTTCTCAAGGGGAAAGGTCCTGTAAGATTTCTTCTCTTTTTTATGGCCTGCTTTTTACTTCATTTAATTTTATTGGCAGTTGTTTTGAGTACAGTATAAAATTGTAGCTGTATCTGTGTTAACTTTTGTAAACTACCTTAAGTAGTAGATTGAGAGAAAGGTGGTATATAAATTTATTATTATTATTATTATTATTATGACACAGCAAACAAGATAGATATGCTGGATTTCATATCACAAAATCACAAGTCGAACACTTCCCAAGTGTCTAGGACTGTGTGATGTATATTATTATTATTATTATTATTATTATTATTATTATTATTATTATTATTATTATTATTATTAAGCTGCCATTCCCAAGTATCATTTTATGAACTTGATTCTGAACCACATCTTTTAATTATAATTTTAGTGTTTCAACAACTTTTTATTGCCCCCCCCCACACACACACACACACTACAGAGTTGAAACTTTGTTTTTGACGATATCATCACTATCAGTTACAAGAGTCTGATACAATTTTTCACAAACTCCATTTCATAAACTCCAGCTGTAGTAAACCTAGACACTTTGTGGAAAATGGCCAACATTTTTAAAGGATGGTGAAATGGTTTGAAGGGTGGCATAGCTTCCTTTCAGCTTAGAAGTTAATAATTCTGTAGAAACATGCAAAGAAGCAAAGTTCAAACTTGCTAATAATTATCTGAAAATCAATGCAAAGAGCTCCAAAACCCATAACTTAACAAAGGAACACAATATATCCTCACTTATTAATCTTCCCTATTTAAAATATTTGTGTATTATTATTTTAATATTCTTCCCATAGTACAGTCTATGTGAGAGTTAGAGATAAAAATGAGACAGATGTACTGACTATGGTTACCATGGGAGCTGTTTCCCTAGCAATGGCAAAGCAGTCATCAAAGCAGTCAAACATTTCTTCTCTTTCTCATATTATTTGTTTTTACTAGTTTGCATAGCTTGAGTAGCAGAGTCAGCTATTCAAAAAGGACTTACTCCAAAGCGGGAAAGTAAAAACAGATGGGGAGCTGGTCATCTTACTCAAATGCTATATCAGCCTGAAGTTCAAAACTCTTGAATAACTGGCTATTCCCAATATCTAACTTCCATTCAAAGGGAGACCTAGCCAAAAATGGGAGGGGGGGGGGTATCAAGAGCAGCATCAAATGCCATATAGTTCAACCGTCTTCCAATGTAGGAATCCATAGCTAATATGACCCTGAGAGATGGGTAACATTTTTTGTTTATGAACAGACATTCCTATCACTTTACAGCATTTTTCATACCAATCTGTGAACCTCTTCCTGATTGAATGGCTGTTATACGTTAAGGAAAATGGCCTTTCAGCTGATGAAAGGGTCCTTTGCATCTTCCCTGCCAAACATTTTCTGCCTATTGAACACTGATTACTAATAGATGCTCCACAGAAGGTGATAATGTAATAATACTCTGTAAGATTCTTATACGCATTAGTCTGTAGGAGCGTTTCTATAAGTGTAAGTCAGTGTAGTCTTAGTTCAACATGCCAGAATCCAAAATTGCACCATACAAGGTGAAAGTGAGGACAATGCTCACTAAATATTTGCACCACAGTTACCAATTGGATGAACCAATTGGCCAACTGAGATATCCAGATATTGACGAGAATAAGATTCTAGACAAAGATGTCAAAGGAAAATACTATGAAAATTGCCTTTAAGAATAATAGTCAGCATTTATTTATCTATTATATCCTACTTTCTCCCAAATGGAATTCAAAGCAGTATTTTTTAAAACCAATATAAAAGTTTTTCTGAAGGGTCTTTATTTGGTAATAAATATCAGTAGTACCCATTATTAAATATCATCATACAATGCCATAGAACTACCAATTTGCTTCCAATTCAAAGTGCTGTCTTCATTCTATAAAGCCCTGAACAGTTCTGACCCAGCTTACCTGTCCAACTGCATCTCCTGGGGAGGCCCTTCTCTCGGTTCCATCTCCTTCGCAGGTGCAGTTGGTGAAGATTACAGACAGAGCCTTCTCAGTGGTGTCTCCTCAACTGTGGAAGTCCCTTCCTAGTGATGTGAGTTTAGCCTCCTCCCTCCTGGCATTCAGGAAACAAGTAAAATTCTGCCTTTGGAACCAGGCATTCAGAAACTAGTTACAAAGCAATACACAGATGGGAATGGCTCATGGACTCTTATTACGGACTATGTGGTTATGTTAATTGCTTTTTTAAATCCTGTTTTAATTGTATTTATATGGTATTGTTTTATGTTTAATGTATTTATAATCTGTTATGTTTATGTTTCAATGTTGCATTGAATTGTTCCAAGCTGTAAGCCACTCTTAGTCCCCCTTGGGGTGAGATAGGGCAGGACAGAAATATGGTAAATAAATAAATAAATATCATAGAATTAAATATTAATTACTTTGTGCTGAATAAAATCAACTTGGGGAATACTCTTAAATTCTTCTTGGCCAAACAAAAATACTATAAACAATTATAAACCAAATAATTATTTTTGACCCCCCCCCCCATAGATCATTTTTGCAAGATTTAATTCATATTTTCTTAAATAGATTAGCAACTGCTCACATGTAAATAGAAGTGTAATCCAATGTTTGAAAAGCCTTAGAGAATTTTCCACTAAGGCAAGAAGAATATGTTTTCTGACTTTTGAAGAGTGGTTTTAATCTGTCCATGTTACATTTCAAAAATCCAAAAAGTCCATATTTTTGAACTTTTCATAACTTTAAGGGCAAATACTTGACAGCAGCTTGATTGTAAAAAATAATAATACGTAAAACCTGATACACTTAAAGGGCACATCTTCACTGACTCTTAAATTGGGCCTAATCCAACATTCTACATGCTGGGCAGGCCTGAAAAGAGTTCATATTGGGACTCCCCCAGTTGCCAAGAAGGTGGGAATGAGTCTCCCCCCCCTCACTGTTTGACACGACTGGGTGGCCAATATATATGTAGCAATCTCCAGCCACAACACAGCACCTATGTTTTCACTATCACTTGCCCTGGTGTCCTCCAGCACAACAAGGCGCTGTCCCTCTCCTCTCTCTCCTCCCTTCTCATAGCTCCCCATCATTTTGCCTGACAGCAGGACACGTGACCTTGGAAAAGGTAAGAAGACCGTCATGGCCAGAGACCACCATGACACAAGGAGAGAGGAGGAAATTCAAGCCCAAGGAATGCAGGATGGCAGTAGGGACAATCGCAGCATATTCCAATTATGAATTGACCCAGTTGTCTTCACTGGCCCTATGTTGGGGGAAAGTCAAAATTCTGAGCTGAAATTTGGGCTTCCCCCTGATTTTTAGTTAAGGTATCTTTGCCTTGCATCACCATGGATTAGCATGTAGCCACCATGGGACTGATGCTAATCTACACTGACCTAAATAGTTAATGTAGGTGGGGCCAAGATCTAAGAAAATCAGAAACATACTGATCTATCTTTATTCACACTGATTTTTATAGTATCTGATCAGGTAAACAAACTCCAATATAAACATACTTGATCAACTTCATATGTACCATAAACCAAAATATTACATACAGAGAACACATTTTTCTACGTGGGTTTCTTCTGCAATAATTTCCTAACTTTCTAAAAGTATGTTCAGCAGAAGTCAAAAGGATCATTCCAGTGATATAAATCATTCATTAATTTTATATTGCTAATCAAGACAGAAAAGAACTTGCTTTATGTCAGCTCCAGTTATGACAGAAGATCATTTCTTTTATAATGTGAAAAAGTATGATCACGTGAGTCCATTTAGATATTTGAGTTTACAATCTTTATGGCAGTCTTGTAAATATTTGCACCTTTTTTATGGATTGTGAACAATAGGTCTTTGGACCTTTAAGTGGAAACAATGACAGACCTCTATTTTTTCATTTGCCTTGGAGAAAGATAGCTCAACAAATGGAAGGAGGTATCTACTATCTAGTCACTTGCCCTGTAACCCTGACGAAAATTGTTTGAACAGGCAAGTGATTAAACATACTTCTGCTTCATGGAAGAAACCACATGCACATATCCCAGTTAATCACTGCCACATTTGAAGAATCCCACTACACCCAGCTACATGGAACTATCTAATAATTCCCATTCTTATTCCAAAACTTCTTTTCAAATCAACAATTTTGGAAGGAGGTACTACTGATACAATTGGAAGGGCAGCTATGAAAAAAACTAAAGAAGATCCTCAAATATAAAGATATATATTGAATACTAAAGTCAGGATTGTCCATGTCATTCTATTTCCAATTTCCATGTATAGTGGTGAAGGGTTGTTAGTGAAGAAAACTGATGGGAAGAAAATCAATTCATGTGAAATATTGTCCTGGAAGGCTACAAAAACTTATTATTACTTCACACAGCTGTATAAAAGCTACATTGAACTGGATTATATGGCAGTGTGGACTCAGATAATCCAGTTCACAGCCGATATTGTGGATTATCTGTCTTGTTATTCTGCGTTATATGGCTGTGTGGAAGGGTCACTAGAGAAAATCTTGCCTAGAAGTCAAGATGACTAAATTGAGACTGTTATACTTTGGCCATATTGGAGAAGACATTACTCACTAGAAAAGACATACTATGTAAGTTAGAAGACTATAGGAAAAAGAGGAATAACACATTACAGGTGGGTACACTAAAGCAAGGAAACCACATCCCTAAATTTGCCAGACCTGAGCAGGGCAACTGATAACAGTGTAAATTAGAGGTCATATGGTGGGTATAAACTGAACTCTACTTGATGGCAATAAACAACAAACTATTGATATAGTTCAGCACAATGCTTCATGCTAATGATATCCCCTTCTGCAAATGGCATTCCATTTATACAAGTAGTTAAAGCTATAAAGCCCGCTTTAGATAAAGCATAAACATGAGAAATAAAATGTTGCTTCTGGTATCATAATGGCATAATTGTTTTTTACTCCGAATGAAGGGCGATTAAAACAGAAATATTCAGATGTACTCCCTGCTACATTGAGCTTACTTTGTTTTTGTTTTTAATTACAATTCTTCTACAACCTGTGGCTAGAAGCTATGTATCTTAACATATCTCCTAAACACTAGAAAAATATAGAGAAAAGAAAGCTTTGGGCCGTTTCTTCCTTTATTGTTGTTGTTATTATTGACTGAAATTTAATTAGACAATGATAAAAAGAAAGAAAATTGCAGCATATGTGCACATGAGATTGTTGATTACCAACAACTACTGATGCTCTTTGTAACGGAAAGCTCAATGCCAATGGGTAGGTTACTGAGTACATTTGTTTTCTTCTTAGGGCTTTGCTTTTCATGAGTACAATATCTGTGGTGCAGCACTGGAGGCAAAGTTAGAAGAGTTTCTTGAGCTTTGTTTACAAATATTTCTAGCTGGGGTCTGACAAATAGGACAGGCAAAAATGCAGCAAGCTGGAAGAACTACAACAAGTTGGAAAGAAAACCATCTCATATATGACTTGTGTGCCCTTGTTTACAGCGCTGTTGAAGGCAAACAATGGTGGCAGCAGACAAGAGTGATATACTGTATGCCAGTACTGTACACAATTCTGGAAATGTGGCTGATCAGCAAAGTGAAAAGCAACCTACTGTTTTGAGCCATCCTTTTCTCCTTAAAAAAAATCAAAAAATGTATTATTATTTTGTACATAGCTTTCTCCCTTTTCTCTTTCCCTTTGTAGAAACTAAACAGAGAGAGGTCTGTGTGCATGTGGAATGACATTGTGCTTTGAACATTGGACAAGGGCTCTGGAAGACCAGGCTTGAACTCTTATTCAGTCAAGGAAACCCACTGGGTGACCCTAGATAAGTTAAAATCTCTCTCAAAAGAAAGCAATACTCAATCCCATCTGAACAAATCAAGACAATATAAACCTGTGATAGGCTTGCCTTTTGGTCTCCACAAGTCAGAAATGACTTGAAGGTACACAGCAGCAATGCTCTCTTCCACTAAACAACAACAACAACAACAACAACAACAACAACAACAACAACAAATAATAATAATAATAATTTGTTACCCTTCTCTCTTCACAGTTTAAAGCAGAACACAACACAGTTAAAACACATCACATAAAATACATACCATTAAATGCATGCATTAAAACTCATCCACAAAATACATACTGTATATTAAATTGCATAGTGGAAGGATTGAAATGCAAATAGAATGTATTTTACATTTCACTGTTTAAAATTGACTAGGGGCCTCATCATATTAGCCAGGTGAAGAGTCCTGCTTCGCTCTGGAAATGAGGACCAGCTATGGTAAATCCATTGTCCCACATGCCACACCCTCCAAGCAACACTACCTCCATCACAACGAGGAAGCGTCATACAGGCAGCACAGGAATTGGAGCCAGCACAACACAGAAGCCTCCCATGTTGAGAGTGAAGTGCAAATGACTCTTCCACTCCAGTTGTTTCGCTGTTGAATCTCTTCCAACAGGTCATTCCACTGTCTTGGGTCAGCTGATGAAAAAATCCTCTCGATGACGGTTGTCAGTTGAATTCTGGCTGAGTTCTGCCTGGTTGGAGTAAGCGTTCCCCAGAGGAGCTAAGTGTCCGGGGTGGATTATACAGAAGAAGGCAAACCTGTAGGAAACTTGGACCCAAATTATGTAGGGCTTTAAAGATTATAACCAACACTTTTTACTTTATCCAGAATCTAATTGGCAAACACTAATTGGAGTGACTTTAATATAGGTGTAATATGCTCACTCCTAGATGTTCCTGTAACCAATCTGGCAGCCATGTTTTGAAATAATCAGTTTCCAAACTTCATACAGAGGTGGTGCAATGTACAATGCATTGCATAAGTCCAATCTTGAAGTTACCACTATCATTTTTACATCTCCCAATTGTAAGCAGGGCACAGCTGGCGTATTAGCCAAAGCTGGAAGAAGCACTCCTAACCGTTGCATTTACCTGGGCTGACATTTGGAGAGACAAATGCAGGAGCACATCCTTTCAGGGGAAGTCAGAACCAGCCTGAGGTAATGAAAAAGGGTACACAATAAAAAATTTGCGCGCCCCCCCCCGGCGCCATGGGAGCCATGGCCGTGCAATGCGGGGAGCATGGTCAGACCTGGCCCCACCTCCTGCGCCGCACGCCCTGACCCCGCCTCCTGCATCGCACGGCCATGCCTCCCACAGAATGGGTGGCATGGGAGGTGGGGCCAGGGTGCATGGCATGGGAGGCGGGGCCAGGGCACGGTGGGAAAGTCCTTCCAGGCCGCAGCGAAGGCCCAGCCACCCTGGCTGGGCCTTCGCCGCAGCCTGGAAGGACTCCCGCCACAGCCTGGCTGGGCCAGGAAAGACTCCTGCCACAGCCTGGCCGGGCCAGGCCGGCCGGGCGAGGGCGCATGGTACGGGAGGCAGGGCCAGACCTGGCCCTGCCTCCCACTATCCGTGCCCTGGCCCCACCTCCCACACTCCACGTCTTGGCCCCGCCTCTCACCCTGCACAGGAGGCGGGGCCAGGGCACATGCGCGGAAGGCGGGGCCAGGGCACAGGAGGCAGGGCCAGATCTGGCCCCGCCTCCCGGGGGCTCAATAGCGCCCCTGGGAACATGGCACCCAACGTGGGGGCGTGGTCAGCTTCCCGTGTTGGAACAGGCCTGCGGGAAGTATAACCTCATCCAGATCTGGTTGACACACCTCTAACCCTGGGTTAGGACCCTTAATGGCAAGCACCTCTGTCTTATCTGCATTCAGTTTCAATTGGTTTTTCTTCATCCAGCCCATTACGTCCTCCAGGCATTCATTCAAAGGAGACACACTATCCTTAGCTAAAGCTACTTTTGTAGGCATGGAGAAATATATCAGCATCTTGATAGCACCCATGACCATAGCCAGAAAAAAACTGGGGGGGGGGGGGGGTTGAATTTGTTTTAGCGATTCATAAAGTGTAGTTCCCTAACACAAAATAATTTAGAAATCAGGCTTTATCGACAAACTTCAGTGGAAACTCAAGACAGATAAACTTCAGTGGACACTCATGGGGATTTGGTTAATCAGTTAAAATTCATAAGTAAACTAGCTTTTATAAAAAAACTGAAAATTTTTGGGTGGGGGGTTGAACCCCTAAACCCCACCCCCCATGGCTACAGTCCTGATAGCACCCCATCCCATGCCACTGGATGATCTTTCCCAGAAGTTCATATAAATATTTAAAAGTATTGGGGGTAGAAATGACCCCTTCTGAGATGCCATATAAAGACTGAGGAGCAGCTATCCCCAAGCACCACCATCTAGAACTTGCCTGAGAGGCATGACAGGAACCACAGCAATATAGTGCCTCCAATTACCCAACCCCCCAGGTGTTCCAGAAGGATACTATGGTTAATGATTGATGGTATCTAGTAGCACCAACAGGGACACAGTTTCCCTGTCAATGTTTAGGCAGTGATCATCCACTAAGGTGACCATAGCAATCTCAACTCCGCATCCTTCTCTGAAGCCAGTTTGAAAAGGGTAAAGGAAGTGTTTGTCATCCAAGACTGCCTGGAGTTTGAGAGCAACTCCCTTCTCAACCAAGAGATCCAGGGAGGACTTTTTCCACAGTAGTCTAACTACTGCATCATTTAAATAGGATGGAAAAATCCCCTTCCATGAAAAATGCATTAATAATTTGCTGTATTTGAAATTGAATTGCATCTCCTCCCTGGACAATCAGTGAAGAGGGGCAGGGGTTTTCCTTATTTGCCCCAGGCATTTGTCCACATCAACAGTACTCACCAATTGAAACCAATCATGTGATAATGACAAATGGAAACAGATCTGTGTTGTTTAACACATACTATTGTCAATGTACTATTGCCTTTCTGTGAAAAAAACAGCATCTAAGGAAGTGAACAAACACTATAAAATTGTTTTTAATGAATGAATGAAAAATTAAGCAATAAAACCATACCATAATCAAATTAATTCAAATTACTGTCTTCTTTAATTCAACATCTCTTGTACAAGGAAGAAAAAGAGATACATTATTTACTTTAAAATTGCTGATTGTTTATGCATTCACAAATTCTGGTATCACATTTGAATTAGCCTGTTAAGTAATACCTTGCCATAATTTCCTCTTAGTTGTACATGTTCTAATTAATTTTGCCAATTTGCAAATAAAAATTTAATTCAGCTGAAACATTAAGGAGTTCACATTTTCAATAAGTGGCACTCAGCGATTTAGCTGCATGCCTCCCGTTAATAACAGTGGGAATCACACAGCTAAATCACCCCCCATTGCTTTAGAAATGTACCCCTAAGGTATACAAATCAGATGCTGTATGTCAGCTTCAACTATTCTAGGGTTTTTTTTAATTAAGACTCCAGGAGAATTGGCTGGTACCATTCAGTACACACATTCTCTCCAATAACAATATCATAGCACAAAATATATTCTAACAACCCAATAATCTTCCTTTAAAAAGACGTCATCCCATCCCTAAGTCATCAGCTTTTGATATCAGATCATGATATCTTATGGTGTCAGCTTTGCAAGTTGGAGTAGTTCCACTCTTATTGGTAAGGTCAGTTCTAGAGTCTAAGATTGAGAGAAATCTCTTCAGATACATGTTCATAGGGGTGGCCCACAAGAGTTTCATGGAATTCCATCCTGTCTTCCATGCTCTTCGATATGAAGCTGCTGAAGGATGTCATAAGTAAATTTAGGGTAGGGTGACAGAATAGTGGGAACATCCCGTTCTGCTTGTCTTCAGAATAGGCTGAGGCTGGGAAGGTGCTAGATCAGTGTGTGGATGCAGGATTGGATGAGGACCAACAACCCAAAGCCAAATCCTGGTTCTTAGCTAATGGTTCTTAGGTGCAGGAATTGGGTATGCTACTTGTCCTGGATGGGGTTCCACTTCCTTGGAATCAATAGGTCCATAGCTTGTGGCTCAACATTTCAGTTTTGTCACTGGATACCAGATGGACTCTTTAGGTCAGAGTGCAAGGGGAAGCTCAGACTGGTCTACCTGCTATACACTTTCCTGAACAGAGATAATTTATCCATAGCCAAGCAGGGTAGAGTAGTAGTAGTAGAGTAAAATAGTAGTAGTAGAGTAGACAAAGAAATTTATGCATAATATAAACCTTAAGCATATAGCCTGAAGGTAATTTTAGATGATATTTATGTTAATTTTGTGCAAATCTGTGCATGTTGAGCCACCAGAAAACAAAGGTGTCACTACTTCAACCACCCATGAAGACTATTTTTGGTTTTGAAGCATTCTGGATTTGGGAAGTCCAGTGAAGGAATTATCAACCTTTACATGGTTCAATATACACATGTATAGGATTTGATGTAGATGTAGATATATTTTGCTTGTTAACCTGCATCTAGATATTACTAGACAGGTTTCCCTTAGCTGATACAACCAACCCTCCTGTTAGGCAGATGGCTTTGGCAAGATGGGCTTCAAGGTCTTTTGAGGAAACTGTATATGCTACTCAGGCTACATCACTCAAGCATTTTGCCTGGTTTGTCTGTAGGCATATAGTTAAACTCTCTTCTATAAAATAAAATCTTCAACTTTATTCAGTAACTTGGAAATAAATTAATAAAACAAATCAGTACTTAAAATGAGAAGGCTAGGCTAAAGTCAATCAGGTATAGATGTTTGACGAGAGTGAGGAACAATCAGTCAAAATATCAAAAGAAAGAGTCAGAGGGTTGTTGTGTGTTTTCTGGGCTGTATGACCATGTTCCAGAAGTATTATCTCCTGACGTTTCGCCCACATCTATGGCAGGCATCCTCAGAGGTTGTGAGGTATATGTTAGGCTTGATCCATTGCTAACAAAACTCTCCAAGAAAAGTAAGAAAGTTAAAATTGCAGACTTATTTTTCATTGAAATATTTATATCCTATTTTTAACCAGCAGACAATAAAAGCCACTTCTTGCCACACAAAATTTCAAACAAAAACATGTACCTATATAACAGGTAAGAAAATGCCCAATGGAAGCATAATATGCATCACCACCACTATTAATTAACTTGGTCCCTCCTATTTTAATGAAAGATACCATTTCATTTGCTTTGAGGGAAAATACAACTTTCAGTCTGGTCATCTTTTGTGTAGCAGGATGGGGCTTATTTCCTCTGGCAATCATTTCTATGATCAAAGTGGGCACGACATCTGAGAAAGGCTGTCTATATGTGTGGCCATGTAATGTTTGCAAGCCACATGAGTTTCGAAAAGCTTTTTTCCTCTCTTCAGTAAGAATCATCTAGATATAATTTAATATATGATGAGTTGTTTGTATACATTGCAGTCCAGTTTACTCCCATGGGTCATTTATAGCTGTACATAACTGAAGATTAAGTATGCATTAGTTGTCCAGTTATGAAAATGGATAATCATGCATACAAGCAGTAGTCTATAATATGGATACATCCATTCTCTTAATGGAAAGGACTACTTATAAAAACACATGCTGTGGGTTGCAGTTATATGAGCTACGGTTGTAGTATAAACCACTATCAGTGCTATTAGGTATGATTCACTTTAATGTCTGCCCAATCACCAAACATGGGTTTTAGCTTCCCAGCCTCTGCCTTCTTTAACTCAGAATATAGACTTGATATTTGATCACACCTGTCTGTTTTTATTTGACATTTTTCAGTGATGTATCACCATTTTAAAACATGGACATTTTAAGGAAAGCTGAGCTATATCCTTGTCTGTTCTATGTCATTTTGTTT